>NC_045485.1:14248269-14569914 GCF_009650955.1 Corvus moneduloides | reverse complement strand
AGCGTGAGCCGGCGGCGGGGCCGGGTGGGGGTGACAGGTATCTTTATCCCACCACGCAGGAGAGCTCCAGCATCCCGCTGGCAGGAATTTGTCTGCAAATTTTCCCCCATTGAAAGAAGAGAGGGGGCCAGCGAGGCACGGGCTGAGATGATCGCTTGATTAAGGCCAGGGCAGGCGAGGTGGAGAGACGGGGCAGCTCCCAGGGAGCCGTGCTCCCAGTCCTTAACCTCTCCTCGGGAGACCACAAATTATATCTGTTAATGTATCAGCCCCCTGGTATCCTACAAATAAGTCATCTGGCTAAGTGTGTGTCAGACGTTCACAGGAGGAGTTGTTACCTTTTCATCACTTAATCATTTTCATCATCATAATTTAATTTATCTTGCAATAAGCTTTAACCCGGTGAGTCCCGGGGAAGGTAGGTAAAGAGGCTTACCAAACCAGCTGGACCGTAAGCACAAGCAGGAGGCACTGGCTTGCAAAGAGAGTTTGAAGAACAGAGGGAAACAGTTTTATCAGCTCTCCCATGGAAATGGGAAACCCTTTTCCATGGAGACAGGAGTATTCCCAGCCCTACTTCCCATCCCGCTCCCCTGGCAGCTTGCGACGTGGGGATGCGCAGAGCTGGGGTCCACTCTGCCGGGGACCGGGAGCGGCCGGAGGGAGGATGCTCCCCGGGTGTACTGGGACTGGGGAGGGAGGGGGGCACGTCACACACTCCCCTGGGTGCCAGAAGTGATTTACAGAGTGCACCCGAGAGCAGAGTCAATTAAGGTCACATTTCTGTGTTGCTAAACAACAGGCGGCTCTGGGTTCAGGCCCGCTGAAAAGGAAACAAAAGCCACCCCTTGAAACGGGGGCTTTGAGTGGGTTCAAAGGAGCACGGAACAAAAGGCGGGCTTTGTGGCTGCCCTCGCCCGCGCCTTCCCGGGCCCTTCCGCCACCAGAGACACCGTTCATGTGGCAAGGGGGAGCTTTTAATTGTCCGGCACAAACAATGCTGGCATATTTAGGCCGGCCTCATTACAGAGCTGTCCGAAATGCTTGAGAAGCATTCCCACCGCTTAGCATAAATAGCAGAAACACTCTTTCACCAGCAGAGCAGGTCCCATCTGCTCCCAGCCCGGTCTCACCTTGACTTGCAATGGCGAGCCCGCAGGGTCGACCCTTCTGCCCCGCTGCTCCAAAACTCTAGTGCAGAAACCTGCCTCCCTGCCCTCACCCCCCCACCAAAGGGTGATCCCTGCACCCCACAGGAGCAGAGGGCAGGATCTCTAGGGATTTACAGTAAGGAGTGCTCAACTGAATTGGCTGCTGTGGCAGCCCTGGCTGGGGTTTGCTCTGCCCACCTGTCTCCAGCGGCTTGGCCATGGTTGCTGAGGGGCATAATTCACACCTCCTGACCAGACAAGGCAGTTTGCATGTGGCCCCACTGGGTGCTGGCTGATGTCCCCCATGGGGAATGAGATAAGGAAGGTCTTGGAGGCCTTCTTCAACTGGGCTGAGAATAACAGACATTTCCCAGAGAGACCCAAACCTGACTGAACCAGGGTCTGGGCTCTTCATGGCTATGGCTGTTTCAGGTTTACACCCCATTGCACTTATCAAAGTTCCCTACCAGCTTCCCAGCTGGTGTGTGGGTGCCCTGGAGCGAGCCGCCCCGGCCGCCGCGGGCTCCCGGAGCAGGGCAGCCGGGGCAGGCAGCCTGTTTCCACAGCATGGGTCCTGGCACAGAGCCTCGTCAGCCCACAGAGATCAAAGCGAGCAGCGTTTCCCGACCGATACCTGATCCTGGCTCTGGAAGGGAGCCGGGAGACTGCCGAGTGCCTCCTTCACTGTTCCCACCACCACGCAGGACCAAGCGCACTGTGGGCTCCGCACCTCTGGGCTGCATTTTATGGTACCGCAGTTCCTGCCAGCTCACTCTTCCTCCTCTTTTGCCTCCTCTTTCTGCAGGCAACCAGCTCTCCACACCCCACAGTTTATTAAAAATCCTGGGTACCTTGGAAGAGACAACACAATAGTGTACTTGTTACAGCTGCCTGGTATTAATGGACTGCCCCTTTTGATTTTAGAGTGGAACTTTTGGCAGAAAACCAGCATCCAAAAGGGAAAACTGCTGTAAAGCTCAGCAAAAAGGGGGTGGGGAGGGAGGAGAAACAGCCCCTAGCTTTGATCAGAAAAGCTTGAAGATGAATCATGGTGATGCCCAAAGCAGATTTGCTGAAGTTTGGTTGCAAAGAGGGGAGCCAGGACTGGTGCGTCGAGGGGTGGCCGGAGTGGTGACGGGGCTGGGGTGGAAGGCAGCCCTGGCAGCCAGAGGTTCAAAGGCTTCTGCAGTGAGGAGCAGAACTGGAGGATTATTCACTTTCTATATTTCCACTCCTGCAGCACACATGGGAATCTAATTGGCCAGGATGAGAAATACAGCTAGACAGCTTACAAGTGGACTTGGGAAGACAAAAATATTTGCAGCTGCAAGCCATTAAAGGCAAATGCAGCCTCGTTCTTACACTTTAATTACCCTGCTGTATGCTTTCCTCTGCCTACCAGAGCTAGTGTCAGCCCAAAAACCTTTCTGATCTTAAAAGGACAAGCACAACGCCTGGCTGCACCAGGGCAGCAGCACTCCAGCACAGCGGCAATCCAGAGCAGCAAGGGCTGAACACCTCGCAAGGTGTCAGGCATCAGCTCTTGCCCACTGCTCCAGTGCAGACCCTAACACTGCCCCTGCAAGGCTGATGGTAGCCCTGAGTCCCATCAAAGAGATTAGCTTGGCTTTTTGCAGAGGAAGGGCATACAGCCTTGTAGATTTGGAGTTTCCCATGCACCCCATGCTCTGTAAGGTCCACCCAAGCTCATCCCAACATCGCCTTCCTGTGACAACAAGTGGCAAAAGCCTTGGCAGGGATCACCCCTGCCCTCCCACAGCCTCCCCAGTCCTCCCTGCTGCTGCTGTATTTCAGCTGAGATGCTAATTTCCCAGGGTTCAAAAGCACTGGCAGGGAGATTTCCCCTTCATTGGCACCTGGACCCACCCCGATGGCTGGAGGGAAAGGGTGACAGAATGACCTCATCTCCTCATCTCCATCACAACAGCCACATGTCCAGGTGAGTCTTGGCAGTGCTCTGGGCCGGAGGGCCATGCTGCCCCTGGCCGCAGTGCAGCCACCCTGGGGTGCTGGCCGCACAGCACTGCCTGCAGGGGGCTCTGAATTTGAGGGATGATGCAATGACCATCACAGCCCAGCCTGTCCGGCCACCACCGTGCTGCTCCCGGCTCTTTGACTGCTCATTTCCTTTTCCACTCCTGCACCAACACCAAAAATGTTATTCCAGGTGCTGGCCCCAGCCCTGCTCACTCCCCCACATGCTTCACCCTGCTTCTCCTGAAACCTGAGGAGAGCTGAACTCATTTTATGCCATTTTATTTCAATGCTCTGAGGGTTAACCTTGTGCCAGGCATTTTAGCTCTGCTATAAACACAGGAGAGGAGAGGGCCCACAACTTTGCTTAATGAGCAATTTTTTACTGACTATTTTGAAGCTTTGATGCAATGTCCTTTCAAATGCATGAGCTTGGGGGGAGAGGGTGTTTGAGTCTGGGCTCATTTTAAATTGAGCCTAAAGTTGCTTGGCAGCACTGAAGGGGCATTGCAGGACATAGGCAAGGACCCCAAAAGATAAGGAAGGACCCTCAGGTGGAAGATCTGAAGTGAATATATGTTGTTTTTACTAGTTTGAGAGGTTAAACCCAGGTGCATGCATGGGACAAGGGGAAGACCTGCCTGGAAATGCTGGTGCTGGGACTGTGCTGGGACTGGGATTTCCCTGGTCCTGAGTCCCTACAACACCTCTGCTGGGGGGCTGAGAGAGCTGCCCTGCTCCTGCTGGAGACATTTCTGGGGAAAACAAAGTCCAGCAAGGAAATTCAGGAGCAGGGGGGCCCAGGAGCCCATCGCTGCCCTGGGACATCACTGCCGGAGCCATCGTGAGAGGGGTGCACGGGGTGACGCTGTGTCCCCGGCACTGCCAAAGGCTGATGGGCGCAGCACAGCAGAGCCAGGATAGAGCAGGGACAGGGACTCAGCCCTGGCAGCAGCCAGAAGGACCCAGCTTATCTCTCTACTGCCCCAACCCTGCAGAACCCACCTGTGCCCGAGGACAGCAAGGGGGCAGCCACAGCCATGAACGACAGAACGACAGCTGGGGAGGGTGAAGTGAAGGCTAAATTAGGATGCTGGGCACTGCTGGCTGCCAGCCCAGTGCCGCCTGCCAATAGCCCACTGGCAGATGAAAATCAAACCCCGATGGGAAGATGATGCCTGGGTCTGGGCTAAGGGCAAAGGAGTGATGTTAGTCCCTCCACAGGGTGCAGGCTAGTGAGGACCATTCCGGACATTGTGTCCCCAGCAGGAATTTTCTGTGAACTTCTCTCACACCCTGGAAGGGTGGAGGTTCCCTGTGACCCCCAGGAGATAACTGGCTGGGAGACACATCCTGGGGCCAGGGAGCCAAGGAGGCTGCTGCGTGCCCGGGCCAGCACTGCGCTGCTGCTGGCTCTGCCCTGCGTAGCTTCTCCCGGCCCCTGCCGAACCCTGGGGGGCAGCACAGGGGGAGCAGGGGCTCCAGATTGAAACCACATGGAAGCACATTTGCAATGAATTAGGCTGGAAGCCAGCAGCTCTTGCTTGGCTGGGTGTGCAGCCAATCTTTGGGGATTGTCAGCTCCTCCCAGGTTTCCACAGCGGATGTTCCCTGGCCAGAGTGCAGCTGGGCTCTGTGCAGAGCTGCGGCCAAGGCAGCCCAGAAGGAGATGAGCACATGCGCAGGCAGGGACCCCCGCCCACACACACAACCCCGCTGGCTCAAGTGGGCCCCCACACACTCCTGGCCTGGGCTGGGCAAGGTTTCAGGAGCCGAGGATGCTCTGGGGGCAAGGAGGTGGCAGTGCACAGGAGGGATTATTTGGCCACTTCCCAGCCTGTCAGCCCCAGGGTGAGGGGGCAGCTTCAATGGGCATCATGTCTCCCTGCCTGCCCTGGCTCACCAGCCCCTCAAGCTGCACCCAAAATTAAGCAGATGGGGAGCTCTGGCTCAGGCATTGGTGTGAAATCACACCTCAGGATACCTGAGAAAAGGGCAGATCCAAAAGGCGGGAAAGAAAAGCTCCACCTGGCAGCCCTCTCGAGGGGTGAGAGGGTTAAGGCACTGGTGCAGAAAGGCTTTGAGTGTGCAAAGAATGACACTAACAACTCATGTGACAACCTGCCAGGAAAACTTTTCAGATCATAATTCGCATAGCGTTTGTATCATGTTCCCTTCCTGTTTAAAAAGGCAATATGGAAACCGTGCAAGGGGTTATTTGCTGGTCAGGCCGATCTGCTGGTTATGCTCCCTGTCACGCGCATCCCTTTAGGAAGTGATGCCACCACGACAGACATAATTTCTAAAAATAACACCATCCCACACATTAGTCTCTAGTACCATTTGTTCTAATTATTCATTCCCAACTAAAGAATAATGTCTGATCATTAGCACTGGGTGCATACTAAGCCTCTGGCAGAGCAAGAAGTTGGGCTACCCTCCCACACGCCATCTGAGCATCTTCCATGGTGGCATGCCCTACTGATGGCAGAGGACAGAGAGGGGACGCTGCCTTCCTGAGCCCGGCCCAGCCATTTCAGCCCTCACAAACCAGTCAGAAGCATTCCACTGACCCTGTTCCACCCATAAAGGACAAATCCAGAGCTCCTGCACAGCCACAGAGTCACAGCGCAGTGCTCAGCTGGGTGTGTGTGGGCCCCAGCAGCACTGTGGCTCTCTGATAAGGCCATGTCTGTCTCTTGTTTCGCGGGTGAGGGTATTTACGAAATGACAGGCTGCAGTGTTAATCTCTGGTTGGCAAGGGAGCACGCCAGCAGCGTGGCAGCTGGGCACAGCCAGCAAAAGCCTTTTGCTGTGTTTGAGGCAGGGAGGTGCTGGGAGAGGTTCTGGAGACCAGCCCATCTGCCAGTTGCTTTCACCTCCTGCACTTTGCATAGCCCTTGCTCCCTGACACCCCTGTTGCTTGTGCCCAGCTCCTGGTTCAGAGGGGCTGGGGCAGGAGCTGCCCATGTGTGGGCATCCCTGCTGGGTTAGCTGACCTGCAAGCCCTCCACGTGCTCCTAGAATGGCCCTGGAAAAACAGCGGCCAAAACACGACTCCCCCTTGGATTTTTTATCACCCACTAACACTGGTGAAGGAAGGGAGGCCACCACCGGGGAACATCTGGGCTCCATTGCTCATTGTCTGGCAATTAATGTCAGCACTGAAGACAGAAGGGACGTCAGATATTAAATAAACACGACCGCACTCTGCAGACCAAGCCAGTCCCCTGGGGAAGGCGCACATGCACCCGCACCCACACGCTCCCCCGGCATGGCCCCAGCCAGGGCCGGCACACAGGCAGCTCACCGCACACACGTGTGAGCACAGCCACACGCTTGCCCGCTCCCACACAGCTCCGGTTTCATGTCAGCGAAGGCAGAGCAGGGTAAAAAATAGTTCTCCTTTTCCTTTTTGGTTTTCCAGCAGGCAGATTATCTGCAAGTGCAGAAATCGACAAAAAAACCTCTGTCCTGTTAAACAGGGGGACGTGTGGAAGGGGGTCAGAGCCCCCCAGGGTCTGGGCTGGCTGGTACCCCATCCAAAGTTGCTGCGTGGGGTCCCACCCCTGGCCTGGACACATGCCTCTGGCAAGGAGCAGCTGTGTGCCAGTACCCATGGGTGTGCACACTCCACATGTGGGGCTGTGCAGGCTGTCTCCTACCTTTACTGGTGCACCCAGCCCCTCCCGCTGCCCCCACAGTCCCGGCACAGCCCGGCATCCCACGGGTCTCTGCATCCTGTCGGTCCAGCCAGCAGGAACGGACAGTCCCACCCTCACCTCCACCAGGCTGTAAAAGGCTGTGTTTCCCCCATTCCAACTTCTGTGGGCACCCAAAGTCTTTTCTCCTGCCCTTCCCTGCCTGTGCTCTGATGAAGAGCAAGTGTGGGAGCAGCCTGACCTCCGGAGGGCTGGGAGGCTGCCTGGCCACTGCACATTGATGGACACATGCTGCAGGGCTGCTCCAGTGACTGCCAGCCCAGGGGCTGAGCGACACCATGCAGAGTTTAGTTCACAGGCCAGGGCAGCTCTGCCCCACAGCCTGCCTGCTGCCAGGCACAGGATGCACAGTTGGGCCACTGGTCCAGCCCCAGCTCACAGAGCCGGGTCTGGAGCAGGACCTGGGTGCAGCATTACCCAGAGGACAGCATTACCCTGGGGGCAGGCTGTGGCACTAAGCTGCTTTGATGTGTGTTTTAGAGTCACACCACAGCACCCACATAAGGCACAGACCAGTGCATGCCGTGCAGGTGTGCAGGATGCTCCTGACCTCTGTCCACTGCTGCTGCATTGCTGAAGCCAAGTTTCCTCCATCCTGTGGCATCTTCCATCGAACAGGATACACTTCAACAGGACGCATTCACCCTGCACAAGTGCGGGGGAAAAGCAACCCCAGCAGGCTGGTAGGTGCCCAGGCTCAGCCAGGGCGGTCTCCCATCCCTCATGGCATTAAACTCGTGGGTCCTGTAAAGGGCAGCAGGGAAAGGCATGGTCAGTGAAACATGTCCTGTCACATAGGAGCACGGCACCAGCCAAGGGCAGCACACAGGGCTTCCTGCCCCTGCGTGCGGCAGGGACTCATTAGCTCAGGGCTGGTTGTGCCTACTTTATTCTCTGGCAGCTTTTGTTCCCTTACAGAAATGTAGTCTCTCTCTCCCTCGCCCTTAGTCCCTTTTAATATTAAGGTCAATAGGTTGACGATTAAGCAGGAAAAGGGCATGAAGAATCAACCAAATTAAATCTTGTGTGCAAACAGGTGGGTGTGAAATTTCAATCAATGGCTGGTGTTAGCAGGGACCCCTGGGATCACGATTTCCCAGGGGAAGACTAGGAAGCCCCGGAGGGATTTGGGTACAAAAACTCCAGACATGGGAGAATAGAAAAAAGTCTTCTCAAAAACCAATATTGACAAGGTCCCTGTGTTTGCACCCCGGCTTTCCCCGGCAGCACAAAGGGAGATGATTATCCTGGGTCCACTGGGGAGGGGATGACGGGAGCTCAAAGGTGAGCCAGGGCCCCACCCCCTGGCTCCCCTGGCCCCAGCTTCTCCACTTAATCCCCCTCTTGCCCAGGCTTTGAAGTCGCCAGAGGTCGAATATGGGATGTAAATCACGTTAGACGCAGTGTGTGATCACAACGCCGCTGCCAGACAATGCCGTGCTTCCCTCGGTGCCCGGGCATCCCGCCGAGCCGCGGCCGGCACTGGGCTATAAACATCCCCAACATCCCCGAGCTGCGGGCGACAGCGGGAACCGAGGGTGGGCTGCGGCCGGGGACACCCATTGCGGGCGGGACAGAGCCTTGCGCCGCGGGGCCGGGAGCCGCAATGGGCACTGGCGCCCAGCGGCCGCGGGGCTGCCGAGAGCAGAAGGCTCGTCCCTGGGATTAATTAGCAAAGGCTGCGGCTGCCGAGCAATGTAAAACAAGAGCCGTTCGCTGGGCGTTGGTTCCTGGGGCTGTCCCGCAGCGCTGCACATCTTGTAAGCATTAGCATCACGTAAGGGGAGCCTGCACAGAAGGACCTGAGGTTTATTGGGCTGTAAACTGCGTTGTTCCCGTTACAGTAACGACGTTGCTGGTGAAGAAATGTGCCTTTAGCACATGAGGCTCGGGAACCAGGTGCGCCGGAAGGAAACAGAGCAGGGTTTGGAGGCTCTGCTGTCACCAGTGGGATAATAGAGAGAGAAACAAAGCAGACGTGGGAGGAAGCAAGGGGAGGCACCAAGGATAAGCTACCCCTGCCCCCAGGGCTGCTGTGCTTTTCAGCCCTTTGCATTTATCTGCCCCAGACCCGACTGGCCGGTGCTCGGCTCGCCCGCTCCCTGACACGGGGCTGCACACCCTGCCCTCCACCTGGGAAGTTCTGACCCGGGTGCGAGGGGTGACAGGGAGACAGCAAGTGACGGCTGGCTTCTTGGTTCTGTTTTGATGGACTTCGCTCTGCCTTGCTCCAGCACTTCCTCTGCCTCCTGTGGCACCCGGGACGATGTGACACGTGCAGTTTGCTGCTCAGAGCAGAACAAGGGCACTGTTGCCCAAAGGAGCAGCCCTGAGCACCAAGAGCTTCCTTGCCCTGTAGAAAAACCACCCATGTTTAATTTCCCCTTAGCCAAGGAAGCAGCTTCCAAAAAAAAAAGTGATAGTGGACCCTAACAAACAATTAACACATTTCCTATTTTCCCATTATCAGAAAGTGCATCCATGCTCTGTAGGCAGAAGGTTGGCTGGTTTAAGTCGTTTTTCATTGATTCACACCCAAACCAGGAGTTGATTTTTCAAGGCCAGCACCAGAGCTTACCAGCTATCACTGCCTGGCTGCACAGATCTGCATGAACTGCATTATAGGCATGTTCCCACTAGTGTGGCTCCAAATGCCCCTGTTTTTCCCCTAGAGCTGCCACCTGTCTTGGTGGCCCTGGCAGGCCTTCCCAAGCAGGTGCCTGGCAGGAAACATAGAACCTGTCATTCTCCCCACCCAGTGACAAGTGACAGAGAGGGTGATAGTTGATGCCAGGGGCCTGAACACCATGGCATCAAACCTCTGCACATACCCACTAACAGGAGCCAGGCGCAGGTACCAACCCCGCTCACCCTCCCACCCCCAGGCTCCCCTCTGCTGCTCCATCCCTGCTCACTGCTGCAGTGCCCAAGCACAGACCCTGGCAGTCAAAAACTATCTGCTTTCAAAGCCTTTTTTGTTTCTTCTTAACTGGGAAACCGGATGATTTTTTTTAACAAAAATGTGTTGTTATTGTGGAAAATATCTGCTTTCCACAGAAAATGCCTTGCATTTGTTGTACACGTTGTGGACCATACCAGAAAACATCTGATGTGCTTCCAAAACCGCTGGGGCATTTCTTTTCTTATTAGAGTGGAAATTTTCTTCAGGAAACAAGTTTTACCTAGTTTGCACTGACATTTGCTGCAGCAGAAAACAAGCAGCCCTGTCCCCATGTCACCCCTTCATCTCCAGGAGGTGGCATCATAGGGGCATCGTGGTGTGACCAAAACCTGCAGCACAAACCCTGGCATCGATTCAAGATTTTCCCCAAGTCCTGTAAGCCACCAACCACCAGCAGCCAACCAGGCTGGCCCAAGGGGGAACCACAGTTTCCTGGGGCAAGATGATATCTGTGTGAGAAACACTGAGGAAAACACATTATTTCACTGGTTTCTGGTTTTCAGTTAGTGTTGATGCTGTACAGTTGTACTGGCTAATGTTAAATAGATGTTTATCGAGCAAAGTCAAATTCAAACATTGCCATTTCAGTTTAGTATTTTCTATGATTATTCTACAGAAAAGAAAAAAAAAGAGAAAAAACATGCAATATTTCATTCATGTCTTTCAAATTCATCTGTGATTAATGTAGATGTTAGGATGGTGATTACAACAACTCCACCCATCAGTTTTCCCGCTGTGTCCATAGCACAAGGTGGGATGCACCTGAGGACAACTGTTATGATCCCTCCACAGCAGCTCTGGCTGGGTCTGAGTCTGACTCTGCACGATTTCCAGTTGGGGACTACTCCTTAGTTCTCTTTCCCCCAGCAAAGCTTCCGGACACGGCAAAGAGAATTGCCTGTGCCTCCTCACCTGAAACCTGCCTTACCAACCACTCCCCACCAAGTGTTTTTAGCTTCAACCCCCAGTGGTTCCCCTTGCACTCTGGAGAGCCTGGGGGCTCCTTAGGCAAGGGCTCCCTTCTCCAGAGACCAACCCAGGAAGCTGCTGGTGGTGCTGTGAGGTGCTGTGTGACACAGCCAGCCGGGACACAACCATATTCTCCGTTTCTTTCTTTTTTTTTCAAACAGATTTCTGAGAAAACATCTGCTGTGCCCCAAGCCCGCACCGGATCTGAAGATCAAAATAAAGGACTTTTGTCTTTTTATTAAGCATTTTAGCAAACGTGACTATTACATTCATATTATATTTCCCTGTTTTGTACAAACATGTTTAAGTCAGCACTAAGAGGATTACGTTTATGGCACACCAATCTCTGCTCAAATGGGTTGACTAAAGAAACTCTTGTTAAACAGTATTTTCTCTAATGCCTGTTGCTTTTCTTCCTTGCTTTAGTGCTCAGACGTCTATCCAGGCTCCCTAAATCCACCCTCCCCATAAGCTTTCAGATCAAGACTCTTCCCCCCTCTGCCCCCCTCCACACTCTTTAATACAGCTGAAGATGAACATTAGTGCTTGGTTCAACTGCACTGGAAAGGGAAAGGGCAGATTCATCAAAATCTTTATACCTCCATAGAAAAATGTAGCCTTTTGCCTTTCCTCGAGTGAATGTCTTCTCTAGAGGGTATTCATTAGGAGTTTGGTCTGTTTTTGCAGACAGCTCCACAGATGTTGACATTTTTTTCTTCACTGGGTTAAGACGCCTTCTATAGGCTTTCAGTCTTCATTTGTTACTTCTTTATTATCCAAGAGGGGTTTTTCCTTTTTTTTTCCCCCTTCTTTTTTTCTTTCCTTTCTTCCCAAGGAGTTGACTCAGTTCTCTGAAGAGAGCAGTGGTAGTCAGGCTCATTATTATCTCGGGCCCTTTTTCATCGCCCCGGCAGGCCGGCCGGGGCCGCAGGGCCATTGTGGCAGACCAGCAGGTAGCTGTGGCACGGCGGGGTCAGCGCTCCGGCCGGCGCAGCGCCTTTGTGTGCCCGCCTCGTGCTGCTGGCTCCGTTTGTCCGGCGGTGGGAAAGGTCAGGAGCATGCTGCTGCTCCGTACCTGAGGTTTTGTCTCCAGCCGCTGCTGAGAACTTATGTAAATAATTCATTGGAAAGCAATCGCCGGACCCGGGGGGGGAACAGAGCGAAGGGGTGGAGATGTGATGTGCTGGCAGGGTGGTACCAGAGGTACCTGGCCCATCAAACACACTTACCAGAGTCTTGGCCAGAGCTGCTGTGTGCTCAGGAAGCCACGGGCTTGCCACGTTCCATGAGGCTTCAAATCATCACTTCTGTACACCAAGATAGCTGGTTTCCCACTACAAACTTTGCCAAGAGACCCATTTGACTTGGTGTGGAGGCTTAAAGCATGATGCAGGCAGCAACCTGCACTGAAATCCCCATCTCTGAGACCCAGTGCACCACAGTTTGCCCAGGACTCATTACCCTTGCCTGCAGACATACACCATCCAAATACTCATCTCACTGCCAGTACCTCTAGCTCAGCTCCCACAGAAAATTTACTGTGTATCTCGAGATTTTTCCACAAAAAAGATTGGCGGTACAGACATGGGGACTGGCAAAGGCATCATAATTCAAGTGGTGCTTCAGGACCTGCTGTAACAGAACCCCGAGGTAAGGACTCCAGCTAATTCACAGCAGGGCTCAGTGCCACCTCGTCAATGTGGGCCATGCATTATCTCAGGGAAAGCTAAAGCCTTCCTGCTCCTCCTGGGAGCCCTCCCAACCCATTCCCACACTGCCTGGAGTCGCCAGCCCCATGGAGAGCATGGAGCTCCCCAGCTGAGCTCCCAGCATGAGCCGGTGTTGGGGACAGGGCAGACGTGACAGGTATCTTTATCCCACCATGCAGGAGAGCTTGAACGTCCTGCTGGCAGGAATTTGTTTGCAAATTTTCCCCCATTGAAAGGAGTGAAGGGACTGATATGACTGCTTGATTATGGCAGGGGCAGGCAAGGCAGAGGGATGGGACAGCTCCTGGGGAGCCGTGCTCCCAGTCCTTAACCTCTCTTCCACAGCTGGATGATTTAGTACCTTAGTGGGGCATGTTGGCTTCAGCCATGGGGCAGGGGGTGGGCATTAAGGGTGATGTGGTCCCAATTAGCAGTCACTGTCTGACAGACACCACCTGTGGTTGGGAAGGAAGGTGCCTGGCCAGCAGGCATGGCTCCCTCCTGCCCTGGAGAGCTGCAGGACTGTACCAATGCTGGGTGCCCACACTGGGTGCCCAAGCACTCCCCAGCTGCCCTTGCCCAGCCAAAAGTGGAGCAGGAGGGGAGCAGCTCCCCCCTGCCTGCTGCGGCCCCGTGCCCAGCCTAGGACACTGAGCTTGACTGGAGTCCACATGAGAATATTGATGGGGAGGCCAAAATCCATCACATTCAGCCCCCACCAGTATGCTAAAAGCTCTTGCCATTTTCTCTTTTTATCATAGCTTTAGCAGGAGAGCTCCCATTAGCTTTACACATCAGCCCTGGGGAAAGAGTGCTGATAGATGTGTGAGATCAGGCAGGTGGATTTTCTTTTCATCATGTGCGCTGGAAAAGCCTTCCACTGCTAAAAGCAAGAGGAGACTGAGCCAGCTCTTGCAGACTGCTCATGATTCACCTGGAGGGTCATGGCTGGATTTCAGGCCCCTTGCTCTGCGCTGGTGCCTGGGTGCTGCCTGGCCCAGCAGGCAGGGCAGGATCTGGCCTAGAACAGCACTGACTAAGGAGGACTTTCCTTTCAGCTGGACCCCCCATTTTACCCTGAATGGAGACTGGTCCTCTCTCAGCACAGCATTTCACCCCAGAAAATTCCCAGCACAACCACAGGCTAAAAGCAGCTTTTCTGACAGTGGAGTGATGGCATCTCTGGCAGTGCGTGCCCTTTCTCACTCTGCTCTGTTTGTGCTGACCATTGCTCCTCCTGAATGCGCCAAACTCGGTGGTGCTCACTCTGCATCAGGGATACGAAGGAGCCCTGGGCACAGGATCCTCAGCAGCTTCTGCATGAACATTACAAGTGCTGAGGTTTATAACCCAGAAAATCTGGGCTCTGAAGGGCTCTATCCAGTGGGGTGGGAGGCGTGCCACCCTCCCAGAGCCACTTTTATGCCATTGTGCCTTTTTAGCATTGCATTAATGCAGCCAAAGAAGGGGGATTTTTAATGGTTCCAGGGGAACAAAGTGGAAACATTTGACCCAACTTCATTACAGAATCATCTGAAATGCTTGAGGAACGTTTCCCACTAATTATCATAAATAGCCGAAAAAAATCTTTCCCTCCCAAAGCAGGTTCCAGCTGCCCCTCTGTGTTTTCTCACCTCCACTTCCAATAGCCTGACCCTGCCCCTGCACAAAGGGGAGACCCCATCTCTTCTCGCCCCACACTCAGGGGCTCTAAAGAAATACAAACAGGCAGCAGATTAACAGCACTTGTTTGCACCTTAAACAAACAGGAATTTCCGCCCCTCCAGGCTCTCTCACTGCCCAAGGGAGGATGCACCAGCTTGTTTTTCTGCCCTTGCTCTCGTGCCCTGCCCAAACCCTGGAGAAAAGCCTGGACAGCCCAAGGCATGAGGCAGGCAGGATGAGAATGCCAGGGGTGTCAGCCCCTCATCTGCTTGAGCTTCGTCCCCCATGCTGTGTGTTCTCTTGCTGCCCCATCTGTCCCTGGGGCAGTCAGGCCCCTGCTGCAGTAGGGTTGTGAGATGCCAGGGGCAAAGCAGATGTAGGAATGTCCCAGTTCAGCTCTTGCCCCATGTGTGTCACAGGGTTCCTTGCAAGAGGCAGCCTGACGTGGCTGGACAGGTACTGTGAGTGGGTGTGGAGAGGGATGCTGAAGGTGAAGGATGGAGAGGGAGAGAAAAACCATCCAGAGGACACACAGAGGAGTGATGCTGGTGTTCAAAACCACCACCAGCATCGAGGGGGCACAGCAGCACACTGAGCAATGACCGCCAGCCCACAAGCCGTCTCTGCTGACTGCAATAGGGGATGGATGAGTGCTGCACATGTGCAGGGGATCAGGGGCTGATCCTAGCAGCTGCCTCCTCTGCCAGGGAGCTGCCCCAGCTTGGGTCCTCAACCTGCAGGTCCTGTGTCACCCACCCCACCTCTCCAGTGGCATTGCCAGCATCTCCCTGCTCCTACAGGACCGGGTGCCAAACCGGCCCCTTCTTGCTCTGCCCACAGCGCACAGAGCTGTCAGCTCCCAGCTCGCCATGCCTCTCAAACCACACCAGCAGCTGGTGAGACACTGCTCCCAGCACAGCTCTGCACATGTCTGGGACTGGCACACGAGGCAGGCACGCAGGGAGGAAGCTGTGGCAGCGCGGCCACGAGCTGGGACAGGTTCCCATCACAAGCCAGCAGTGAGACTTGCCCAGCAGAGGCCCAGGCTTGCTCCTTGCTTGGGTTATTGTGCAAATCCCCTCACGCAGGTGTTCATTGCCCCCCTTCCCATGAGCCACAAAAAACAGCTTTGCTTGCAAGCCCCCTTCCTGCCCGTGGGGTGCCCCAGAGACAGGAAAGGGAACTGAGGCAGGTGGCAGGGACAGGCCACCACACCCACAGCATGGGTGGCTCCCAGCAGGGCTGACAAGCAGAGGGTTACAGGTCAGTGCTGCAGCATGAGTGACAGTGCTGTGGGAACTGCTTCTCACCTGCACAGGGCAGGAAGAGAGCCAGCAGCAGCTGCAGGACTCCCAGGCCATGCTGGAGACCCCTGGTTCCAGCACCACTCAAGGACACGTGTATGGTGTCCTGTCTCTGCTTCTAACAGTTGGCCACCTGAGGCTGTGAGGACCTCAGGCAGCCACAGCAACTGGGAAGAGGTGCAGAGTGTCACAAGCAGCCTGGAGACGCCACATAGGGATGCTCAACTTTTTTTTTCCAAAGCAAGAACCAGGGGCATCCTGTTCAAGGAGCAGTAAGCAGAGGAAGACCAAAGTGAGGTGATGTCTCGTTCAGTGCATGGGCAATCCTGGGCACTCCTCACCACATGGTGCTGTGAATGCTAAAATCTTACCTGAGTTCAGAGAAACCAGAGAAATTCACAGACTAAAAACCACCAACCACTACCCAGTGCAGCAGCGTGCGGCTAAGGGATGCCTGGGCTGCCCACAGCAGAGTGGAGAGGGTATGCTGGGGACTGTGCACTCTACAGCACCTGCCCCAGCCACACACCTTCATTGCAGTGAGCTGGAGCCCTGCAGCAGTAAACACGGATCTCCCTGGTGCAGATCCCCCATGCTCTGCCCCATCTCCATGAGCTCTCCAGCTGCTCTTGCTCAGCAAGCAGGAAACCCCAGGGTGCTGCCCCACAGGCTGCTCAGGCACATCGCCCCCAGGACGATGTATCCCTCTCAGCTCCTTCCCTCCTGGTGTACGCTGGAGCCAACAGGGGCAAATGGGAACAGCTGCTAATTCCTCCCAGCCCAGCCCAGCCCAGCCGTAAACCTCCAAGGATCGGCCCTAAAGTGGTGCAGGGAGCCGACTCTTGCCTGTGAGCCAGCTGCACCAGCCTGGCCCTGGGAACACGCACGCTGTATTTTCATTGCAAATTACAAATCGATCATAGCAGGAAATTCCCGTGCTGAGAACACCCTTGGCTGTTATTATTTTACAGCACTCTGAGGCACTTAGAGGTGTTCTGGGCACTTAGAAAGACGTGGCCCTTTCAGGGTATTATGGGGCAAATTAGTTTTAAAAGCAGCTGTAGGAATGTTGGCCATTTGGCTTCCAGAGCCGGATGGGCACAGGTGGAGTCTGCGGGGCTTTGTGCTGCTTTCGGATACAGCACCGCCCTGCAAAGAGGGAACCAGCACGCTCCAGAGCGAACACCTCGCGCCTGACCCCAGCTTTATTAATAACCAGTAATTAATAGGAGAGCGGACGTGCCTTGTGTCTCTGAAGACCTTTTAAGATGTGATTATGTTGTGCTAATCTCACCCCGAAGTACTTCCCTGTTTAGACTGTGCTGGGCCATTAAATATCTGAAAAGCCAGCAGAGACCCCCCCTCATCACCTCGGGAAGTGCTTGGGGTCTGCTCCCCAGCAGCCAGGCCCCGCTTTCAAACTCTCTAAATCAAGTATTAAGCCGAGTCCATCTGGATTGCCAGAAAAAACACTCCCTCTCCCTCATCTGTATCTCATTACCTGCTGTGCCAGCCCTGGCCCCAGAGCAGCTTGCTCCATCCCGCCCAGATATGCTGCCCCACGCTCGCCTCCCATATTTCACAGCCGTCAGCAGCACTTCAAGGAGTAGCTGAAGGGCCTGTAACACTGCGCAGGTTCTTAGCAAGGATGTATATCCTGCTCCCTAATGCATAGCTGCAGGCACGCACTCTAGCACAAAGCCCCTTTCCCCCTCCCCTGCTCTTGCACCAGGCAGGGGAGCTGGGGAGCTCAAGGCTCACTGGCTAGGAGGTTTCTGAGTTGCTTTCCCACTTTTCCTTGTGAAACACGTGTCCAAACTATTGCTTTTCAGGGACTCTTTCCTTGGGAGACCTCCAAGCCAGGCAGCCCCTATGCCACATAACTGGGGAAGGCCACCCAAAAGCAGGACAAGACGGAGCAGGCGCCAGCCTGCAATGGCAAGGAGTTGAAGACAGACACCTGCGACCCTGTAGAAAATGGGATCCAATTTGGGAGCAGCTTACCTTGCACAGGGCAAAAAATCAAGACTGAACCTAGAGCAAAAAAAAGGTACCCAGAGACCCGAATCAAGGAACATCCCTTGTGTTCATCAGCTCCAATTCTCCAGGAATAAAGCTTCCCAGGGAAGGTTTCAACACTTTGTGATGGCAGAAGCTGCAGAGGAATGGCTGCCTTTGTTTAAGTTTGGCACTTCCCTGGGCTTGGCAGGAGCCCAAGACTGCAGAGGTGAAGGCTCACATCAACCCTTCCTCCCAAGCTTCCCAAGAGACCTGCAGCCAGGTCTCAGCAACAGATGAGATTTAAGAGTGGGAAGAAAAGCTTATCTATTGTCTTACAGTACCACTGTCTGCGGAGGGTCAGCCCTTGTCCTACACCAGTCCCAAATGGCCAGCACTGACTGGGGACCCCACACTCCAGCAAGCAACAGGAATCCTCAAAAGCAGGTCACGGCAATAAAAGCCCCAGGATGAAAACAGTCTTCTCACCAGCCCATCAGACATGCAGGGAGGGGGGGCTTTAATATCAGGGAGGAGGAAAGGGAGAGGGAGAGGGAAGAGGTCTGTGTATGATGGTGGTACAGACACTGACACATCCCATAACGTGGCACAGGGAAGAAGACTGGGTTCGGGGCAGGAAGCCTTGCGATATCTTTCCCCAAGGACTACAGGCACCTTCCAGGGATGGGAGGAGATTCGGGTAGCGGCTCCTGACCCTACGAGCAAAGAGCGGCCGTGTCCGCGGTGCGGCGGGGTCCCGGCCGGCGGGTGCGGGGGCTCCGGCGTTTCGGTGGCCGCGGTCAGGCGGCGGCAGCCACTGCCTGTGTCGGGATGCCATCTAGTGTCCCTTGGCAGAAGGGCCGTCAGGCAGCGAGGCTTGCAGGCTCCCAGCACCGCCAGGAGTCAGCCGGAAAGCATCCCAAAACAGCCTGAGTGCTGGGACCGCTACATTGGGATCGGCCTGGGTGCCGGGACCCCCATCCCAGGGACAGCGCACCCTGCGGCCAGCACGGCTGCAGACCCCAAAGGAGGACAACTGGCACAGCCCAGGTCATACAGGGGCAGCAAAGCTCAAGGCAGTGCCAGGGCTGGCTTGGGGGTCCCCGGAGCAGCCAGGGCCTGAAGACTCAGCAGCCTCACAGGTGGCCTGGGGTGGTGGCGGGTGTCCTGGTGAAGGAGAAGGACAACCACCCCCCCCAGCAGTGTGCAGGCTGCCTGCAGTGCCAGCGCGGCCAGCCCCAGGGCCAGGGACACCTGGCACTGCCATGGGCTGGTCCACAGGGACAAGCCCCAGCCACGATGACCGCTGGGGGCCAGGGGTGGGGAGGCTGGACAGGGGCTCGTGCAGTCTGATGGTGTGGGGACAGGAGGTGTGGGGAGCAGGACGGTGCCTGCCGGGGCAGGAGCGTGTTGGGGGGCAGTGGGGGTGGGCTGGGCACCAACTGTGGACAAGTCACACATGGTGGAATGGCCCCATTCCCTGTCTGATGCAGGAGCATGGTGCGATGGTGAATGTGAGGCCAGCGGGACTGTGCCCAGAGCAGCAGTCCTGGGGAATGGCCAGAGTGCCACGGAGGAAGCTGAGACAAGGGAGGCTACGGGTGTTCCCTGTGGGGTGGTGGCTGGCCTCTCCCTGGGCACTGAAAGAGCAGGAGGCTCTTGTCTGGTGGTGACTGCCAGTGAGCTTGCTGGCACCGGTGTGGTGGCAGAAGCTAGAGTGGGTGGCACAGGTTCTGGGTGGCTGGCCCCAGGAGACTGTAGTCTTACGATGGCTGAAGTTGAAACAGCTGGTGAGGGGGTGGTGATGGAAGCCTTAGGCATCTCAGCTGATGATGATGGTGTGGCAGTGGAGGCCTTTGGCAGCACTGGTGATGAGATGGTGATGGAGGTCTCTGGCAGCACAGCTGGTGACGAGGCGGTGATGAAGGCTTTTGGCAGCATAGTTGTTGATGGTGTGGTGATGAAGGACCTGGGCACACTGGTTGTTGATGGTGTGGTGATGGAGGCCTTTGGCAGCACAGTTGTTGATGGTGTGGTGATGGAGGTCTTGGGCTTATTGTTTGTTGATGGGCTGGTGATGAGGACCTTCTGCAGAACAGCTGGTGGTGGGGTGGTGACAAAGGCCTTAGATTGCTTGGTTGGTGACAGAGTGGTGAAGGCAGCCTCCACTGGCATGGCTGGCAACACGGCAGAGGTGACCACAGGTAAAACAGTGGTTGGCAGTGTCCTGATGGGAAAGGCTGCCAATGACAGCATGGTTGGTGCTGCTGGGGACACAGCTCCACGTGACAGCAGTGTTGACATCCTTTGTGATGGCGTGGTGTTAAACGGCAGAGTACCTGGGCAAGTCAGGTGTTCGTCCCTCAGCAATATTACTGCTTGCCCTGCCAGGTGGGGTGGGCTCTTGCAGGAGACTTGGGTGGACAATTTGACCTTCTCCCTGTTGGCCAGGATCCAGCAGTGCAGGTACCAGAGGTTGCAGTCACATCTCCATGGGTTACCACTCAGATACACTGAGCTGAGCTTCTTCAGGGGGTCTAGGAGCCCACGGGGAACACTCTCCAGCAGGTTCTTTCGAAGGTTCAGGGTTTTCAGATTTGGGAGAGAGGCAAAGACCCCTTCATCCAGAGCAGAGAGCTGATTTGTGTCCATCTGGAGATCCAAGAGCTTGCTGAGCCCAGTGAAGACTCCTCTTGGCAGGGCTGATAGCTGGTTGTGGGACAAGATGAGTTTGCCAAGGGATGTGAGGTTGACAAAGATGCCATCTGGAAGTGTGGCCAAACTGTTCCTACTCAGATCCAGCTCCCGCAAGTGTGGCATGGTGTCAAAAAGGCAGCAGGGGAGCTCCATAATATGGTTTGAACCCAGAGTCAGCAACTTCAGTTTGTTTAAACCAAAAAAGCCCTGAAGAGGGAGAACCCTGATGAGGTTGTTGTCCAAGAAGAGTTTCTCCAGGTGAGGCAGGCTCCTCAGAAGCATAGGTGGCAGTGCCCTGAGCCTGTTCCTCTGGAGGCTGAGCTCCAGCAGCTCCAGCTGACTGTCTAGCAGTCCCTCTGGGAGGTCCTGCAATTCATTCTCATACAGCCGGAGGACCTGCAGCTGGGTGAGTTTGCTAAAGGCATTCACAGGAAGAGTTGTGATCCTGTTTCTAGACAGGTCCAAAAAAGTTAGATTGACAAGAGAATCAAAAATGCCTTCTGGAAGAGAAGGGATTGCATTGATGTGCAGGGAGAGCTCTCTCAAACTTTCCAGCCCATCAAACAGGCCTTTGGGGATGGATCTGAGCTGGCTGTCTCTCAGCTCCAGCCTCTGTAAACTTGGGAGGTTTTGGAAAGTGTCCACAGACAGTTCTTCTAAAGAGGCACCAGAGATGTCCAAGTCCCTTAGCTTGTCCAAATTATCAAAGGCTCCAGGTTCAACAGTCTTGATTTTATTGCCAATAAACAAAATCTTGATCAGGTTGGGCATGTAGCTGAAGGCACCTTTCCTTATAGCAGTGATGCTGGTTTGCACAAAGATCATCTCAGAAACAAAGGGTTTTGCAATCTTTGGGATCTCTTTGACATCATTTTTTGTGCCTCTGTAGACCTCCTGGTGGTCTTTGGGCATTTCATATGGATCTTCACCCAGGATTTGATCTTGGCATTTATAGGGATTGAAGGACAGGAGGAGAAGGAAGAGGAAATGCCAGTACATCATCCTGAAAAAAAAGGTTTCAAAAACCAGTTATGAAGAACAAGAAATCTCTGTCCACAGCTCATGAACTGTGGTACCACACTGTTGTTCAGCTCTCAGGACTCTTCTATTCATGTATCATGACTCACTTCATCAGAAAAGAGAGACTGGACAAGCAAAGATACACTGCATTTACACAAGTTCACTGCTGTTGGTACCAAGGGATGGAGAGGCAAAGCAAGCCAGCTCATGGCTTGCCCTGGGAGATGCTCCAGGAGGGACAAGGGCCGGACAGCCTGTTCTCTGGCCCTCCTCACATGTTTGAACTGCAGGCTCAGTCTGCCTGGGTGAAGAAGGCAAAGTGCTGCTGCCCATTAGTGCTGCCCCAGTGGGTCCAGTTAGTCAGAAGGGCAACAGCCCATTCATGCAACAACAGAAGCAGTCAGCTCTGCACTTGCTAATGAGGGATCAGCAAGGCTCCCAGGAGCCAGCCAAGACCAGAGGACGTTGTGTCCTCAGAATTTCCACACTGTGCTGGGTAGACTTGCTATTTCATTGCTGCTTCTTTGAGTTCAGGGGGCTGATTTAAAACATGGTTTCTAAGCATCTCTTTTTCAGGGTTCTTGCTGATTGCACCGTATTTTGGCCTGGTTATACAGCTCTGTCAGACAGAAATAGTTAACCTGTGAACAGCAACCAAGCTTAAGAGCAAGGCTCATCGAAACCTTGGAATGTCCACAGATTAACTCTTTAATACCTAACATTTGGGGCTCTGATCTTGCAGGTAGGAAGTGAAGTCACTGATGCACACCTTCTAGCAGAGCCCACTACTTCCATGGAAACATTTGGAAACACTCAGCTAACACATTAACTGGGGTTTAACTGCCATGATCGTATTTCCAACTTTTGATTCACAGCCCTGGGAGCAGAGAAAAGACATATGGGTTTCTTCTTGGGTGTCCATGAAAGCTGACCATGCAAAAAAACTTATTCTGGGAGGGTAAATTTGCTATGAAAAGTTATTTTTTTTAAATGTTGAGATGTCAGCAAATACAGGAGAATAAAAGCCACTGGGTTTGAAGAAAAATGGATGGGAGGTGACATCGGTTGTGCAGGCTGCCCCCATGGCTCCCAGGGCAGAAGCCACTGCTGATCCCTGCCTCTCCTCTCCCCAGGGAGACTCAGATGGGGGAGCTGGGGCTGTGGTTGTAGAAGTGCCTGCTTCACATCTGCTGCAGGGGCAGTGCAGTGGGTGAAATGTGCAGGTGGAAACGTCTGGGTATGTGGAGATGAAAATAGACAGTTTTGAATTGCAAAGCCCTTTTAAAACCCTCACTGTGGTCCCTTGCTTGTCCCCCACTCCAGCCAGGCAGAGTCATGGAGGGATGGTCCGAGCTCATGGCACTGCATCCTCCCCTGCTCCTTGCTGCAAGGAAACAACCAACAGCCCTCCACACCACCCCTCACAGAACATTTTATAGAGCAAACAAAAGCATTTTGCATCACTTACCTGGTTGAGCACTTGCAAACAAGTTCAGCCACCGGAGCGAGCCATGCCATGCGAGGAGTGAGGACACTGGATGGGGGTCTCATCACCTGGCCAGCCCTTTATCCACGTCCCAGGCACAGGGCTTGGTTTCATGTGAGGTCAGGACACAGGCCTGTGTGGGGAGATAAGGGACGGCCAGGGAGCCAACAGAGGAGCTGTGTCCCCAGTGCAGGGGGCCACGGCAGAAACCCCTTAGAGGGGACGCAGTCACGTACTCCCCAGGCGTTATCTGCTGGCACCACTTGACTCGTAACATCCAGGGAAACCTGAAGATCTCCAGGCCAGCCTGTTTTGCAGGCAATGGTCTCTGTGGTCTCATATCTCCACCAGGGTAACTCACCAGTTTCACAAACACCACCCCCATCGACACAACAGACAGCTGTTTCGTTCCTCAGTATTTGCCTTATGCAGCTAAAAGAGCAGTTCTGAAACCATTTTTTAATGCTTATAAACAGTGAAACATCTGTGGCTGGACAGATAAGACAACACCTGGGCTCTGTGCTCAGCCCCACAGCTCCACACCTTGCTGGCCCTGGTGTTGTGTGCTGCACCCCAGCGCAAGCCAAAGACCCTCCCACGGTGACACCCAGAGCTCCTGGCTGGTGCAGGGCATCTTGTGGGATGCTCTTTTTGATGCAAAGACTTAAACTGACAGGATATCCATTGCTTCCCCATGGGTAATTGCACTGATTGCATTTAAACATCTTCTTCTGTTTTCCTGCGCCTGCAAAAGCTCAGCTTCTGCTTGCTGGGTTTCATTGCACTTTTCCTGGCAAATCTGAAAACGAACTACTGCACATTTGCAGCAGCCTTACCCCTTTCCAACATCAATGTCGGACGCACCCAGGTGCCCACTGGGTACTCCCCCGGCTCTGCCGGGCCCGTGGAGCTCTGTCCCGACGGCCACGAGATGGTGCCGCAACACCGCCACACCAACACGCACGGACACGGACAGACACATGGACGCTCACAGACACGCACGGACACGGACAGACACAGGGACACTCACAGACACACGTGGGCACGGACAGACACACACGGACACGGACAGACACAGGGACACTCACAGACACACATGGACACAGACACAGGGACACTCACAGACATGCATGGACAGACACAGGGACACTCACAGACACGCATGGACATGGACAGACACACACGGACCGGCACACACTGACACACAGGGACACAGGGACACGGACAGGCACACACGGACACGGACAGACACACGTGTGCTCTTACACCCCTGGGTGTGCACCCACGCTTGCCCTGCCAGGGGAGCACACGCCTTACCTGTCACCCCCTGGGTGGGCAGCGCTGCCAGGACTTTGTGCCTCACCTCCACAGGTCACAGAATCAGAATCCCAGGAGGGGTGAGGTCGGAAGGGACCAGTGGAAGTCATCTAGTCCAACCTCCCCACTGAAGTAGGGTTCTCTGGGTACCCAGGCTCTGTACAGATGGCTTTTGAGTATATTTAGAGAAGGAGACTCTACAACCTCGCTGGCCAACCTGTTCCACTCACCCTCACAGGAAAATTCTTCCTCTTGTTTATGTGAAACTTCCCACATTCCATTTTCAGGCTGCAGGGCTGCAGACTAAGCCCTGACAGGGTAGGGGGGCCCTGCCGGTGCACACCTGGGCTGGAGCTCACCCTGCAGCCAGGCAGCTCATGCCCCTTGCTGGGCAATCAGCAGCACTCACCCACACCTCCCCTGGACAACACAAACCTGTGTCCTGGGGGTTTTGCCAGGCTGCAGCTGGGCCTCTCTTCCCTCTGCAGTGCCAAGGGACGGTGGCTGCAGCAGGCAGACATGAGCACACCATGACCATGCCAGAGTGGCACCTACTCACCACCAGGCACTCGCACCTATGCCACACTATGCAGAGCCCCTGACAAGATCCCAGTGTACCACATCGACCTTCACTGCCTCTCCCAGACACACAGACAGTGGTGGAGGAACAGAACGAGTCCTCTCTCTGCCATGGGAACTGGTAGCACAGAAGTCATAGATACATTTTAATTATATTTGAAATACACAGGAAATACATAGCTGAGAGGATAAATACCAGCAGGCCAGCTGTTGTGGAGAGCTCGGTGACAGCTGGTGACCATGGCAGCGGTAGCAGAGCGAGATGGAGAGCCGTTTGTTTCCCAGGCTGGTTCAGAGGTCGCCAGTGCAGAAGCAAACGCCTGCCCAAGCTCTAGGGCACTGCGGGGAGACCTGGGGACGTGGCCTCGTTGCCGCTCTGTGCTGTGACAAGGACACTGACTTGCAGCGTGCCACAGCGGGAGCGCAGCACCCAGGCACCCTGGTACGCTGGCGCCAAGCCCTGCTCCTGAGGGAGGCGAAGGCTGAGCTGCTGGCAGGCTGTGGCATTGCAGGCCATGCTTACAGTGCCCTCGGGGTTGGTGTAGGTGCACTGCCCCGGGGCGTCTCTGTCCCAGCCTTCCTCTGGTGGGACACCGTGTGCTCCTGGGCACTCCAGCTGCCTGCGGGGGACCTCCAGCAGGGACTGGCCCTGGAAAGCAGCTGGACTGGTGCAGAAGGCTTGGCCATGGATGAGGGGCTCAGCAAAGCTCTGGAGCCAGCGGAGGAGGTAGGAGAGGTGGCAGTCACAGACCCAGGGGTTGTCAGACAGCTCCACACGCACCAGTTCATTGTTGGCATCGAAGAGCCCCGGGGGCAGGCGGGCCAGGCGGTTGTGGTCCAGCACCAGGGCGGTGAGGAGGGGCAGCTCAGCCAGCAGCCCCGCTGGCAGGCTGGAGAGGTGGTTGTGGCTTAGCCGTAGCTCTATCAGCCGTGCCAGCCCCTGGAACACCCCAGTGGGCAGGTGATCAATGGCGTTGTGTGAGAGTGCCAGTGTTTCCAGCACTGACAGGTTAGCAAAGAGCTCCTGGGGCACTGTCTCCAGCCGGTTGAGAGCCAGTGAGAGGTGGAGGAGGACAGGGGTGCCAGTGAAGAGGGTGGCAGGCAGGGTGGCCAGGTGGTTGCCCTCCAGGCTGAGGACAGTGAGGTTGAGGAGACCTGCGAAGATGTCAGGGGCCAGGCTGCCCAGGGTGTTGTGCTGCAGCTGTAGCCGCCGCAGCCCCCCTAGCCCAGCGAAGATGCCGGCTGGCAGCTCCTTCAGCTGGTTGCCATCCAGGTGGAGCTCAGTCAGCTGGCCAAGGGTCCTGAAAGCACCAGGAGGTAACCGTGCCAGCAAATTGTCACTGAGCTTGAGGACACGAAGGGCAACAAGTGGGGCCAGCAGCCCATCCGGCAGCTCAGCCAGGGCATTCTGTGAGAGGTCCAGGGCCTGCAGCTGCCGGAGCGGGCGGAAGATGCCTGGGGGCAGTGCCTCGATCCTGTTCCCCGACAAGCGCAGGTCCTGCAGGTGGCATGAGGCGGTGAAGAGCCCCGGCTGCAGAGTGCGGATGGCGTTGGCACTGAGGGAGAGCTTGCTGAGGCTGGTCAATCCTGCCAGCGCCCCAAGGCTGACGGCTGGCAAGGGGTTGCCTGACACCTCCAGCTCAGTGAGGCTGGGCAGCCCCTGAAAGGCACCAGCCTCCAGCTCTTGGATGTTGTTGTTGATGAAGACCAGCTTGGTGAGGGTGGTGCTGGAGCCCAAAGCCCTGCTGTGGATGCTGCTTAGGGCTGTCTCCACGAAGAAGAGCTGGGTGGCACTTCCCGGCAGGCCCTCCGGGATCTCCTGCATCCTTTCGTTTGAGCAGAAGACTTTGGAGGTGTCATAGCACTGGCAGGTAGGGGGGCAGGATGGGGGCAGCCCCCCCACCAGCAGGGACCCCAGCCCCAGCAGCATGTAGATCACCAGCCTGCACTGGAGAAGGAACCAAGCCTCACCCTATGCCCTGACACAGCAGAAATCTGCACCCACAGGCGGGCACTGCTGGGGAAAGGGCTTCTGCAGCCAGAAATACAGCAGGATCAACCTCTGGGACACCACCAGCACAGGCTGCTGCCCTGGCCATGTGGCATCCCTCCAGCCCCAGCTGCCAGCACCTCCCCAGCACTCCCCTTGCAGGAATGGGGAGCACTTCCCTCCCAGATGTCGCCCCAGGGTTTTTACTCTGTACCCCACCCCACCCTATGAAAACCAGAGTGGTGCCACCCTCACCAAAGGTGGCGAGCAGCCACATCCTGCAGAGCAGCAGCTGAGGTGGGACCTGTGTTGGGTCCGTGGAAGTCTTGGGGGGAATCTGTACCCTTGTCAGACGTCTCCACAGGCACAAAGCCAGGCTCTGGGGCAGGAGAATATGTGAAACACAGGGCTGTGCTGCACACACTGGGTAAGGGGCACAACCCTGCAGGGCAGCTCTGAGCTCAGTGGCAATAGGAGTGGGCTCCACCACTTGTATTTCTAATTGCCTGTCAGGTGCTTCTTTTTCCACAAGCAATCAGAGCAGCATTAAACCTGCTGGAGGGATATTCAGCCTGACCAAACACCTATTCCCAGCCCACAGAGGTACTTTTTGAGGCAGTGGCCTCCAGACCTCTGCCAGTCCCTCCCTAGCTGGGATACATGCCGGTGCTGCCTTGTGATGGGGGATATTGCCCGCCCCACAGCAATGCCCACCTGCAGACACCCTGTGTCAGTGGAGCTCTCCTGGACTTACACCAGCACTTGAGAGCAGCACTGGGCTTGGCATTTCCTTTCCTCTATCCCACTTGTGTTCACCAGAGCTGACAGTGGCTCCCATCCATCCCAGGCCCCCAAACTACCCGAGCAGTGTGGGGACCACTTACCAAGTGTGACATCATGGGGACGGTCGCCGAACCTGCAGCAGACTTGCAGGGATGCTGCTTGCTGGGACAGTGTTTTCTGGGGCGGATGGGAAGCCAGCCGAAGCCAGGGACAAGCTGTTCCTGCTGGGGCGGAGCTGCCCCTCACTGCTTATCGGCAACAACAACCCGTGTCCTTGGAGCACTTTGAAAAATAACCCGGCCCCAGGAGGACTAGAGGTGAGGCCAGAGGCAGCCGCCTGTGAGCATCCTGGCAAGGAAGTGGGGTCCTGGCCCCGGACATCCACTGGTGCAGGGATGGTAGCAGGGTGCTGCTGTCACGGGTGGCTCCAGTCCCACACCAAGGTCAGCATGCTTGCTTCCAGAAGCCCCCTAAGAGAGCCCCAGGTCTTTATTAAATCTCACTGGGAAATAGTGCTCAAAATATCTCTGCCATGAGAGAAGAGACCAGGTGCAGCTTAGCAAGGCAGATGAAGGTTGAACTTGATGTTAGAGGTGTTTTCCAACCTTATGATTCTATGGGGAGGGGACTACTGTGGGACCATCATGGTGGTCACCAGGGCTTTTACATCCCAGCCAGCAGTGGGATGGTGAGGATGACTCATGGATCAGCTGAACTCCCGAGGAGTTTCAACCTGCCTGGAGGAGCAGCACACACTGTCATAAGAGCTGCATTGCAAGGGCCTGCGTTGAAACAAGCTGGGCTGGCAGCAGCTATGGAGGCACCCCCAGGGGCAGGAGGAGGGATACTTTACTGCACTCAGTCAGCCTCATGGAGCAGATGGTGACACATGGAAAAACTCAGCTGACACAATCCAGTGGCAGCCAGCTCTGAAGGGAGCCAAGCAAGTTCCCTACCACCCCAGCAGGAGACTGTGCAGGAGGCAGTCAGTGTCTCCATCGAGAAGCTCGCTGAGGTCTCAGCTCATTCTCCAAAAGCCCACCCACTGCTGTTGTATGGCTTAGCCCTCCTTGGTCCATCATCCCAGGCTGGAGTCCAGGGACCAGCAAGGGCTCTGCAAAGACAGCCCACTAACCCTCTCCCAGCCTCACCAACCCTGAGTCAACAGGCTTTTCCTCAACATGGTAAAAATCTCTGAGGAGTGGAAATCAAGTGCAGCCCCTGTCCCTACTGGGCCATTCCCTGCTGCACACCAGGAAGGAGTGAAAAACAGCTCTTGGCACTTGGAGTGGACAATGGCACTTTAATGGGAAGGTCACACATCAGCACCCAACAGCCCCGAGACACGGTCCTGTGTCTTCTGTTATCATGCAGGCCTCAGCCCAGAGGAGTGACCCATCATGTGCACCAGCATAGAGCTGCTTGTGCCAGCACTGGCTACTGAGGTGCTGTGAGCAGCCAGCACTGCAGGGTGGACACCAAACATGCACCTTGTCCCACAGCAGCAGTCCTCAGGCCGCCTGGTGCCACCACGCCACACATGGGGATGAGCTGAATCCCCCCATGGCCGTGCTACAGCTGGAGAAGGCAGCTGGATATAGGTGCTGAGGGGGGATGGCGTGGCACCCATTTGCAAACTGCAGAGCAGCCAGCACTTGCTGACCCCCCACTCTGTGCTGCCAGCATCCACCTGCCCAAGGGCTGCCACCAGGCAGGGGCACTGGGCACACACAGGAGGGCACTCAAGGGAGTACGAAGAGGATGAAAAAGCTTTGCCAAGCAGAGCAGGACCAGGTTGCTCACTAGCTGGCGGAGGGTATTAAGGAAATGGGAACCAGGGAAGGGGAGGAGTAGAAGCAGCCCCAACATGCTCCAGCAGCCCAGGGGCACAAGCACAGGAGCTTCTCCCAGCCCCTGCAGACACTGCACACCCATTGTCCCACTCCTCTAACTACCCTCGCAGTGGGGCCAGTGCAAGCCCCTGGCACCCTGTGGGGTTGAGGCAGGGCGCTGCAGGCAGGGGCACGGCCACAGCACGGTCAGCACCAGCATGCAGTGAGGGCTGGGGGGCTGCTCCTGCCCGTCCCCGATGCCAGCACCCTGTCCCGTGGCTCTCCTGGCTGCAGGTGCACGAGGGGAGCAGGCAGATGCTGGGACCAGGGGACGGTGCTGGCTGTGCTCTGGCCTGCCCTGCCTGCAGGCAGGGAGGGCAGCTGGGACGCAGCTGAGACACTCAGGGTGTGCCAGCCTGGGCAGCAACCCAGCCCGGCGGGGAGCCCTGCCCAGGCACCCGTGAGTGACGGAGCAGCACGACGACATGCAGCTCTCCTGGGGCCAAGGTGCTCGCTCGGCTCCCGGCCCAGCATGATGGCTTGCACTGCCTGCCCAGGCAGGGGCAAGGGGGGAGGCATCGCGGGGGCAGAAGGTGGGGAAGAGGCAGGCAGCACGAGGGCAGCAGCACTGCAGGGAATGATGCAAGGTGAAGGATGGGGAAGTCCTGTTATTTGGGGTAAGCACCATCGTGGCCAGGCTGTGGCTCCTGGCTCTGCATCCCACAGCTTAGCTGCTGGACCCGGGCAGAGAATGAGCACAGAGGCTGCACTGGAGGCAGTAAAGGCTGGGGATAGTGGGCAGCCATGGGAGGTCACTCGGTGGGGAGGCCCTGCTGCAGACCAGGGGCAGAGCAAAGCAGAGCAGGACAGGGGTACACGCAGCACACACGGTGATGTTGTCCCATCCCAGTCAGCAAGGGCAGCTGATGCAGAGCCACTGTCATGTCCTTGACCCCACAAGCACCTCTGCTCTCAGGGTCTGCCAGACACTCAGGCTTCATTCGGAGCCTTCATCCTCATGAGCACAACGTGGCTCTTCTTCCTACAGCCGTAGACCACCAGTGCCACCAGAGCTGCCAGCAGGGCCACGCACACCAGCACAACGACTGCTATCACCACCCCACTCTGCAGGCGTGTCAGCCCCCACTGCCCCCTCTCTTCCTCCTCCTTCTTCTCCTCCTCCTCCTCCTGTGGGGAGGCTGGCAGCCCCATGGGGGGCTCCATCGAGGCATCCTCTGGGGATGCTGCCTCGGAGGTGTGAGCAGGGAGCAGGGTGCTGGGATAGGGAGCAGCAGTGGGGGGCTGGGTGTCGATGAACTGGTCCCGTGGCAGCCCGGCAATGGGGATGCCCTGCAGGGCAGGAGGCTGGGCACACAGCGGGGGTATCTCACCCACCTTGTGAGGGTTCTCCTCCAGCCAGCCCTGCAAGGGCAGGATGCCCTTGTCACAGCGCCAGGAGTTGTTGTGCAGCCTCACCTCTCGCAGGGCAGTCAGCGGGGAGAAGATGCCGCCAGGCAGGTACTCCAGGGCATTGGAGTGCAGCTGCATGTGCCGCAGCCCAGGGGTGGCCCCGAAGAGGCCCCGTGGCAGCGCCTGCAGCTGGTTATGGTGCAGAGAGATGTTCTGCAGCTTGGGCAGCCCCTCCAGTGCCCGGGCATCCAGGCGGCGCAGGGCATTGGAGTGCAGCGACAGCTCCAGCAGCTCCCCCAAGCCCTGGAAAGCCCCTGGTGCCACCAACCGCAGACGGTTCTTGCTGAGAACCAGGAGCTGCAGCTGGGTGAGGTTGCTGAAGACGGCAGTGGGGAGGGTGGAAAGCTCATTCTCGTAGAGCCAGAGCTCCTGCAGGTTGGGCATGGGCCCAAAGGCACTGGGAGAGATGTCCTGCAGGCGGTTGACGTGCAGGGTGATCTTGGCAAGGGCGTGCAGGGGCAAGAAGACGCCGCTCGGCAGAGTAGTGAGGAGGTTGTTGGACAGGTAGAGCTTCTGCAGATTGGTGTTGTGTACAAAGAGCTCTGGGGACAGTGTCTCCAGCTGGTTCTGGTGCAGCCCCAGCTCCTGCAGCTCTGGCAGCCCATCAAAGGTGCCCACCGGGATGTGCCGGAGCCGGTTCTCGTAGAGCCGCAGCACCTGCAGCCGCGCCAGCCGCTCGAAGGCCCGGGGCGGCAGGCGGTCGATGTTGTTCCTGGCCAGGTTGAGCTTGGTGAGGCTGGTCAGCTGGTCAAACACCCCCTCCTGCAGCTCCTTCAGGTTGTTCCCGTGCAGCTGCAGCTCCTTGAGGTTGCTCAGATGGGCAAAGTGGGAAGGCTCGACCTGGAGGATCTGGTTGCTGGAGAGGAGCAGAGACTCCAGCTTGTCCAGAGGCTCAAAGACCTGCACAGGAAGCTCCTGCAGCTTGTTGCTGGCCAGGCTGAGGTAGCGTAGGTCGGGCAGGTTCTGGAAGGCCCTGGGGCTGATGCGCGACAGGGCGTTCTTCTCAACGCGCAGCCCAATCAGCAGGGAGGCGTTGCCGAAGGCGGCGTCGCCCAGCTCGGCGATTCGCGTGTTGATGATCTGCAGGGTCATGGCATTGGCAGGGATGGGGCTGGGGACCGTGGTGATGTCAGCACCAAAGCACTCCACCTGGGCGCTACGGACACACTGGCACTGCTCTGGGCACTGGCTACTGGCCAGCTGGATGCCCACTAGCAGCAGCAGCCACCGCTGCCAGCCTCCCTGCTCCATTGGACCTGCAGAAAAAACAAAGGAGAGGGGTTCAACCCCTGAGATTTCCCAGCTGCCAGGGCCACTGCCAGGGATGGATGCTGCTTTTCCTCTGGAAAAAGCCGCTGAGGCTGTGGCCATCCTGCTCCCAGCACGGCAACGAGGCAGAGGAGGACATGCGAGGAAGGCTGGGGGCAGGCAAGGCTTGGCACAGCCCAGGCAGGAGCTCAGAGCAAGACAGAGCTGGGGACCATGGTGCCTGGCTGCCATACCACAGCTATTAGTGGCATCCCTGGCGTCCCAGCTCTCTTGGCTCCTCTGGCAGCCGGGAGTGTGGTTTCCTGTTTTACAGAGTGTGGCGAGCTGCTACCAGCAGCACTGGCCTCCTGGCACCACCAAAGAGCCAAGACCTTTACCAGAGCTGGCTTGTGGCACCCACAGCGGGTCCCAGCATTGCCCCAGCACCCCAAGCACCCTCCTAACTCTGAGCTCCTGTTGCAAAGTCAAGAGCAGTGCCTGGGGATGCTTTAGCTCCAGTGCTGCAGGAGCCTGGGTCAACAGGACCCTTGCCAGCTCCCAGCAAAGGCTGGGTACTGGGTGGCCCTGTGTTCCTCCCATCCCCAGCAGGAGGTCTCAGCCTGGCCTATTTTTGCCATCAGTGTCTGATGTGGGCACGTGTACACAGGCTGGTGCCAGGGCTGGTGCCCAGGGAAGGGAGGGCCTTACAGCACAGTTCTCCATTACCCCACAAGCACAGATACCGTGGACACCCTCTCCTCCCTCCTCTGGCCTGGGAGCTTACTCCCTCCCTAGATTAAAGCAGCAGCCTTGTGCCAAGCGGGCATGGAGCAGCCCCCCTTAACAGCTTCATGTGGCACAAGGGTGGGAGAAAACCTGCAACTCCTTCTGCTCTGAGCACAGCTCAGCCAGACAGGCGAGTCAGGCAGCAGAGGAGTGTGGCCACAGTGCCTCAGCTGGCACCCAGGGTGTTGGGGCACAGCCCCTGCCCTCCTCCCCGCCCTCCCCCCAGGGAACCCTCTTGCTCTCAGACAGGGAGGGAGGAGTCCTCCACAAGCCAGCATGGTTTATGTTTCCCATATGGAAACAATCTGCATCCAAGAACAGCTTTGTTTATAGCAAGACATTTATAAACTTCCCCAAAAGCTTGGCACATCAAAAGCCCTGCTCATGTCACTCCCTGCTAAGGCAGCACTGAGAGCACCCACACTAGAGCAACCTTCAGGAAAGGCAGCTGGAAACAATTGATCTCTCTTTTTCTTCTAGGGACAAGAAACTTACAGACCAAGAGGCTGAACATTCTCTACTGCTCAGCCCCTCAGCATCCCACTGCTCCTAACACTGGACCCCAAAATGTTCCTGTGCCCCACTTAATTTTCTCTATTGATCATTGTCTGGGATACATTGCCTATGTAACTCTTTCAGCTCCCACAGCATCCAAGTGGTCTCACTTTTTCAGAGAGCCCTTGCAAGATAAACATCTCCATCAAATAAAAAAATGCTGAACATGCAGATCCCACCACTCCACCACCAACCCTCGGGGCTGCCCTGGGAGTCCCCGGGATCCATATCCACTCACAGGGGCAGTAGGAGAAGGAGACTTACCCGAGTGTCCTGCAGTCATGAGCGCCGAGTGAGCACAGCCCCGTGCTGGCAAGAGAGCAGAGTGTGGTTCTTTCTTCCCCTCCCAGTATATAACCCGTCCAAATCAATGAATCAGCACAGGGGCAGTGGCGGGGTTAGGGAAAGCGCTGAAGCAGAGCTGCTTCCAACTCCTATTTCCTCAGCAAAGCAAGCATCTCAAGGATGGAGTTTTGGGTTTCCCCCTCCTGAACCCCAGTGCTCTTGTAAGAAGACAAGCAGAGGGTCCCTGTGAACATGCTGCTCATGTCAGCCAGTGCCCAGGCAGCAGCTTGGCCCTGGGAGCTCCCCTGGTCCCCAGTGGTACACAGCCAGGTGCCCTGACCCATGGGGGCAGACAAGGCAAAGCCAGAGCCCTGGGCACAACCCTGTCCTTCCCTGGCACGAGTTCGCACCAGGGCTGTTCCACGGCACTTCCTTGGCACAGGCACAGCTCTTGTGTCCCTGTCTATGGCTCCTGTAAGTATTAGGACTTCTGGCTGTGCCCCAGCCCAGGGCCACCAGAGCAGGCAGACCCCTGGTGCGCTGACCCTGCCCGGATCACACCTCTCATTCCCCCCAAAGCCACAGATGCCAACGGGCCACAAACCCACTAGCAGCCACTGTGGGCTTTGTCCTTTGGGCACCACAACCACCGCTGCCAGGAAGAGGGTACCACGCCAGGGTCAGCAGTTGCGTGAGTGCCAGCCACAGGCCAGGCTGCTTCAGAGAGCCCTCAGTAAGCCAGAGCATTGCCCATGAGCCATGAGGATCACCTGGGTGCTGAGGAACCCCCATTGCAGGCATCCCTGCAACCCCAGAGCAGCACAATGGCTGTCTCCCAGTGGGTGCCACTGCTCTGCCCCCTCAGCACTCCTGACACACAGGTGATGGAGCCTGGTACCCAGGGGTGTTTGGAAAGCACCATCGACTTGTTCAGGGGCACCTGCTGCCATTCCTCCCCTGCTCCTTCCAGCCCACATCGGTACATTGGGGTGTCCTTGGGTCCCATCACCCAGCCCAGGTCTTCCCAGCTCATCCACCTCCTCAGGGCAGTCCCAGTCCAGCAGCAACCGGGAACAGATATTCGGGAGGAAGCAGCTACGGACAGTCAGCGTGTGTGGCCCCTTTGGGCTTCCTGGAGAGCCACTGCAGTTGCCTGCTAAGCACAGAGCAGCTGGAACTTCCCTGAAGGCATCTAATCCTGTCTCAGCCCACCCATGTTTCCGCTGGTTGCAGCAACCTCTGCTCATGTTCCGGATGGTACTGATGAGCTGCTCAGGATGGGAACAGCGTGGGGCTGCTCCTGGAAAAGGGAGAGGAAACGTGTCATGCTGTGAGAGGTGGGAGCGTGCAGGGCAGTGGAAGGGACAGCTACCTTGTTCAGAGAGGGGGCCAGACTAGAATAAACTGCAGGGATGGAGAGCAGAGTTCCCAGACAGTCTCAAAGGAAGGAGACAGGGATCGTGGGAACATGGTAGGGAGTGGGACCTCAGCTGGAGGCCACGGCCACCACTGTGTGAGATTGCATGGGAGGCTCATCTGCCATAGGACATGCTGGATGGCCACGGACCCCTCTCTGGCTGGAGAGTGAGTGCAGAGGCTGAAACTACCCCTGGCCGTGCTTCCTGCCTGCTCTGGGGCAACACCCAGGCATTTGGGCACAGAGAATGGGCATTTTGAAAACACCACTCACCAACTGCTCTAGTTCACACTCTATTGACACAGCAGTTCCCCAGAACCATTCTTCCCAAAACAATCTTCCCACTTCTGTGACAGCAGTGCAGCTGGAGGTCAGGCACTGGGCTTGGGAGCTGCGTGCTCCCTGCAGCCCTGGGACAAGAGCAGGGCTCTCACAGCCTCATCACCGGCTCTGTCTGCCCACTGCCAGTGCTGCTGGGCTCCTGCCCGCTCTGACTCACCCAGAAGCTCACAGCTTTTCAGCGAGGCAACACAGAAACTAAACCTCAGCACTTCCGATAAACCACTGCCCCAAGCCCAGTTCGTCAGAGGAATGTCAGACTCGCCTCTTTCCAAGCAGTGCTGCCCCAGGGCAGACAGGGAGGCAGTGGTGGGTACCTCAAACACCCTGCCCCAAGAGGGGCGGTCATCAGATTATGGCCCCTACCACAATGCAAAGTTTCAGAGCAGTAGAGGTAACAGTCCTAACAAAAACCCACCTGCCTCTACCCAGGCCTCAGGAAACTGGCTTTGTCTCCTGGCCCGAAAAGATTATTATTTTCAAGACATCGCTAAAAATAAAGAAGGGCTGGGTAACAAATGGCACAAGCCTGTGCACCATTTCTGCAGCCACTCCCGGAGGTGAGCGCATGGGAGCTCGCCCCAGGCTACTTACAAGGGAGAGAAACACAGTGCAAGAGCTTGGGACAGCAGCACGTATACACCCCGCACATCTGGAGGGGAGAGGCAGCTCCTGAGACAGCAAACGGATGTGATTGAGGGTGATAAGCATTTTGCAGGGAGAGGCTGCTCTGCAGAGCCAGGAGCTCACACGGTGCTGGATGGAGTGGGCTGGGTCTCATGCTGCAGGAAAGCCCCAGGTTCAGCATTGCTTGGTGGACCTTTCCCACCTCCGGCTGTACCAGCCAGAGGCTGAAGCCCCCCTGACCAAGCCCTGGATGGTGTGGAACCACTGTTGTACCCCTGCACCTTCAAGGAGACGATGGAGCCCCAGAACAGCAGCATCACTTATTGATGGAGATGTCTGCCTTGCTACAGGACAGCAGGGCAGTCCCGTGTCTGTCTGTCCCTTCTGGCATACCTCCAGCACATCCCCACGGCCAGGGTGGTGGATGCAGCAAAGCTGAGTGGCTCTGAATCACCGAGAGACTCGAGACTGCTTGGAAAAATTCATGTAATCGCTAAAATTAGCAGCTTGTGGGCTTGGCTGGGAGAGCACATTGTTCATCTGCCAAGCAGCTGAGTATGCTCACCCACGCCATGCAGACTCAGCTCCCCCCTTAGCCCCTGCTCCCTGCACACCTCCAGCTCCTGCCTGAATTGGCACCCTGGGCAGGATGGGACCTCCCCATGGCCTGCTGCTCCCTGCAGTGCGGTGCTGGGATGCCCCCAGTTACTTTGCACTGCTGCAAAGTGCCCACCCTGCTATGAGAAACCCCCCCAGTGCTCACAGAGACCAGCTGGTCCCAGGCATCAGGCCAAACACCTCCAAAGCAGAGAAGGAGGGTGGAGGGCTGGGCTAGGGGCCACAGAGGGGGTCCTCCCCATCTTCCAGCACAGGGGGACACCTCTGGGCCTGAGCCCTGCAGCAGGACCCACAGACTCAAGCCACGGCTGAGGGGTGAAGGAAGGGGCATTAGTCACTCAGGGACTGGTGCTGGGGCCACCTCCACCCTTAGAGAAGCACCAGCAGCCCCTGCCTCACCACGGGCCCACCCTAACACTTTGCGGAACCCAAATGAGAGAGCTCATCCATAGGGCCAGTGATCCAGCCACAGGGACATTTTCCTGTGGAAAATGCAGGGCCAGGGCTGCCTCACTGCTCATGGCTAGATGATGCCATCATCTGCCCCAAGGGATGGGGACATGTCCTGCCTTCCCTGGGAAAGTGCTTATGCAAAGTGGGAACTTTGGGAGGGAGCAGCAGCAGCTTTGGTCCATCGAGGACGGTCAGCAGGGAAGGCCATCAGGCTAACCTCCATCCAAACACCAGCACCAGGCCCACCACAACCCTCCTGGAGCTCAAGGAAAATGGCATTTAGGATCTCGGGCTCCAGTGGGGCTCACCCCAGCAGCAGAACAGCCTCCAGGCTCGGCCCTGGCCCGAGCGATAGCAGCAGCACGCAGGGCTTGGCCCAGGCTCAGGGCAGCGCTAGGCTGGAAGGAATGTGGGGCCCACAGCCAAGTCCGCCTGCTGAGATAATCCGAAGCGGAAAGAGCTTGTCCTGTGTGTGCTGTGAAAGGGGGGAAGGACCAGCTGGGGCGGGAGGCGATGGCATGGGGCTCACACACTGTGAGGTATTTCCTGGATCAGCTTCATCTCTGTAAAGCTACCTCTGGCACCGTGAAGTGCCCCAAGCACCTCTTCCCAACACACAAAGGGGGAAGTGGCCTCATTTCTTCCCAGGAGAAGCCAGCAGAGGAGTGAACAGCAGGCTGCAGAGCTACTGCCAGCCATTGCTGGCTCTCTGCCCTGCGCTTTTTCCATCCAGAGAGACACAAAGGCACAGCTGGAAGTCTGGCATGCCAGTCCTACAGCAGCAGCAATGGCACAGGGGCTGAGCCCAGTAGTGGATGGCTCTGGGTGCTGCTGGAACAGAAGCCCCCACCCTGTAGTGAAGTAGGACTCACCCCCCTTGGCCCAAGTAAGAGACATGAACACCCACAAGGGAGTGTAAACCCAGAATTTGGCTACAAAAATGGAGGCATTACACCTCCCTAGTTTGCCGCTCCCTAGCAGGGACAAAGCAGGAGCTTCAGGCCTTCCCCTCACTGTGAGCCTGTAAAGAAGCCTTGGCCAGCGGGTATGTGCCTTTGGCTGCGTCTCCTCCCAGCTCTTCTGTCATCCCTAGGAAATGCTCTGATATCAGGGCTGCCAGATCAGCAGCCCCAGGCAAGCAGTACTGGTTGGAGGCCTGGAGGAGACACAGCCAATGCTCCTAACGTCAGGCAGAGGCTCCCAGAGCTCCTGCCTCGCAGCCAGCAGCTGCATGCACTCCTGAACCACGGAGCACTGCTCGGGCCTTCTCCAAGCACATCCACCATCGCTCGACTTCTCTTTGCCATCAGGAGAGGGAAGATCCAAGGTGCAGGCTCTGATCGTGCTGCTGTGTGCTGGAGGACTGAACTGCATTTCACAGGCAGCAGCCTGAGCTCACTGCCCTCTACAAGCAGTGACCAGGGCGGGCCCTCCAGCAGTTCCTGGTCCCACAGGGCAGAGGTGGTGGGATGGCAAGGACCAGGACAGCAGGGACACAAGGAAGGGATGTGTGTGCTGGTGACTCGGAAGTGCTTGCTGCAGCGGTTGTGAAATGGGCAGAGCTGCCAGTGTTTATGGCAGCAGTGCATTCATTCCCTCACCACCCTGTGCTTTGGGGACTCTCTGGATTCAAATCCCGATGAGCAAAGGAGAATGGCATTTGTAGTGACATCAAGGTGGAAACACAATGAATACTCCCATGGCTTGGCACAGGGTAGGTCAGAGCTCCCACTGCTCCAGGATTTCCTTAACAGAGAGAACAGGAGCAACTGCTACAGCAACAAGCATTGGAAAGGACTTCAGCGAGCTATGGCTGGGCTGGCACAGCTGGCCTAGTGGTGATGTACCCAAGCACTCCCAGCTAGGATGCAGTCCCGGAAGCAGGTCCTGGACTTGGAGGTCTGGATAACATGCAGGGCTGTTAACCATGACTCTGCACCCCAATCAGGTGCCAAGAGAGCAGAACCAACCCCTTCAGCCACTGTGTGCAGACGTGCTTTGCATTCACCCCTTCCCCAGTATCCAGGACCCGCTGGACCAGGAATTAAGTACCTCCAGTTTCTTCCAGGCCACTGTATCTTCAGCCCAGCCTGGTGACAATGGCTGAGCAGTAGATGATGCAAGCGTGGGCTGCAGGGACTGAGAAAATCCTTGCACACAAGAGAACAGTGATTTGAGGCAGCAGCGAGGCAGAGCTGCCCAGAGAGGGTCTGGGGACCAGCCTGCTGCCTTCCTGCTGGCCACAGCTGCATCATGCTGCATCAAGACTATCCCTTCTCCAGGAAAAACAGAAATGGGGTATAAATAAGGATATCCTTGGATTTCTCAGGCCATGGAGTTTTTCAGGAAGGGCTGAGCTCTGTTGGGCAAGAAGCAATGAATCAGAGGCAGCTCCAAACAGTACACCTCAGAGGAAGAGTTAGTAAACCATCCCAGGCACTCATTGCTCCAGCCTTTTGTTGTCTGATGACTTCACTTCCCCCGTCTGGCTCAAGTGTGGGGAAAGCCCGATGACAGCATGTGAAGAGGAATCATCCTGGGAAGAGGAATCATCCTCGTCTTAGCACTTGACTGTACACAGCTCTGTGCCAGAGCCCCCACGTGCCAGAGCTGGAGCTCAGCGACTGCACTGGAAGCCAAGGAGCAGCATGGGGGCTCAGCTGGCTCCACTGCAGGGCTGGGGCAGCCAGAGCAGGGTTCAGAAAGGCAGCAGCTGGTGCTGCCCCCAGGTTGGACATCAAGGTGCCGTACCCATGCCATGAGCAAACAGGTGCTTTTCCTTAGAAACCACACACTGTGCATCCAAGTGCCCAGAGCACACTTCCTTCACTGAGGGGAAGGATCACCAGCACAGTTTGTAGAACCATTTCCTCACTAGTCCTGATTATACTGATCTGCCTGCTGAGAGCAGATGCCTGCGTGGCACCGTGTGACAGCGGCTGCAGCTGGCACAGCACAAAGTGGTCATTACAGCTGTCCAACCAAGAACCTAAATTTGTAACAAATGTCTCTTCTTAAACACTACATGCAGCCACCCAGAACCACCACCGAGAAAGCTCCCTGTTGGTTTTGTGCTTCTCTCAAATATATTGCAATAAATATTCTGGAGCATCTGTTTATGAATTCAGTCACAGATTGCTTCGCACCACTTGCAGCGCCTCGCATTTCTGCTTCTTTAGAGATGGCTCTAACTCCCATTTAGCCAGGTTTGCTAAATTTTGTTAAACCTCACCAGCAAGACAATGATCATTTAACACTACAGAAGCACATAACTTTCTTTTCACAGTCTGGAAGAGGATTTAGGCCCCACAGTAGAGCACCCTGGAACAAAGCAGTCACAATTTATTCTCAATGCCTAGAGTAACACACAGCAGGGAACCAACCATAAACCTGAAGGAAATGCAAGCTTTCTGCACCTCAAGTCTGTCATGTGTGTTTAAAGGACATCCAGGAAAATCCCTAATAGTTAGAAAGTCACTAAGGTTACAAAATGACTCCTGGAGTAGAGGCTCTCGGGCCCAAGGAGCCAAGGAACCACACCCAGAGGTTTTAAAGCATGTCAGAGCCTTTAAGAGCAAATGAAGTCCTATAATGTAGATAAAAGCTGATAGTTAAATCCAGGAGCTATTAAAGCACAGGCAGTCTGACAGCTACCAGTCTACTTATGAACTAAAATATCCATACAATTCAAAATATTAATATAATGTCAGCATAAAGACCAAAACCCACACTATTGCCTTGTAGTTGCCTTTGCACATCAACACTTGAAAGGGCTGGAAGTCAGGAATAGCTCTATGTAATAAGGTAAAAAACAGTGAGACTGAAAATGCGACTGAACACTCCAAGCTGATGGAGTTGTGTATGTTCCCCAGCCAACTTCAAAATGGAGGTGACACTTTGTGACCCTCAGTTGAGGCACTCCCTGCCCCTCGGCTGCATGCTGCCGTTTTGCTAGCCAAGCCCAGGAGAGACCATTCCTTTCTCTCCCAGCTCAGTCAAGACCAGCTCTCAAACCAATTCACCCTTGTGGAGCCCTGGGCCTCCACCTGGTACTGTGGTTTCAAGATTCCCTGCATCATGCAACCAGGAACACCTTATTTATTCAGACCACTGGCCAAAGCTTAAGGATCAAACTGTTTACTTAAAATTCAGAGTTGTAGTAACTTTACAAAGTTTCCAGAAAACCTCCAAGCAACCAATAAAATACATGAAGGTTATACTTCCTAGCTCAGCATCTTCCTCTGCTGTTAGCTTTAACTGGTACCCCTTCCTCACGCCACATCCTGGAAAGGGGCTGGGGACAGAAAGCAAAAGTTAAGACACTTGCACCACACCATTCTGCCCACATCTCCATTGTTTAAAGGTCCTTCCAAGCATCTCCTCCCAAAAATACCATTTGTTTTCTCAGCAAGGAGACAAAACATTGCCGGCAGTATAGGGCATAATAGTATTGGAGTACTTTGGGCAATCTCTAAAGCACAGTTGAAGCCATGTTCCTATGTGAGAGTATCTACATTGATGGCTGCATCTGAGCAGTGAACACTCAGCAGGCAGCAGCCTCTGGCAGGGACAGGGCTGCCCTTCAAAGCAGGAAACACACAGTGCACGTGTAGAGGTGACCACAGATACTTTCATTCGCCCTCTGGGTTCGTGCACCAAGAGCTGTAGCAACTCACAGTGATTACAGCCACTCTTGGCAAATGCTGCGAGGTGCATAAAACTCATTTCCATTATGTTGTAAAGACAAGGTCTTTATGGTCTTTGCTATGAAGATTTGTAATCCAGATCTGAATCGAGTATTAGCTGCTGAAATGTTCAAAAAGCATCCAAAGCAACACTTCTAGTTCTTTTTTGGGCTAGATTTCTCTATCTTCTTAATATTCTTATCAGAACTACAGGCTGAGCAGGAATATTTCTAGAGTGCAAGAGTTGCCTGGTTTTACCCATCACATACAGACTGAGCACAATGACTACAGTCTGGAGTGTTAAAATCAAACTGTGAAGGCACAAGAATATCTGGCAATAAGTCACTCTGGTATTAAAATAGGGTTGAGCACTGCTGCGGGCTGGAAACTCATCCCACCTGACAAGAGTAGTTAAATCTGTCCCTCTGACACTGTTGGTTCGTGCTATGATGCTAGGAGAAGTTTGGACTGGAACATCTGAGAAATGTAACCCAGGTTGTCCAACATCTTCAACAGGGGAGGAGGTAAAACCTGGAGCTGCAGGAGGAACCGATGTGGGTATGCTGATGACTTCTGTGTCGGATACTACTGTTACAGCAGTCTGCCGAGATGATGTGAAGTGCTCTGTCACAGGAGATGTCAAAGTCTGGGAATATGTTGAGCTGAATGTCTGATATGTCATGGCTGTGGTTGGCAGGCACTCTGGGTCATCGATGCTTAGAGACACAAGAGAAATATTCTGCAGTGCCATTGGGCTGTGGCACATTAGAGACAGCACATTTCTAACTATTGTCGTGCTCTTTTGGAGCCATTCTCGGAAGCCAAGAATTTGGCAATCGCATTTCCAAGGGTTGTCATCAAGGACAACTTCTTCCAGCTCAGGTAAAGCAGTAAAGAAGTCTGCAGGAAGAGACTGCAGGTTAGTACTATTCAGGTACACTTTCTGGAGGTGCTTGAGATTATGAAAGAGGTTTCTAGGAAGAACCCCAAGTCTTGTATCAAAGAGGGAAATGTTCTGCAGTTTCTGAAGGCTCAGAAAGATTCCCTCTGGCAAACTGGAAATATTACTTGTATGGAGAGAAAGGCCCCGCAGTTCATTCAGGCCACTGAACACATTCCTAGGAAGAACCGTAAGCTCTGGGTTAAAACTCAGCACAAGAAGCTCTAAGCTTGTCAAGTTACTGAACACAAAATCTGGTATTGTTGAGAGCTTTGTGTGATACAGCCATAGGCTACTAAGATGCCTCATTTCTCCAAACAATACCTCTGGAAGAGACTTCAGTGGGTTCCTGTACAAGGTCAGTTTAGACAGGCCATGCAAGTGCAAAAAAAGCCCAGAAGGCAAAACCTGAAGCCTGTTTCTGGAGAGTGTCAGGGTTCTCAGTTTACGAAGACAATGAAATGCATCAGGGGCAATGGAATGGATGTTATTGGAATGCAGGAAAAGCTCCTGCAGCTCCTTCAGGCTATCAAACATACCAGACTCTATTGAAGACAGCCTGTTAATATACAACATCAACCTCTCAAGCCTGGCTAATGCACTAAATATATTTCTAGGTAGTGCTGCTAAGTAATTTCTTGACAAGTTCAGTACTCTGAGTTTGGCGAGTTTCTTCATCACGCCACTGGGAAGTGCTGTTAGTTGGTTTTTGTTCAAGTAAAGCTCCTGCAAACTAGCCAGTTTGTCAAACAGATTTTCCTTGATCGATTTCAACCTGTTACTTTCAATGATCAGTTGCTGAAGCTGCACCATGTCATCAAATGCTTCTGGGGGAAGTTCAACCAGCTTATTATCCAGCAGTTTGAGGACTTTTAGCCTTCCCAAGCCTTTAAAAGCCATTGGTGAAACCAGAGCGATGTTGTTTGAAGACAGGATGAGATGCTGCAGTTCCACCATCCTAGCAAAAACATCCTGCAAGTATGATATATTAGCGTTTGTTATGTGAATTTCTGTCATGTTGCAAGGCAGATTTAACAACTCCAGGTCTTTTATGTGGGGGCCAGAGCAATGAATTGCATTTTTTGAAGAGCAGTCGCACTTCTCAGGACAAACAGATGCATCCAACTGGAAGAAAAGCTTGATCATCACTGACAAACGAAACACCAACATCCTTGTTGAAGTGCCAGAAACATTAGCTGTTACAAGAGATAAGAGAATCAGGATTTGATCATAGGTAACTTAGCAGCTCACAAAGATGTGTGATTATATCATAAAACCTGCAAATGTGTGCAAAATTGCCCTTGCCTTGAAAGCAAACTTCAAAATCTCTTTTATTGTTGACTGCCAATATTTCTAAAGAGCTCAGCTTACACTGAGAAGTACAGATAAATTTACTTTTGTAAATCAAGTATTTCGTGTTTGTATTTGTACTAGTTAACTATAATAAAAGTATACAAAAATCATGATGAAACAAGTAGTCAAAAGACATGTATTTATTTGAACAGAAAAGCATTACAGAAGGGTTTGGGTTGGAAGGGACCTTAAGGATCATCTATTTCCAACTGACAGGGACATCATCCACTAGACAAGATTTAGTATATTATACTAAATTACATGCCAAAAATATTTTCAAAAATTATCAAAAGGTCCTGCACTCACAGTGTTTTTCCATTGTACGTTATCTGAGGTTTAAAAATAAAGTTTAGCCTGCAAAAATAGACAATGGAGGTAAAAAGGTTGTCCTGTACTTTAAGTGGTGAAAAGCAAAACAGCACTGTCCAGTTAAATCATGCCTCAGCATTTTCAAGTGATGGCTTCTTGGAACATCCCAGGAACACACAAGAAGGAACAGGCTATTTTTGACACAGCCTGAAATAACACAGAAGACCCCATGTGGCACAGGACAGTAGTGAGCCTCTGATAACCAACAAGTCTCATTTCAACAGCTTAACACAATACTGTGCTATCAGCAGTGGCATTAAAAGTACAGTGAAATGAGAGGAAAGAAGTGCACAGAATTACCTGGGAAGTTGTAGCAATAAAGATACATCTGCATGAAACACACCACAAAGCTGGAAAGTTGCATACATTTCGAAAGAAACAGGAAAGCAATCATTGTAGGTATAAATGGTAATATTTAAAAGAGAAAATCAAACAGAAACCCATAGTCTAGAAATACTTTCTCGATGAAATCAACAAGTCTAAGTGTATCAGAAACCTGGAGGCCAAGGACCTGGCTGAGCAGCAGAATAAGCAGCAGCTGGACAGCTGGAATAGCTACACAACTTCCACAGACATAACTGGAATAGCTGACACCATCAGTCTTCTGCACCAGGAACATGGAGGGAGAGGAAGGCTCCATCCCCACCTACCCTTTTTCAGGGGCAAGGATGAAGCTCTCCCATACCAACCCCACAGACAGACATGGGTGCAACCCCCATCACTTAAAGAGAAGTCAGGAGGGATAGCAGAGCTTCTCATGAACCTGAACTGCTGACAAGAAGACACCACAATTGACCCAAAACTGCTGTATGTTCAAACCAGCTACTGCATTAAAATAATAATAAAAAAGGCAAAAGTGAGTGCTTTAAAAAATATCAAAAATTTTATTTAGGTTCAGAGTACTGAAGTCTGGTAAAATCTCCATCTCTCCCTCGGCAAGGGAAGGACATGGCATTTAGTGCTATCAATGACCAGCAACACAGTGCCACAAAGCAACATCTCAGTGGGCTTTCCACAACTCACTGAATGACATATGCATCGCCAAAAAACAGCATGAGGTATCACTCTTCCAAAGGTCTTTTACATGTCAAACAAGAACCTTTCAGAGAACCTCACCCACCTAGTAATCCTCCCCACCCCTAAACTCTCTCTCATAAGCCAGTGATGCTTTTACCTCCACAAATTTCTAGCTCACCCTGTCCCTGATCCTACCTATCCCGATGAGCAGTCCTCCATCCAGAAACACATTTAAGAAATTTCTGTTTCAAGCCCTGACTGGCATCTCAACCTGCACCAGATTACCTCAAGACCACAGCAGAACTACAGGATTCAGTGAGACAAGAGAAGTAACGATCTAGAGAACCAAATGGGGGAAAAAACCCCAATTTATTATGCTAGAAACAGCAAAAGCAGGTCCCTTGGAAGGTATGACTACAGGCCAGTCTGTAAAATCAGAAACACACTAACACTAGTTTGTAGGTTAGTGATGTCTGTTTTCCTGGTCTTATAGCAAAAGATAAGAGAGTATACAAGAAGACAAGGTTAGATGCTCAGAAGTGCTAGAAAGCACTAGTTTTGACAAACAAGCAACAAAATGGTAGAAATTCTTTGCAAGATATGAAGGCTACAAGTGCTGGCACAAGAACTGGATAAGCTTACAGGTCTCAAACATCTAGAGCTGCTAACAGCATTTTTTGAAGAAATATTTAAAGATTTTAACAGTACAGAATACAGCAATACTCACAATAAAGATTGTAATTATATATTGTCATGCATTAAAATTTTCTTGAATGCTCACGTGAGACACCTGGCATTCCAGAAAAGGCACCAGTCTGTCTGGTCATTTACCATGGTCTGGTCTACAGCCCCTTTCCCTTTCAGCCACCCCTTAATATTTCTCAACTACAAAAGGATGCCAGAAGCAACGCATTAATACTGTTACTATATTAAAAGTCACAAATCAGTTTTGAACTTAGTTTTATAGAACACTGAGTACATGTACTGCTTACAGTGGTGCTTACCTCTTTTACTGTCTTGCAAGTTCCTAAACTCATACAAGCATGAAAAAGGAATTTTGAGCTGTACCTTAGAAACTTATCTGCTTTTTAAAGGAACTTACTAGGAGCAGAGCAGGCAATCAGGCTTCACCATGACACTGCACTTTAAATGGGAAGTAAAACAGCAAAACGCATCCTCTAGATAACACTTTCACCCGTTTTTCCCCAGTTGCTGAGACAGGCCAAAGGCCAAACAATATTTTAAGCTTCAGAGCAGATTTTTGCCTACAATTGTGCAAGCAACCAACTCCCACAGGTTGTATGTAACTCCAAAAGCACAGCTTGAAGCAGCTTGAAGCTGCTCACATAACAGGAGAAAGTTTTAAGTCACACACAGAAGCACAAAACCCATTTGTAGCTTCTTTGGCAGTGATATTGGAGTACGTGCTTCAGCCAACCTGAAGCAAATCTGGGTGAAGTCAGAAATCCACATTTCAATGTGAGATGTGATCAGAAATTTCAAATTTGTTAATATAGTTCCACCAGTCTGCTACATAGGTTTTGAAGGAGTGGACACCTCCACTCTAAACAACCAAGTGCTTGTACCTTCACAAGCTGCTATGACTTCTACTTTCTTGCAGAATTGAAGTCAAAGCAATTTCAGTAGGGAATGAAGGGGATTTTTATTTAGTGCTTTGGCTAAGCATTCCAAGGTTGACACATTTAGTTTCTGTTTCTCCTCAAAGTCTTCTGGACTGGCAGGCCAACAAAACCTAAAACCTGTAAGATTCTGAAAGAGAAAAGCTAAGTTTTTAAAACAGAAGCTGAAATTGAAAGATTAAGTTCTTGTTATTAAGTAAAAAGATACTTTAAGTATCTTGTCTTCAAGTTTAAAATAATGTGCTCTGCCAATGACTGTTTTGATGGAAGGTGAGCCACAGGATGGAAAAGATGTCTTCATTTCCACGTGATTTTTCTGAAGATGACTGTGATAATGGTGACAGCTCAGATCATGCCTCCCACATGCCCAAACAGAAGGAACATCTGAATAACTGAAGGCAGAAACAAGCTGCTGTCACATGTACAAGGTCTGGCTATAGCATGGCTCCCAAAAGCCACCAGGTAAAGCTGCAGTCAGTGTGATTCCCCTGCAGAACACCAGCACAGCATCCACCCCCCTTCTCCACCCCCATCTGCAAAACATATCCATGCCATCAGAGGGAGTAAGTCTGTGTTCTTCAACAAACTTTGGATCTAATTCTATAAAGAATATTTAAAAACAATTTCATGAAACTAATGAGAAGAGTTAAAATATCCGTTCATTTTAATTTTATTTTCAAAGAGCTTCAGTCACAAAAATGATTTACAAGTCTATTTACAATTCTATTGTACAGTTATTTATGTATGCCTCTTGACAACAGGGTACCATTCTAGAGCAGCAATACATATTTTAAATACAAAGATGTAGTATCATTTCAGATTTAAAAATAAAAGGAAGCTGAGCTTCTAGAGAGCGCTGTAATGATGAACATTTTAATCTGTTAGGCTTGAGGAATTAATGACAAACTAAGTAGTTTCTGGTTCACATAATTATTAAACAAGCTGCAGTTTGTTGAAAATAGTTTTAAAAACCTGAAGCTTTACTGTATATAAAATCAACATATTCAAGACTCTAAAAATTGTCAAAAACCCACAGCTTTCCCTTAGACATACAAAACCCTAAGTTTACAATTCAGAATTTCACGGGAGAAATCCTACAGGACTTGAGCTCTCTCATTTTGTGATGACCAACATAAGCATTAAAAATTTGCAGCATAAAAAGGACTCCACATCTGCTTAGTATTATACTGCATACACATATACAGTACAGGATTATTTACCCAATTTGGGATGACTGTTCAGCACAACCTTCATGAAGAAAGGAAAAATAAATAGAATTAAAAATCCAACAACTTTTTTAAAAGTGCAACAGTAATAGTTTCCACTTTAAAGTTAAGATGAATATGGACAGTTCTGTGGGTTTTTTTAGCTGCTTCTATTCAAGCATTATTTGCAGCATTTTCTTTTTACAGTAGATTTAGCTCTATAGTACATGAAACTAGAGTTACTGCTAATTGAATCTGAAGGGAAAGGGAAAAAAACTTTAAAAACAACCCTGAGGGATATACAATTTCATGATCTTGTAATTTATTTCTAAAAAGTAATATTTATTATTTAGCAATTGCTTTTCTGGATAGACCAGTCCTTTAAGTATGTGCATAAATAATATTTAAAAATCAGTAATATGTACAAATCCTAATACATCAAAATAAAATACGTACAGATTAAAGTCTGCATACACAAATAATTTAATAATAAATCAAACTCCTCAACATAAGGCCAAAATATACAGCAGGAAGAAAATGTCTACCCAGTATCTAGTGGAGCTCACTAACTTGGTCTGTTCATCTGAATCTAGATTTCCAAGACGAACTCTAAAAGAGATTTTTTTCACTACGAAATGAATTTTACCTTACTTCAAAACAGAAACTGAATACACTAGTGCAGAACTAGTTTGCTGCATTTCTGAAAACCAGAAAAACTAAACTGCTCAAAATGAGAAAAATTATAGGTGGTCAAATTCAGCTCTTGGGCAGGAAGGCATAAATCCCAGTAATTGCAGAAAATGCAAAAGCTGATTTTGTGGCTGAACTTGCAACAACAAGACGGATTCTCAGAAAAGCTGATTTATTATTCTTGACTAAGCGTCAGAGCTCAAGCACGCAACCTCAGGAACATTTACCAACCCTGAACGCAGACCTGGAGGAAACAAGCTCCCATTTGCAAAACATTCAAGTTTACTGTGCTCATGAGCCATCAGTCACTCGGTTAAGTGGAGACACTTGGCAATTTCTGTTTTAGTAAGAGTTCCCTAAAATGTTCTCCAAAGACAAGCCCACTTTAATAAGCTGTTTCCTCCTCGCTTTCTAGGTAAGTCTAATAAACTAGAATAAGACTGAAAAACTAGCTTCAGAAACCAAACAAGCCGAGAGAAGTTATCAGGGAAATTATTAAGCAAAAGCATTTAAAAGGGGAAGACAAGTATTTTCTTTCAGTTCTCATGGAACAGCAAATCTAAAATGGTCAGTGAAATGGAAAGCAGAAGCTTATGCGTTTAAGGATAAGTCACAGCTCCCAGGTCCAAGATGCATAGCTTCACAACATTTTTCAACTAAAGTATTATTTTTGTTTAGATTTGAATACTACTTACGCAGCTAAGAATTATTCTTCATCAGTTATTCCATGCTACAAAGGTTTTGTAAAATCAACATCGGCAGAAATTAGCCAACTGACTCAGGTTCATGACTAATTAATATATCCAAGTCCACAGTTGCAGACCCCTTAAAAGCTACCAATGTTGTTCAATGTTTATGACCGTACAAAGCCAGGATAATAAGAACATTGCTCTGTTGAATGAATGCTAAGAAAACCACTTCCCCCTTTCCCCCTGCTCCACTCCTCAAAAACAAACAACAACAACAACAACAGAAATCAGGAAAAGAGTTGACAGCTGGACTGGAAGATAGTATACCATATGCATACTATTTAGGAGGAGCAATAACTTCAACAACCAAGTTCTAGGAAAAGGTCTTCCAAACCATTTAGCACCACTTTTAAATTCCCTGTTGGCACAGTATATTCAACACTGCAGAAACCACAACATGATTGACATTAACATGGTTAATGGTTGGACTTCATGATCTTAAAGGTCTTTTCCAACCTTAATGATTCTATGAGCAGCAGGGCACTGTCCATACTGCCTTACAGAACAGCACAAGGGAATAAGGCTTGATCTGAAAAGTTCTGCTTATTAAAACAAGGCTGGAATGGAATTGTCTCCACAGGAATTTAAAAGAACAAAACAAAACAAGACAACTCAGGAAAAAAAAAAAAAAAGAAAAAAAGGAAACAAAAAACCCCCATTAACATCAAAACCTCAAATTCCATCATCAGAATATACACACTTCAAAACAATCCCAGCCAGCCATTGAGTTTGGGGCCCTCATTCCACAACTACTCTAAAGGACCCGACTTCCTTCTCTAAAGGTTCTCTATCAAATCATGACTTCTTCAGACCCCAGATCCTCTCCCAAAGCTTGGAGGTGTCTGGACCAGTCATTTGCCTCTGGTCAAAACCAGACTGATCAAGACTTAATATTTATAATCTTCCCAAAGACACAAAAGAACACTTTTCCAAACATTTACAAAGTTGACAATGGTTTGGAGATCAGTAATTTGTGGGTTAAAAAAACCCAAAAAACCAAAACAACAAAAAAGTTTTAAGCCTTGCAAGTCAAAGCATTGTCTGCCTCTACTTCTTTGCAGACCTATTTTTCTAGTGGTCTTGTGTTCTGATACTGCCTCATGGCAAAATGATATATGGCTACCCCTAATGCTTAAGCAGCATTAGTGGTGATACAAGCTTTTATTTTTTCTATTTTTCTTTTTTTTTTTTTTTTTTTTAATAAATAAAATCTGCATAAGCCTTACAGTTCTGCAGCAAGACAGACTTTAGCTCAATTTTCTCTTAATTTTGTTTCATACAGCTACATGTAGCACTTAAGACTGGCAGACTCTTTGAAATGCCCATGTCCTTAACGTGCACAAATCCCAAGCGTGGGCATGTGACAATAGACCTCCCTCCCACTCCCGTATCACTTGCAGCAGTAACTCTGGTCTTACCACTTCAAGGTATATAGGAAAATTATCTTTAGATTTACAAATAAAACATGGTCCACAAAGGGATAATCCAACCCTTCTGCTGGAAAAAGCAAGGTCTATGGAGAAATGCATAGCTAAATGTAATAAAACATGACATAGAAGAAAGTGTTTAGATTCTCCATCCTTCTTTCTCCAAAAACTTTAGAGTGTAGCCAAATGGCTCCTCCTCTGGAGGCCACCTAAGCCCTTCCTTGTGGTTAGCTAGAAAAGAAGTCAAGAACCCACATGAAAGCAATGTGCTTATTTCTTAAGGACAGAGCATATTGCTTCTACAGCATTCCCAATTCCTGCTGTGGCAGACTAAACAACTGAAATTAGAACCCAAACATTACACCTGGAAACACTCCTTACTAATAGAGACAAACTTAGAGGTACACACACACACAAACTTTAGAACCGTTTGAAGACACAAAACTTTTCATCAGTCATATAAAAACCAACCAACCAAACAAAATAACCCCAACCAACCAAAAAAAACCACAAAAAACCCCAAAACCATGACAAGGCTATTATGCACCTCTAGTACAGCCATGAAACCATTACATCATAAGGTTTACATGAACACGTGCCCAGATAAGCAGGTTAGAACAACTATTAAGATACTCCAGGCAAATAATGTGAACCTGTTTTAACTGCCCTGCAGTTTAAACCTTCAAATGCATCTCATTTAGGAACAATGAAATCTGAAAGAAGGTGGAAGGAAACACAATCATTTTTGTTCTGCCTAAGGTGACCTACATTTTTAAAATGTATAGCCATAAGACACCTGGCTCTGAATTTTGTATTCAGAGAGACGAAACAGTTGGAAATATCTGCATTAGAATTTGACATTTAGCACACTGCAGTTTCAAATAAAGCCTTAAAATTACATTCTTCTGAATACTACTGAAGATACATGCCACCAAGATCCACTGCTACGTTACAGTGATGATTTGATATGAACCATTTTCTTGGGATGGTACTTTTGCTTCTGTTGTTGTCCTGGGTTTTGGTGGCCATTCTGGATCAACCAGCAGTTCCTGAGCTAGGTGCATATACTTGGCTTTTGGTGTCTTCTCTCTACAACCAAATAGGGAAGAAAGGAAAGAGACTCCACAGCGGTCCCCAGCCTCCTGCAGAAGTGAACAGATTTGAAAATTGGATTACCGTAAGAAGAAAATAATGTCAGTAACAATACAGTAAATCACTAGAAGAAAAACTATTATTTCAGTCTTTGATTTACTGTTTCATTACCACATTGGATTGGACCTGTAGTAGAGAAACTCTTCTGCTGTGTCATCTCTTCTATACTATTGTAGCAATGACATCCAAAAAACATTAAGAAAAAGCAAGTGTTCAATATTATCATAACATCTAAGACCATCAACAGTTTTTATGCATATTTTATAATCATTTCAATAATCACAGATAGAACAGGCAACATTAAATGATTTTACTACTGGAGAATAAAATCCTGGTCTAGAAAAAGCAAATTCCCCAAATCTCAAAACACTTCTTAAGCCATGAATTGTTAAACTGAAGGCAGCCAGTCAGACAAAAGTAGCAAAATTTAATTTGCTGATACTGTGAAATCTAAATAGTGCAGGTATTAATAGCTACTTAAAAATACACAAGTTATTGAACTTAAGTCTTCGTTCCTATGTTTCCTCTCCCAGTCTAATGCATGTAATTTAATTAGCTGGGGAGGAGAAACACTACTCCTCATTCTCGAGACTGAATCCCTATAATGTCTCAGAGAACACCTATAGTCTGCAGGGCTGACATCTTAATGGTAATATATTCTGTAGTTTTCATCATGCTCTAAATTTCAATTGGTGAACTGAACCAAATGTGAGCCTTGAGAACAATTTCCATTCTTCAGTGAACACAAAACAATTTGTTCTACGACAGCCTCAAAATGACGTTAAATCTGAAGTGAATACATTTAATAAAATTTAGTGCTGAGAAATAAACCATTGTAATTCTAGCAAGCACAAATGTACGATCACCCAAAAGTAATAAGCCAACAGGCTTAAAGCTAGTTTTTATGGGATTCACAGAGATTTCCTTCATGTATTAACAGCAGAGGGGCAGACCAGGCCAAAATTCATGGTCACCTGAAAAATCTTTCAGTGTCCTAAACCATCTGAAGCAGTAATAGTGTGTTTTTGTTTGCCATCTTGTTTTGTTTCATTTGTACATGCTAAAAATTACTGCTCTCAGACAATGACCTAAAACTCTAAACTAAATTAATTTAATTTAATTGCTTCTAAGCAGATCAAGATGTTCCCAGTCCTAACATGCTAACTTGTGACACCACAAATAAAATTTGCTAAAGTGGAAACTAAAGATAAAGTGAGAAAAGTCTTAAAGCAATACTCCAGGTTTGTGTCACAGTTCTTGCACACACACTAAACTCCGTAAGTGTCAATAAGGAAAAGAATATAAACCCAAAATCCTTTCCTTTCAATATTTTAGTTACAGAAATCTAATTTAAGCAGACTTAAGCTAAAGATAAGGCAACAGACACTTATAGATAATTAAGAGACAAAACTAAATGAATCCACATGCACTCAAATGATGACAGCAAAATACTCGTCTCCAACCTGAGGCGGCTGGGGTATGGTGAGGCGAGATTCTCCTTGTTTGTCTCGATTGAACACAACCTTCCAAAGGATCATATCAAGGAGGACATTCTGTGAGACATTACAGTGAGCGGGAAGAGTTAAAGAAACTAATGATCATTTGTTGTTAGTGTGCACATTACAAATAAAACCTGAAATAGTGCTTTAGGCATAACTAATTCAGTGGCAAGCAAAACTGAGTTTACGCTGCTTGCTGGTACTTTTGTGATAAACATTTTCATTCGTAAGTGCTCACACAAAATTTAAGAATATGAACGTGTACTTCAAATCAACAGCAAACTAAAACTGCATCCACTGATATGGGTAAAAATCATAAAGACACATTCTTAACGTGTTTCAATACTCTAAAAACCTGTGAAGCACCACATGAAGATACAAGTGCTTAGAGCAGTTTCCCCATAAACCATCTTTAACATTACAATGTATTTAATTTTGGAGCTATGCTTTGTTCACAGTCTGTTTTAAACCAGTGACATTCTCAGAAAAGCAGCAGTGGGGTAGCAAAGCTGAGCCACCAGCACGAATGAAGGAATTTGGTAGGCATAGTTCCAGGTTTTTAAAAGAGGGCAGAACTTGAATAGTATGTTGAGCACATCTGGTTATCCTCATACAGCTGCACAGGCGGACTCAAGAGCTTTGAGCAAATCTGACAACACAGGTGTGAACCTGTACCTTCCATGGCCTCAAGCCTACAACTCTGATCCTTGGACAGATTCCACTTCTAACATCTGACTAACCTCTGCCATTGAAAATGGGGAGCTGATTAGTCAGACTTTTGTAACAGATTTTTATAATGCTTATGATTTTGTAATATGCCAGAATTTGATAGTGCTTTTATAAAGCACTGGCCAACAAATCTTCAGCTTGTTAGATGTTCATTTTTGAAGCCGGTCTGGTTTAAGCATGTCTACACCAGGCATCAGGGGTAAGGAGGAACAGCTGCTAGGATCTGCCTTTGTTGTGCAGTATTTTCTAGCATCTGGTAGAAAGAATCTGCATGCTTTGTGAATCTAGTCTGGCACCCACACAGAAAGAGCAAAAGCATTTCAGAGCATTTCAGACAACATGTTTGGGACAACCACAGTCAGAAACTATTCCTGTTGTAGAAGCAATGACAAAACTACGTATGACCATAGCGTGACACAAAAGTGTCATACTGGCAGGTGTGACTAAAGATCCAATTCCTCATGTATCTCAAAATTATGAGACTTAAAGAGGCAATTCCTGAGGGATAGCTCTCAGCAGAACAAACTCTAGGTGAAATAGAGTACCTTGTTAAAAGATGGAAGGAGCTGCCACCAGCAGCCTCTCCCAGATTCTCAGAATGTGACGTGTGCACCAAGTCTGTAGTGAAAAGTGTAGGAAGCAGAAAATCCAGCCAGGCACACAAGGAGAGAAAAACAATGAGATACTGGAAGTGAAGGAAAGAAATAGCCTGGGATTTTCACACAACACACCGGACCCAAGGAGTTGGCATCACATGGCAAAGCTTTAGGGAGTATGGAGTAACACTGCTGGAATTGGACAAATGCAGTTCAAGAGTTGGGCTGAAGTTATGGAAGGTGTATTGTAAAACAAGGTTTGGGGTTTGAGGATCACTAAACAACAGTCCTGCTGGGACCCTGCTGTACAGTAGAACAACTCATCTGCTGTAACAAAGCATTCACCTTACACTTACAAAGTGGAAGAAACTTGGTTTAAGACAAAGCACAACAGCCCAAACAATTAGGACCAAGAACTAGGTACTTCTATTTTATTACTAAAGTACAGGCAACAAGATAAATAGGGAAGTCTGTTTAAAAGAAATGTGCCAAATCACCCCTGCAGTTTTGGTAATGAAAGTTAAATGACTGAAGTGTAAAAAGATGCTAACTCAAACCTGCATAGGAAAAAGAGTGGGGTGAGGTTTGAAATACTGGGTGAAAGAAAACAGTCTCCGGGTAATTATATTGCTTAGGTGATGCTTAGTGGAAATTCACAAGTTTTCAGGCTGATGTGACGACCAGCAAGGCCCACAAGTGGAACTTTATGAACACGTATTTAAACCAGAGGAGAACCATTTGTCCTCAAGAGTGACATGCTGAAACATGGATTGGCACACTGTACAGACTTTCTACTGGAGCCCTTACACATCCAGAACAGAAAGAACACCAGATTCTATAAAAGTTGCAAGATCATCTGCACAACGAAGAAATTTTTCAGCAGATGGTAAGCTTATTTCTCTCAGTAATGTTTATCACTGGACTGAAAATTGAAGTTGCACAGGAAAAAGTATTTCTGTCTAGGAGGTTTGTTTTAAATTTATCAGAAGACAAAGAAAGCCATGATTCTGAAGCTTCAGAATAACTATTTTGTTTCAGTGGTAAAGACAGCAATATACATAAAATTTGACTTTTCATAAATAAAAGGAAGCAAAAAAACCCCACTATTAAGTATTCACTAATACAAAAAAATGAAAGAATTCAAGGGCATAAAGGAAAAACATCACAAGAAGGGTTAGAGTGCATACAGGATAATGTAAGAAAGGCACAGGAGCTTTAATAGTGGATAAACTTGTTAACAACAAGACAGAGGCCAAGAAAATTAGTATCTACTGCCATGTTTTGGAAAAGACACGTTGTCGTCTGTCATGTGAAAACACTGAAAAACATGTTCCAATAGGCAGCAACATAAGAACACATTTTGCAAATTCTATTTGGAACAACATTTTAAACACAAAGCCTTGATAATTTTGATTCAAGCATCTGAAAAAAACCTTTGAGTTAATTTTTACTGGGTCACAAATAAAAGGGAAAAACATGTTAATTGGACAGAATATTAATGCTGTAGTACTCTTTGAAGGCCAAAATTATATGATACAAGCAAATATTATGCTGGTTACATTGACAGCAATCCCTCACATTTTAATGGAAATACTGATTAGAAGCTGTAGAAAATGTTACACAGTAAAAACAGATAATTGTAGTGTGCAAGCACTACATAATGTTGGAAGGCTTTTTCATCTTGTAGGAACGAAATGTGACTCATGACTGCAACCAAAACCCAAATATATTCAGGTTGGAAATGCCACCTCAGTTAACAGGGAGAAGAACTAACCACAGGAATAAAAACTGACTGTGAATCCAGACTTCTTCGGGAAGATTTATCTGTCAAACTTTGATTCTTGGAAACAAAACAAGGCACTCGGATGAAAGGTAGGGCATGTTTCTGCACACATTAACTCTGGAATTACAGCAGAAGAGGTCAACATCCAGAGTGACTGACTTTGGACAAGCTCAGTGATGGAAAAAGCAGATTTGCATGAACATCTCTACTTCTGAACTTTGATCATATCAGACAACTGAGTTACACAGACCTACATTATTCTGAACAATAAGCTATATGTACAATCCAAATGGAGTACAGGGGGCTCCCCTAGGGATTTTATATAGTTCTCTAGTACATTGTTATTCTGAAGTAACACAGAAAATAAAAATGGAGTATTTTAATATGAAATAGTTGAATTAGTAAGTCTTTCAGCTCCCTCCCTGCTCCCATTTTTTAATAAAAAAAGATTTTAAAATTACACTTTTAACACAGAAAATCTTGACACCTTAAATCCAGCCAACAAGGACATTTGCATGTCCTTAAGAAATACACACTTAACAAGAAAACAGCAGCCACTCAGAGTGGCATGCTGTGAAGAGAGACCTTCTAAATAAAAGATGAACACGCACCCTAAAAAAGAAACACTTAGAAGCATTTTTTCCATTTGGATTTCTTACCTCCGTCAGCACAGATACAACAGCATTTAGAATAACGATGATGACAATTCTTAGGCGCCACTCAGGTGGCACACACACAAGCTGTGGAAACAAGTTGCCAGAGGTTAGAAACACACATGTGAAATAAACACACATCCAAAACAGACTCAGCATTATAAATTCTCCCTCCCCACCCAGTGACATGATGCTAAAGTTCTGCAGGGGTCACACCTGCCCCAAAGGCAACCCATCAGCTCCCCCAGGAAGCTGACACACCCACAGATCTGCTGGCTCTCACCTCAAGAAATCCGTCAATAGGTTCAACAGGATGCAACATGATGAAAAATATGAAGACATAAAGAACTATAACAGATAAAACAAACAGAACTGTAAAAGAAGAAAAAAATATTTTAATTGGACCATCTCACAATCAAGAGTTTTAGACAGTTTTAACAAGTATCATGAGTTCATCACTCCCTGGACACAACCTCTCTTCACCCTCTAAACCCCTTCCAGGAAAATTTTGGCAATACTACTTGTGCTGATAGCCATAAAGAGACAGAAGGCCTGAGTTTTTCTCACTGGCTCACTTTGAAATGTATATACACATATACTTCTACAAACAAAGCAACTATTAACACAAATTCCTCCATACAGTTTAGTATTTCATTATTTCTAGCTGTGATGATCAGAGGATAATTGCACTATGATCTCCTAGCAACACTACTGCTGCTGAATTGGCATAACAGAATTGTCAACAAATGCACAGTCACTTGGGAGTTTTATTTGGAACTCTATATACCAAGAAAGGACTTACAATTTTTGTAGCATGGTTGTCTAAAGGGCTTTCCTTTAGAAAATACAATTGCCACTATGAGGTACTGAAAGCTGGATATAAAAAACAAAGTTGTGTTTTCATAATTTTTAATGTAATGTTCATCATGAATAGTCTCATTCCCGTGGTGTGCAGAGCTGGTGTTCTTGGTGTCCAACACATTACATGCACTACAACATAAAAGCATTGAACACTGAGCTATGGAGAAGAGGCAAATAAGGTCCACTTATTTACAAAAGTAATGACAGAACAAATTGCTACAGTAGCAAAAAAGCTTAAACTTGAGAACATATTACAGGTACTAAGAAATAACTCAAAACTGTGGCAAGGAGGTAGCAATTTTTTTGAATTCAGAGCTTCGAGTTCTGTTATGCTTCCAGTTTGTAAATTTTCCACGTGAACCGTTTAAAAACTGTCATTGTAGACAAACTTCAGAAACAAGCAAGAAAATATTGCAATCTAAAAAAAAAATTAAAACACGTCTTCATTTTCAAAAAAATGAATTTGATTTACTGTAACTAACAGTAAAACAAAGCTTTATAATATGAAAGAGATAAAATAGATCTGAACCATTAATTTCAAACTTCTACCTCATCTGTCCTAAAGTTGAAGAGTCATTAGACCAAGCCATCTGACTCTGACCCAATTTTGCTTTTCAGCCACTGGGTAGCTCCCATATATTAGTATGCTTTTCAGAAGAAATCGGCAGAGTAAAAAGCTGCCATACAGAAGCTTTATTTTCAAAGTCCCCAAAGGGGGGCAAGAAAGAAGAGAGCAATTATTGCCTATAGCTTTCCAATTACTACTGTACCCTGCACAGAGCCACTGAAACACTTACTCAGAGTCTGCTGTCCAAGGCTCATACCAGGACTGCTGTTTGACCCAAAAGAACCCAAAGGTTTGGAAAGCAAGGCAGATGATGATCTGAGACAACACGGAACACAGAAGTGGACCTGAGATAAGACCTGATGGAGGCCTTTGTGCAACAAGCTCTGTCCAAGCAGGGTTCAGACTCACTGCAAAGAGAACAAAAAACAAATGACACATTACATCATTATGGTTTTCAAGAGTTATCCTGTTCACATTCTGTGGAATCAGAATGTCTTGCTCATGACATCACTTTAATATTTAGTCCAGAACTGCAAATGTGAAACTACCTTGAAAAGATCGTAAAGCCCTAGAACAATGCCACAGTGCCGTCTACAGGCTGCTTCCCCAGCAGCACAGCATAGCAGGGGACAGTAGCACCATGAGACTTAAGGAATTAGTAGTGTCTGGCCAAATTCCCTTTGTCTGGCACAAGGACTTACAGCTTGCCTCCTTGGTTTTGGACTGCCATTGCTTCAATGAAGAGGTTTTTATTAAAACTTGAAAATAGAATTCTACTGCTAGCCAGTGAATTGAAGGCTAGGCTCATATGTGGAATCAAATGTTTCAATAGGCAATACTTTGAATGTAACATTTTGTGGACAGAAGTTCAAAGTAAGAATGAAAGGAATCAAAACATTTGAGCAAGATATTGCAATAACTCCTGGTTTGATTCCAAAACCAGCTTCCTGTACTGTGAAGACTTAGTTGCCCAAGATCGTGCCCATGTCCTGCTTCTTGTATGAGGACACTTCACAAATTCCATATGAGTTTAATTCAATACACGGTGGTGGTTTGGGTTTCTTAATGCACAGATGTAATAGTCATAACATCTTCACTGTATGTCACAGTGTTTTCTCAAAACCACATGTAATTAGGTATTGAAGAAAATCTGACCAAGCAAAAAGTGGTTCACAGAAGCCAGCAATAGTAATTCAGTACAATACTTACTAGTGAAGACAACCACCAAAATGATTGCCAAATCAATGAAGAGAAACTGGAAATCTCCCAAATTGCTCAGGATCTAGAGAGAAATCACAACTGAAACATTGGTAATTTCTTCACACCCCAAAAAATTTACAGTGATACTCTTACGGCATTAATTCTTTGAATTTCACTCTATAAACAAGACAGTGTCCTGTCAAACTGGCTTCCTTTACCTGCAGAAACCCTCAATACTCTACAATTCACAGAACAATTCCTGAAGTATCACGGTATGAAACAATTTCAAGATGGATAAGCTATTTGCAATTGAAATTTGTTTGTAATCAAAATTACATTATTGAATCTTATACACCAATGCAATAGCATCTGAGGCCCACAGTTCTTTAAACACCATAGCCTCACTAGGTACTCATACAGCTGTCAAAATTTCCACCTCAAAGGTCCTTTAATACTCTGCAGCTTTAACTGACTCAGAATGCAAACTAAAATACAAGATTTCTACCACATGCCATTATTATGAATCCAATCATATTAACAGGAAATACTCCACTTTGCTTTACCCGCTGCCCCTCCCAAAATCAGTACTTCCAACTTCTTTCAATTCTAACATAAAAGGAATGCATTGCCCTTTAGAAAATGTTAGGCTATTTCAAACTGCTGAAAGTTTTTACATAATTGAAATTTGTATTTTTGCTTTGTTTATATGCTTATCTGGACTTCCCACTGTAGAGACTTTCTTTTCACAGCCATTGGTTATTGTCTTTTCTAAATAGATACTACCATGTATTTTGTACAGTTAATATAAAAAAACCCAAAATACTAACAATACTTTTAGTCTAAATGTATTTTTGAATGCATGTGTTGTACTCAAAGGGACTTGCAACAATTTGCATTAAATATCTATCAACTTTCAAATTTCTGAATTGTGCTGACACTGCATAAGTATTTAGAGAATACTTACAGAATACAGCAAAGTAACAGTGATGTACTGGATGATGCTGTATAATGCCATGAATTTAAACACACAGAAGGAAGTTATTAAAGCAGCACGGCCTTCCCTGTCAAAATAGATGCAATCATGTAACTACAAAGCCTTCTCTGCAAGCAGTTCAGTTCTGCCTACCAAAACGTTAGCTGCAATTAAACACACCAGAAAACCCTTTGAGGGACATTAGGCTGCAGACAGAGAGAGAAACAGGAGTCAGAATGACACACTTCCACCAACATCAAAATTGTGGGCATGCCTTCTGAACTCAGCCACCACCTAACTTCAGTCCTCTTTGGACTTCGTGTGGCTTTCTAACAGAGGTTTTAAAATGAAGGTTTTTCTACAAAAACATCTATGAAGCATTAGTTTACTGCATGATTGAATGAACACAGAGTCAGCCACAGAGCTGCTGACTTCAGAAATGTTTCTGATAATGCATTACTTCATTAGTACCCCACAGATCCCCAGATTCTTCTTTGGCTGACCTTTATCCAAAAATCATTACCTAACTTCCAATTCAAGAGTAAAAAATTGGTCAAAACCTGTTTAGAAATTGTCTTCTACTTTGTATGGTGCTGAGCAATCACCTGAAGATTTTTACTGCTTGCAATTATAACAGCCTTTATGGAAACTAGCAAAGTCACTATGACAAAATTAAAGACTAATGTGTAGAAGTTTGGTCATGCTTTGAAAAATTAACTTTACATGGACAAAGGATTTTATAACAAAATAGTAAATCATGCTATGGCAGGGTTATGCTCAGAGTACCTTCAGTACAGAAACAGAACCACTATAAATGTATGGATTGTTCTGTAATTCACACTGGTTTCTTACAACATCAAATATATACTAAAATAGAGCATGCAAAATGAGTTACACAGACACACTGAAGTTCACGGTCAGTGGCATTACCTGATCAGCTTTGGCACACAGGAAATACTGGGTGTCCTGGAAGTGAATGGTGATGCCACAGAAGCCTCAAGTTCAGACAGAGATATACCACCATGTGCCCTCTTTAGTGCCTGCCAGGTAACATTGAAATAGAGACCATTTTAGGACTTGCTTTCAGCTGTACAATTTAACTGAACAGTTCTGTATGGAAAATAAAAATATACTTACCCCACAGTCATTTGCTCCATCTCCACACATGCCCACATAGTAACTATAAAAACCAAACAGACATCAGCATTCTGGACCATTCTCCAACCACAGGCCATTTAGCTTATTTCATTAATTACTTCTATATTGCTTTGAGTTATTCAGGGTTTGCATAACATTATGTGTGATCATTAATGCTGAACTCAATTACTGTTGCTGTTACACATATAAGGAAGTAGACAGAAAAGTAACACGACTGACATGTCAATCAAAGCAATAATGGTGAATTAGCTCTCTATCAGACAAGGTGGTCTAAAGAACAGAACCTTTGCTCTAGGCAATGACACTTCTGTAGTATCTTGTAGAGCTGCAAGGCCTGACACCAACAGTCACATATTGATCAATGTGAACAGAAATCATCCTGATAATACTTCTGGTAATACACAGAAGATATTTGATGAGTTTGTTTCATAAACCAAGCAACTGCATTAAAAAAATATGTTAGTCACTTTATGCACATACTCCTCATTTAAAACTTCATGAAAAGTCTGCAACTTTCACAACTAGCCAGCAGATGGTACTACTCTCATTCTGTTGGATCAGCTAATAGGCTGATCTACCAACACAAGAAGTTCCATCAGCCCAACCTTTTTCTTCAGGCACAAAAGCTAGCAGCATGCATAATTTTTGTCTCCTATCACACCAAACACAGTCAACCCTCTCGCTTTCTATGCTTAAGCAAATACTTACTCTACATTTTGTAAAGCTTCCACCAACTGCGTTTTCTGATCAGGCGCCATGCGAGCAAACACGGTGCCGTGCAGCACGAGCTGGAAGAGAGAAGAGTTCTTAATGCTCACAGGGCAGTCTGTTCACCATTGAAAGTACCCATACTCAAGTAAAATGCTCACCTTGGGTACCAGGTCCTGAAAATGCTCCAAAATCACCGCGAATGACTTCCCATTCATTGCAAAATGGTATTTTGTCATCTGGAGATCCTCAAGGCTTTCATGGACCAATTTAACTGGAATATCCTATCAAAAGTAGTTTAATACTCCAGCTGTAATGCATTACACAGATACCTTGCCATTTCAAGCTAATACTCAGAGGGGTATTCCTACAGATCCCACACAAGCGAAGGTTTGTAAGAATGTCACTTGAAAAATCCTCATATAATGAAAACACTTACTTATTAGTAAGAAAATGTGGTTTAATGTTTCAACTACAAGCAGCTAGAGCAGTCTTAACAGATTGAAATGTTGGGAAAAAGCCCTGTCTCCTGCACAAGTGAAATGTCAAATGTCATATCACAGTTGAAAAACTACCTCCCTCAGCTGCTTTACTAGTCTTTGGTATTTGAAGATCTGAAAGTTAACTAGTATATCAATTCTGAATTGACACTTAACAGAAGATTTATTTAATGGAATAACATAAGAAGAACAGTAAAACTAACTGCTTACACTCTAAGGGCATAATATAGTCATGTTACCTCTGAGTTTATGGCTGGTGATGAACTAGTGCATTTTGCGAGGGTATCTGCATAATGCCAGTTGATCCTGGCAGCCTGCCCATCCTTTGGAGGTAGTGCTTCAGCAATAATGACCTTATCCTGAGGTAGAATCATTCCACAGTCTCTGGCCACAGAGATAGCAGTTAACATGTTATCCCCTGTTAAATAATTGCATTTAAAAGGGCTTCAGTCAGAAAAGAATCAATCATACACTGATATTCCCCATAAGAGAAAAGCTAACAAAGCCAGTTTAGAACTAGAAGGAAGACTGCCCCACGTACCAGTGACAACCTCAGAGCAAACCAAGCCTACAGACAACAATCAAAGCCTACCAGGTAAACCCCCTACCCTAGAAATTTTGTGTGCTACTTGGAGTCATAAAGATCTCTTATTGACCAAATCTTAGTGTATATGGAAAATCAGGCAGAAAACATGCAGCCATTTAAAATACTGCTTTTTACACAGTCACAGAACATGCAAACAGAGAGTGTATTGCTAGCCTAGCAAAACACTCCAAAATCACACCACCTGTGATTTAAAAAGCCAACACATATTGTATGGAAAACACTGAGCACAGACACCTAGCACACTTACAAGGACCTAAGTCATTCTCCCCAAAAAAATCCAATGCAAAGTGACTTTTCATAGTATAAATCAAAATGGTAGGGACCCTCAGGACATCCAGTCCAACCTCCTGCTCAAAGCAAGTTCAGTCATAAAATTAGACCAGGACTTTCACTTAGCCTAATTTGGAAGACTTCTAAGGGTTTTCATCCTCCAATTCAGTATCAAGTAGCTTGTACACAGAGCTAGGGAGCAGAAACTATGAAGTGGAATTAGAACCTCTTCTGCTTTCTCTGACTTACCAAGCAACTTGCACCCAAAAAGAAATAAATTAGTGTCTGTATACTTTCGTAAGTTTCTAAACTTCCCTGTTGCTATAAACACAGTGTAAGCCTACTGACCCTAAAATTTGACTTCATACACCATACCAGAACAAGACCAAGAAGAGATTGACCTTTGAGTATGTTTACATGCTAACCTGTAACCATGACAGTGCGAATGTTGGCTTTATGCAAATCTTCAAGTACAGCAGGGGTTTCTTGCTTTAACTTGTTTTGCATTATAATTAACCCCATAAAATCCATGTTGCTTTCAATAGCATCTCTGATGAAAAAGAGACAAGGAAGAGATTATAAGATTTACAATTATTAGATGAAGCCTTAAAAGCCTGATTTTCTGCTTATTAAAGAAGAATGTGTGGCTTTTTAACCATGAAGTAATTTGCTTTATAAAAAGTGATGTGAGAGATACCATCACAATAATTTACACTTATTTCCCTTGTTTTAATTGAAAACCAGTGTGAGAAAATGTTGTTTCCTCTCAAGCACAATTTTCAGTTTCTTCCATGAGAATGCTTTCTAAAGGAAATTACAGTCTCAAAAAGGTTATAGCTAGAAAACATGCTCTGAAACTAACTGCATTCACAGGCCAAATATTAAGATATGTTTAGAGTGCACATCTTTGTTTTCCAAATTAGCTGAACCTTAACATAAAAGCCACCACATTATGTTACAAAGGCATGCAAGATTAACAGGCACTACCTAATTAAACAGAGAAACTAATTAACTTTGGTTTACATAAAAACATCAGCATATTTACAGGTCTTGGCTACTGCTACTGTAAATTTTCACACCTGAAACTGGAAAACTCATTTCTCTGCTTTGCCAAATGTTCACCTTGTACACAGGGCTGATACAAAAGAACACAGTTAAAGCTGGCATTTTCATAGCTATGCTACACATTCAAACACTGTGGGAAAGACTACATTATTCACAAAACTAGGCTCAGCTGAAAAATAACTAACAGGAGGTTAGTTGAAGGAAGAAACCTTTCTACCTCCCAAACCTCTGACAAGCTCTGCAATGTGAAAATGGACATGCTGCCTTTAGAAGACAAAGAAACTGCATCAAACATGCACAGGAGGATTTCACCTACTTGCTATTATCCTTAATAAACAGAGATGACATAAGTATGTGCAAGTAAATAAATCAGATGAGGTTTACTGCCACAATAGTGTAAATTGGACACCATGAAAATAATATTCCAGTTCATTTCCAGCTTAAAGCTCATCCTCTGAATTCACTTCATTGCAGAAAAAACTTCCTTATCTTAAATGTCCAGGCCACAACTAAAGGATGCACAGAACTATGTATGTCAGGACAGAAGAAAGCTAAACAAGAGTAGTAATTGATTTAAACAAAAATACACATTACATATTAATTCAAAGCATGCAGCTTTTAAAGCCTGTTACTTATTAAAAAAGTGAAGTCACTCTTACCTGCTAATAGTCTGGACTTTGTGCCACGTAAGCTTAGACTCCAGTTTTCTGTGAGCAAGAGCAATAACTCGGAAGCCCTGCTTAGTATATTCTTCCAGGACATGCTCGAAGTCAACAGGAACTTTAGAAAGATCAAGTTTAGAGTTATTAAAATATTCATCTTTCAGCTGAGCTATAGAAGAAATAAAAATAGTTTGCCCCTTTACCTGTTTCCTGCTTACACAAGCTGGCAATCACTTCTGGGGCACCTTTCATGTAAGCATCCATTCTCTTTTCCCCTAGAACCCTGGCTATTACACACATGCGCTGCAACACCGAGGAAAACGGAAACTGGCGCACAATTCCAATTTCATACCCAGTCTGTGTCACACAGGAAGGAAGGAAGAAAAGGGTTACATCCACATACATCTTAAGAAAAATAGGTATGTTCCTAATGGAAAAGTGTACTTACCGACAGCTCAAACAATTCCTGAAAAAAAAAAAAAAATACAGTCACCCTAAATATCAATTTTAAGTATTTCTTCAGCTACAAATTATTTCAACATAAATCAGTAAATGAACCTGCACAGCATTCTTGGTATCAAGTCATATTGTATTTTCAATGGATTTCATAAAAGCTAAATATAAATATACTGCATCTGTTTAATATCCTTTACTTTAAGTGAGACACAGTAGAACTGCAGAGCTTGATTTCTTTATTAGAATTTGCAAGACCCTTCATAGTCCAAACCATTTGTTTAGCCTTTGTAAAAGACTGAAGTACAATGATGTTTCAGAATGAGGCCACGATTATTAAGTATATCCCCCAAAAAATCATGTAGTAAGTTTCAAGAATGTTCAGATGTCAACTGCTGCAAAGTAATTGCTGCTGTGCACGTGACACTGAGCTCTGAACAAAAGAAAGACACTTTTATGTACTACAAAATATGACTCATACAGATGAACTGACCTGTTATACTCTCCCACTACCCTGTGATAATCTGGATATACATTCACATGCTTAAAATTTCCCTTCGTGAAATATTTAAAAATACTTCAAAATACAGCTAGAACGAACTTTTAAATCTGCTAAGTACATTTTGTTTTTTTACTCAGCACTTAATATATCTCTAAGGTACAACAGTGGCAGAATTCCACACCACACAGTGACGTTAACAAATGATTGTTGTAACTGAAACTGCAAGGTGAGCACACCTAAGCACCTCATTAACACAGTAGGAATTTGGTAACAACACCAATATTAAAAGGTGTAAGCTCAAAAAGCGTTTCTGTACTTTATAACCAGTCTGTAAAGGTAATAATGCTGACACTGTTTGCTCACCTTGAAAGTGGCATATACTGAACCACTACCTTCAACAACGGTTTAAACATGCTTGTTGTGTCTTTGCCATCAAAACCCTCACAGTTCTGATCATGTTTCAGTTTTATCAGCCAGAACCACAGCATACAGTAAAATGTGTTTCTTTAAATCAATTGTTTTGAGTTTTTATACCATTTCTTGATCTGTTGCTTGCTTGGATTCTGGGGAAAGTTGTTTTGAAGGTCGAACCACTGTCGGCATGATTTGATTATGAAGGGCTGTTTCCTCTTCAGTTGCTTCTTCTAAAATCTGTATTTAAAAAGAAAAAATCAACTAATTTATACATTCATTAACTTTGACTTGTTCATAATGCAATTTTCAGGAAAAAAACCAGCACTTACCCATCCTATTGCTTCAAACATCTTCAAATCAAGCGGATCCCCAGAAAGTACCCCTTCAATTTTTGTAAGGGAATGACAAGTTGCCATGCAAGCAACAAACTCTGACTTCAGCAAGCTCTCACTGCAAGCCCTCTCTTCCGGCAAAAGGAAACTGAAACAATGAAGTAATAACATACTTAGGGCTGTAATTATTTATTATGAGCCATTTCAAAAGGTTTGTTTAGATTAACAGAAGAAAATTGACTGCACAAGTCCCTTCACTTGTATTTTCACACATCACAGAAAACAAATTAGGACTCTGGGCTGGAATCTTCAGAAACCATGACAACTTCTTCCTCCTTCAAACACTGAGTGTTCATTCCCTGTCTAGGTTGATGTCTCATACAAAGCCCTCTTATCACTTTGTACTTAACTTAATTAGCTAATTCAGCTAATAAGATAATTCATTTTAGCAGCCTGAAAAGTCATCGCTTAGGAGGACAGGATTAAAGAAACATGCAACAGTATCTGCAACAGTTTTGCAGTATGACCCTAATGAGGTCTCAGACTCTAACAAATAAAATTCTACCTCAGCTTTGCTGGGGAGTTGTAACTTGCACTACACCTAAACCACAGTTTAAGTGGCACTCCTACAGCTCATTACAGAAATGTAAACATATATGAGCTCACACTGAATTTTCTATTCTATTCTGCTGAAGCTGTTACACTACAACTGAGGATCATATTTACTATCAGCTCTGAGCTCATCCTTACCGAGCATTTTCCACCCGCTGAATTCCCCAAAGATCCAAGCCATCCTCAGTAAGTGTGCCAGTCTGCAAAAGAGACCAAGGGGCATGGCATGAAGAAAAAGCCTTCAGAAATAAATTATCTTCAGGCAAAGCAAAAATTAGCAGCTATTTAAGCTAATTGCACTTGAACAATATATTTTCTTTCATTTTCACATACAAATCAAGACTACGGGACAGAAAATACAGTGTAATACTTGCTTTTTGCTAGTAACTAAGTTCCAAGCCTGTTAAATAACTTTAAAAAACATTCAAAGCAGTCATGCCCCTCACTAGAGACAGGACAAATTAAAATCCAAAGATTTTAAGGGTCTGTTTAATCATCAGTATACATCATCTCAATATCCAGGGACTGGGGACAATGGAAAACAGGGACTAAACCATTAGTACTATCTTACATAGTTAGAACAGTAACTGAAATGTATTTACAAATGAAATAATACATTTAGTATCAGATTTTATCTCAATAAGTATAAGGAGGAGAATGGATTTTATCTAGGAAGCAGCCAACAGCAAAGAATTCTGTCTAGCAGCATTACTCTTTCACTCATGTTTCGTTGAGGAATCTTAACAAAATATGCTCACTCAGCTTTTCATTGAAATGAGTAAAAATGAGAAAAAGTCTGACTCCACACTGAGTTCTTCAGAAGCTTGTGTTCTAAACAAACCTGTTAATAAGCCTCTACTCTCACATTTCTGATGTGCCAGTAGTTAAGATGGGACTTGGAAGTCTTAAGGTAAGAAAGCAGCTCTATTACAACATTTTAGAGAAGATTAAATTAAGAGACTTAACAGATGGTAAACACTGAATATCTGGAAGCTAACAGATCACAAATGTTCTAACTTATATGAAAAGTAATGCGTTTTCCTTTTTTGCCTACACAAACTCCCTTTTCTAAGACAATGCCCCTCCAGGTGGCAAGTTTTCAAAATTCACCTAACCTTATCAAAACACACAAGGTTCAGCTGGCCACAAATATTTATCCTTTGTGGGCTGATGCAGAAGATGCCAATTTTTTTCAACCTTCTTTGTGCATAAACAATGCCAGCAGTCATAGCAGCAGGGAGTGCTGGAGGCACCGTGATAGTGATAATGTCAAGAGACTCGATGATGATGGTATGAGCTGGAACCTGCAACAGAGGTCAGAGTTAATGAACAAGAACTCACTGCTTACAGATTCACTATCCCACTGAAGTGCTACCAAGAGTAAAACCCACACATTGTTTTCCCCAGTACAGCGTGTTCTGGATTGCCCAGAAATTTAGCACAATCTTCACCCATATTCAGCAACCATAATAATCCAGTCCTAAATTATCCACAATGCGTAACTTCAAATTTGCACTTTATCCCCTGGAAATATATTACTTTAAAACATTAGCTGAATAATGCAGAATTTTTTGAGAGGAAAAAAAAACAAACCAAAAAAGTTAACAGTTATCAGGTTATTTTTTGATAAGGATTTTTTTTCCTGCAGCATGTTTTAGATGTGCTGTATCCTATTTTTTCCAACTGTATACAAGTCAGATAGTAATCTTACATATAACAAAGATAAAAATCTAGTAATTGGATCAAGAGAAATCAAGGTAAACTCAAATTTCTCTGTAAGATATTCAAATTCTGCTTCTGTGCTGAATTTTATTCTCAGTAACCTTGTCTCATTTCATTGATATAAAACAGAGCAAAAAAAAATCACTTTAAATCAAATTGCTTCTCATCATCTTAAGTGTGATGGAAGTCATGATCACTCTTTTCTAAAATATGGCAATTCTGGACCAGAAATGAAAACATACCTCATTTAAGATGCTATTGACAATTGTGTAAAGAAACCCAATGCCTGCCACCACCACCAGAGACAGGAGAAACAAATAGGCATCTCTGTAGAGCTTAAAATCAGTTGGCTTTGGATACAGTATGGAACGAACAAGCTGTCCTTTAGCAGTACTAAAGCCTAGAAATAAAAAAGGAGTTAAGTTATTAAAAGTATAAACAAAAGCAAAGCTATTCAAATATATTAAAAACCTCAATAAAACCCTCAAGCTACTAATTTCATTACAACTGTGTCTCAATATGCATAGTAGATGTTTTGCAATACTGTAATTAAGGTGCTTTAAAAATGTACATGCACATCCTACTAAGAGCTTCTCTCCTATGGCAAGGATATGCAGCTGATGCAAACAAACCCCTCCTCAGCAGCAGCAGCAAATCCTCACATGGTTTGGCCTGGCAGAGTTTGTTGTAGTGCATTTTGTCCCTCACAGTGCAGAGCTAGTGGGTATATTTATTATCTAATTAAGCCAGTCCTTGCAAAAAAGAAAATTAAGATATTCAGAATCCAACATTACATGCTTAAATGGCAAGTCTCCATAAGGTCCCTTGACAGCCAGAATGAAAGATTCAAAAAATCTGCAATGCAGGGAGTCATCTTCTGGAGAAATCTACCTCTTGATGGCATTTTGACAACTAAACTCGGAGACTACCCTTCTAAAGGGCTTACAGTTGAACAACCAACAGATATCCCAACGTCCTCCTTGAACCTTTGCCTCAATGGCTAAAAGAGGCCAACATTAATGCCCAATTTTGTGTGCTCAAAACATTTTCCATCTGCTTAGACTTCGAAGTCTATTACTACAACCTAACATCAATGCCAGGTCTTCTGGCATTAGTAACAGCTCCCTGACAGCTTCTCAGTCTGCAAGCCACCACTGCAAAGGCTGAGTCCTCCACTCTGACATTTGGCATACAGGATTTTACCAAAACAGAGCAACTATGGCATCACTCTTAAAGTGGATGAGCTCATCACAAGAGGAAAATGCATGAAGCGTCCAGGCTTTGAATCTGCTACTGTAGAATACAAGCCATGGGCCTGTTCAGAGAAGTTCACCGTGTCTGTATGTACTTGAGAATTTAGCAATGAGTGTTTTGTAATTCAACATAGTGGTCAACAAAAAATCAGAACTATTTCTACTTTTTTTCACATGGTTTTGCAGAAGGTTCTGCAGCTACACAGGATAGAGCAAAACAATAAATGCAAACCTCATGGGATGTCTTTGGAACACACTGGATGTACAGATAACTTTAGTGGACAATTCTGTTCTCTAAAGCAAAATAACCAGTTTTGAATTCTTTTCAATTACAAACAGGAGCTACAATGACATCCATCAACTGAGTTTTAGGAGGAAAGAAATGAATACATTTTATGTGTATTTCAGCTGTAACATCAAACATGTCAAGTTAAAGGCTTAACTTGAAGAGTACTATGAGTATAGTCCCAGCAGCTCAATCTTATATCCTGGTTTATAAACAGATTAGGACTACATGCCTCTGCACACAACCATATAGAGTTCTGTTCTCCTAGATCTTTTAAGGACTAAATTTTAAAGTACCTTCAATTTTGTGGCATTTCCCTCCCTCATACAAAAGGATTTTTTCTGGTCTCAGTGTGAGAGAATGACTTTAGTTCTTACTATCAGACATCTTAGGAGCAAGAAGCTACAAGTGCTGTGACATCTATCCAGTTCTGTGGAGAGGGAAATTCCCTACTTGCCTAAAAACTGTTCCTGTAAACGAGACAGGAGAACAGAGGATTTTTTATCACTTTGCTCCTCTCTCTATACATAGCCACAGCAGGAAAAGCACGTTTGTGCATACATAAAACCTGAATAAAGCCCGTAGAGCGGAATTCATCCTGTTTACAACAGGAGCTAACTCGGACCTGCCATGGGCAAAGAACATTTTACCAACTTCCAACGTCAGGGCAGTAAGACTCAGTGTGCTGGGAGCAATTGCAATGCTCCTTGTAAGAGTTACAGACCACGGTATCAGACTTTAAAAAAAAAGGTACTATCCTTCCTGCAGAGCAGAAGTAACAGGCCTTCAGCAGCTCATTTCTGTTGCTGTTTGGGCTCACTTTGTTGTACATGCACACCAGGCTGGGCACAGGAAATTTATTTAAGAAACAAAACAAGTTGAGATGGATATTATTAAAAGGCAGATGTGTTCAAGGGAAGGAAAATATCTCTTTGAAAGATAAGACTAATAAAAGCCTCAAGAAAGAGAATAAAACAAAAAATCATAACTTTTACTTCTAAAGCAGACTAACTGAAGGTGAAAAGAATACACCAGAGTTAGGAAGCAGCTAATTAGGATGAAGTTATTTGTTGGAAAATTTGCTTTAAGTAGGAGTCTAATCAATGCAGTCCAATTTCTTCTATCTAATTCTATTGTACCTAGATTATAGCTTGCATTCATTTATTTTGTGGTAATTTTCTTAAGATGATCTTTGTAAAGCAGAATCCTACAATTGTACTGGCCTGTACAATTGGTTTTCATAGAATATCTGTATTAATTAACCCCAAATCTCTAACATATGAATTAGCATTTCTGTAGACAGATCAAATTCATTTTTTAAGCAAATGTTATGTACTTTGAAATAAGTATGGCAAAGATAAACATTTGGCATGAATGTCTGTTAAAATAGCTGTTCCCCACTACCCACCCAATCTGATGGTATTTTCCAAGAGGCACATGCAGTTCAACTAATGCACTATAAAACAATATCAAAAGGACATGAAAACCTATTCAAATAAGTTTTAAATTGATGCTGAAGACTGATTCACTTTCTTGCTTACCAACTGTTAATCTTCAGACCATCATCTGGTTTTATTATGGTTTTAAGACTTTTATCAAACTATTTGGGGTATATTCCTTTACCCAAGCTTAGCAGTATCAGCCAGTTGACACACACCAACAAACGGGAGTAGTACATTAACAAGGGATAAACCCAACAATCAATACCTGTTCTCACTACCAGAGCTTTGACCAACTCTCCAGTGTAGAACCGGGTCTGAATGACATTGGTTCCACAGAACAGCGTGTGCCGCTTGTGCACTTCGGGACTGTAGATCTCATCTCCCACTGCTTTTGGATATTCCGAAGGATTTGGCAGATTAATCTTTGTGACAGGAACACTTTCACCTTAAAGGAAAGAAAGTCTCTAAGCAAGATCAAAGAACAGACATTTTTTCATTCACAACTGTGAGTAGAATAATATAATCTCACTCCACCAGCATGCAGGTAGAATTACGGAAGTAATCTTCCTTTCAGCATATTATTAGGTAGTCCCTCACCTATTAGCCTCAGCTCAGCAGAGTCCTTACCCAAATGCTATTTAACTCTATTCCTTAGTCACCAATACAGCTTTTATGCCCCTTACTTCAAATCACACAGATGTAAAACAGAGTTCATTAAACAAAACCAAGACAAGCTTCCTTCTCTTGCTGAAAAGCATCACCCCATCTTTACTCAGAAAAACTAGAAGCTGAAGAAAATTATTCTCACCTCCTTTGGTGACCAAGTGCACTCAAGCTAGGGCTGCAATCAGTTTTTATCAGTTGCTAGCAGCAGCAAGAGGATCAAGTATATTCAAAAAAACTGAATATGACAGAACACAATCTCTGAACTACAATCTTCTAAAGGCTGTCAATTTGGACAGATTATCCTAAGAGTAACAAGAAGTCCATTCTAGTCACTGAAGCTGTCCTTTAAATACATCAGATCCCTGATTTCAGAGTATGCAGGCACAACTTGAGATAATAATTTGTGGTTTTAAATACAGTAGAACATTCTACTCACTACCTTCATTTTTGGAAGAAGCTAAAAAGTTTGGGCAAAAATTTTCTGAAGAAGCAGGCTTCAGAACTCCGTCTGCACTGAGAACACCAAGTCAAGAGGCAGGAAGACAAACTATCAAGGAGAAATCTTTTTAACAAGAAACCATCATTCATTTTTGAAGTTTCCAAGCAGTATCAGGGTAGCTGTTGCAGATAAGCAGGACACAAGTATATAAGTTCTTAGGAACATGTCTAATTGTAAGAACATACACATTTCAAACAAAATAAACATATCCACTTCTGCTAAAACATACTTCAAGTAAGAAGCCACACTTATTTTGTATAAACTAATACATTTAGCCATGCAGCACTGTGTATCAAGTTTATTTTACCTGTTAGCATACTTTCATTTACAATGCAAGTCCCACTGAGCAGTACTGCATCACAGGGCATAATTGTCCCATTGGATGGAATCAACATGGTATCTCCAGGCACGAGGTCGGTGGAAAGGATTTCTTCTATTTCTGAATATTAAAACACAAACAAGTTTACTTGAAAACAGCCACCATCTACAACACCTGATAAAGATCCTCACATCCAAGATCCAGGTGGTGACAAATAAGACTATACTTCATTTCATTAATGGCATGAAGTGATTTTAAAAATATACAGAAAAAGCCATTGATTTGCTCCAATTCCACCACAGATTAAACTAAACTCCAGAGCACACGGATAGAGTTCATCAGGACAAATGAAAGGAATCAAGCTTATACAAAAGGTATTAACAATTAGCTACAGTGTAACTTCAGTATAAAGACATAAGTCCAACAGAAATGTATGTCTTAAAAAACAATACCATGCATCACAACCTTTTGGATACCACACCTTTAACTGCTGTGGTATCCAAATCAGCAGAAGTTCAGAAATCATCTTGCAGTCTTTGTTGGCTAATAAATTGTAATGGAGACCCAACACATGCACATCTTTAAGTCAAGAAAAAAACTAGAATGACAATTACATAAGTGGAATGGTAGAGAATGAGAAACAGCAAAAGGACAAGCACCTAATCTAGAACAAACCTGACACTCACTGAAAATACCATCTAGAAGACTAACCCCGAAAACATTACACTAAATCCCACTTTGAACTCCTTTTCCCATGCAATTTTGCTAAGGAATGCAAGCATTTCAAGAACAGATGCAGAACCACTTTACACTCACATTTCACGAACAATTTAAATTCAACCTTCCAAGCCACCAGTAAAATTTACCTTGGTTTCCTCTGCAGACAGAGACCCTTACAATGCTGTGAGCTGCTACCATGTCATGTAACATAACATATTGCTGCAAAGGGGAGAAAAGTTCATCATTCAAAAGCACAGCTTATCTTCTTCTAAATGCACATTCTAGCTCCACAGTTAAAAGTGATGAGATTCTCTACTAATGTTCTTTAACAACAAAATGCTACTCAAAACATTCACTTGAACACAGTTTAGAAAACTTATGGGCAAATAAAGTTTGAGTGCATCAACCTGTACAGGCTCCTATTTTTAACAGCATTCTGGAAGCAAATATGCACTGTCATGCAAAATCTTATAAAATCATTTGGTCATTAACATAAAAAAGTAAAAGCTGCAGTGATTGTATGAACTTGAATTAAGGTAAAAGTTGTTTGGGTTTTTTTGGCTCTCGTCTGAATTCAGAGATTGCAATTTAAGGATAATTACTACTTCGATTTCCATCAGCTAAGTCTACAGAGAAAATCGAATCACCAATTTAACAATCCACACATTTCACTGGTGCTCAATTCTGTAGGGCCTTTTCAAACAAGGAAACAATGCAAGATGGAATCACTACTGTCAATAAAACTTGGTTCATAAACTTGTGTCCGGGTTTTATTTAAGCAAGGTAGTGTTTCTGTTATCTGAGGCCAACCTATTGTCTGCAAAGGTCTCAAAGAAAACTATAAATCTTTCAGCTCCAAGAGGCAAAATGCATAACAATATTCTACCTGTATAGCTCTGGAAAATTCTTAAAGATTTGTAGGCAATTTCACAACAAAATAAGGCAATCAGTAAGAAACCAAAAAGATGCCTCTATTTTCTTTGAGCTTACCTTTCTAATGGTGTAGAGTGAGCTAACAATGGATATTACAGACATAATCACAATTGCTAATGCATAGTAGTGATACTCATCAGTGATCCACAGTATCACACTGAACAACTGGAAAATGTAAAAAGGGTTCAGAACCTAGAAGAGTGACAGAACATTCAAGTTAAACCAAAAGGTCACATGCGTTCTCCATCAGAACAAAGCTGAAATTACCCTCCTCCAGGGAGGAGACAGTTTTAGTTCCTTATACCTAATTTTTGTTTGGTTTGCCAAAATGATCCTTTTTTTCACTACTTCCTCAGCCCCTCAAAAGCACAGTTCTCACTAAAATAATACACAAATACAGACTTTGAAGACTGCATGCATTTTCCCCTACACCTCAAAACAAGGAAATGGGAATATCGCATGCACCTTAAGTGACAATTCTTAAACCAACTGGGATGTTATTTTCTATTTCTTCTTAATAAATGCCCTGCCACCTTCAGTTCTTACTCCGCTTGATCAGATTAGAGAGTTTCTTTGTCCAAAAGTTCTACTGTGCATTATTATAACAAACCAGGTATTGAAATCCACCTAATACAAGGAAAATGGAACAAATCCAACAGAAGTATATACAACACCACATTTGATTTGCTGCGTATGTTGTAATATACAATCCCTGAGCTCCTCATGGAGAACACAGTAATTTCATGTTTTAAATTAACTACAAAAAATAAATAAGATGTTGAGCCTTTCAAAGAATTCTGACATGTTTTCTAATGTCCTTACTAAGGCACCAGGCGGTGAACTCTGGAGAGCTTGTAGCTGGGGCTTCTTTGATCCTTAGCTCTAAGGAGAGCTGGACAGCTCAAAAAAATTGTCCATATGATTTTGTCTTACAATGCTGGGCTCTAGGGGAAGGTTTCCAATTGCACTTGAAGCAACTTTCAATGATATACCTTTTGTCTTTAATTTTGTTAAGGAAAAGATTTTACCTCCTTAACGAGAAGCTTAAAAATGGAAGGCACTTTCACAGCAATTTCATTTACTCCATAGAATGCTTTCCTGCATTAAAAAAGAAAAATACCAAAAAAAAGTTAAGATTTTTATTAGGAGTCTTACTGATGTCAAAGTAATTCCACTAATATGATAAAGTATAACATGTCCTTAAATCTGTGACTCCCTTCTTATTTATCATAGTTTCAAAAAGTGCTTTTCAGAAAACATTTACCTAGTGAGATGTTCCAATACAAAGATAATCATTTTATACTTCAATTTAAACTGTACCTTATTTTCAGGTTCTTTCATAACAAGATTTCCCTGTAAACTCTGTATGGGTCCAATGTTATTAAATATGTCATTCTGAAAGCCAGTATGTAATTCTCATTAACTTAAGCCTAAACAAGTGTTAACTCTTACCCTGCAGTAAGACGCTGTTTTCAAGGTCCTGTATCTTAGTTTTATTCTTACAATGAAAAAAGGCAAATCCTGAAAGGGGGAGCAAGAAACCAAGCTCTGATGGGATCTGAGCTGATTAAATGACAGTGACATGAAAAAGCCCTTAAAATTATCTGAGGGGAAGGTTTTTATCGTAGAAAAACACACAAATTGCCAGAAGATGAATTGATGAGCAAGCAGATGCTTCCACATTTGAACCTGTATGAAGGTCTTATTTTCAAAAAAATCAGACACTGATCACTCCGTTGTCTTCTGGGCTTTTTAACACTCTGAGCACAGGTAATGAAACATAAACAATTCTTCCCTTTAAATACTACTGCAGTATTACCTGTAATCATGCATTCCCTTTGTCAGTCCTGTGCTGTGTTCGTTATGAATTGCAGAGCAGAAGGTAGATTCATCTAGACCTCTAAGTAAAGGAAAAATCAGTAAGTTATTTAAGAAACCTGATATTTAAAATTAAGTTTTCAGTGACTCAAAAGAGCTAGGTCTTTGTGAAGAGGTATACACTGTTTTACACAACAACTGCACATACCAGTGAGACATTAAAAGCAGTCTTCTTGTTGATATATCTTACTCTGTAGGATAGTCATACCAATTTCATATAAAATGGAGACACTTAAAAAATTAACTAGAATACTAGCATAACCAGTATTCAAAGGTCTCTAAAAAGTGAGCAAGTTTTATAAAACATTATACGAAATCAATAGGGATTCACATTTCTTCAAATTATCTTTATCTGACTCTAAGTAGCAATGGAAGTATTTTAGAAATAATTATTAATCAATTTATTAAATAAATCTATACCACAGCTATTTTGCAGCATCTTACTATCACAGTGTTATTCATGACTAGGAAAAATACATTCTGTATTTTCAGTTCTTTCTTATCACCAGAAGACTGATTTTCACAGGACTTCTCCACATGCTGTGAAAGCCAATGCTGTGCTTCAGGAAATCTGCAGACATGCAGAAGCACCTGAAACATCATTATGTTTACAGCTATGGGATTGTGTTAACTACGAAACTCTGTAAATCAGATGTATGCTGCCCAATATCCAGGCATTTTCTTATGGACATACTCTGGAAGCACAGGAAAATATCATCACCTTCCAAAAGGCTTTCACAGATGCCCTGACAAAACCAGCACTATTCCACACAAATCTTTTTTATATTGGATATCTATTAAGTTATCTATCAAAAATGATTCAGAGTCGTCCCAGTAGAAAGAAAAAAACCACCCAACTCTTTACTGTGCATATTTAGTAACAATTACTTCCATTCTCTGTAACACAAGGAAAGCTTTAAATATCCTCACTACTGCAAAGCCAAGGATCACATTTCCACCAACTGCATGTACAAGAACAGAAGACAAAAATTATGTGCCAACCTGGCCCTAGGTTTACAAAGTTTCCCTAAAACTTTTTAGGTTCAAGGATTGTAAAAATACTATCTTAGATTTAAAAATACACAAAACTCTGTTAATAGCTGTGTCTTTCCTCCCACTATCACAAAAAAAAATCTTTCTTTTCCTGCAGGAAAAGAAATGTAACTGGATTTAAGGAGGGTCCCTAAATTTAAGTGCTTTATACACAAATATGCATACCTATGTGTGCAATGTCTATGTAAAGACAGAGCTTCTAGCAGGACGTTCTCTGCTTTTTTTTTTTAATTCAGTCTGCTACAGACTGAATTCCCAGGGCATTAATAATAATAATAAAAAAAATCCCTGTGTGCAGCATTCAGTATATAAAGCACTCATCAACCCACTCAGAAATTCAGTTGACAGTAGCTAAAGCAAAACAGACATCCAAGGTCAGAGTTGCATCCTCTTTGGCTATGTGACCAAGTCTGACTTAGTCCAAGAACAATTACACGTGCATTTCCTGTGTTTAAAACAGTGATCTTAATATTATGGTAATATAAAAAGAACAATGATATGAAACTCAAGCTCTCATAACTGAATTAGTTGCCCAAGAAATCTTAATTTGCCTCCCTTCTGTGTCATGCTAAGCCTTTCATTATGTGATCAAACTGTTCTGTCTCTGGGTACTTGCGTAACCAGCTGCCCAAAGTGAATGTTCCTCATGCTGCAGTGTTGTGCTTAGACCACAACTACAGGCGTGCTGCCTGCCTTAAGGGTTTTACTATAAAGCCTTCTGTCTCACAGACTCTCTCTTTACAAGTATTAACTTGATTCTCCACCATGTTATTAGGTGATATCAATTTTTGGTTTATATATACAAACTGAAGAGCAGAATAAGAAAACATATCTTGGAAAAGGACAAATTTTTTAAGACTCCAGAGCATTTATCATTCACAAGCTCAGATACTACTTTGCACATGGTATCTAGTACTTCACTACACAACCACTCCTTTAGAGAAGTTGTAACAAACTGGCATTTTTATCTGACCTTGTGGAAAAGTGACTTAGTGCTCTAACAGTATCCAGTATGTCTCGGATCCAGTTCTTTCTCCTCTTTATTATTCAATAGCTAAATAATCATGTCCAGCTCAGCTACTGTACCTGACTAAACAAGTGGCCAGGCTCAGTCATGGCTAATACACCAAACAAATGAAAGTTTGGCTTATCAGCAAGAATGTGATTGAATAAATGCTCACATAACTTCACAGGCATATCTGAGATTTTTCCAGGGCTTACAAATTGGCTGAGTTATCAGAAGAACATCAAAAGGCACAGTCAAACAGCCACAAATGCCAAGTTTCAAGTCACTGCTTTAATGCTGAGGAACAACACTTTCTTCTAAACACATGGAGTAGTATGATTTTTTCCCAATACCTGTTCTTAACATACAGTTTCTTAATCTCAGCTGTGGGAACTATTCCCTTTGAACAGTTTAAACTAGGAGCACTATAGGCATGAAAACAGGAGCCCGCAATGCAAAATGACAAGTGTCGCTACCCACACAACTGTATTTCATGGGAAGCTTAGCAAAAAAAATGCATACAAAGCTTTTAATGATTTACTCAAGAACTGAGACATTTCCACCCTCCCAGATGAAGACTGTTCAGTTTTGTAATTGCTTGTGTTATAATAATTTCTTAAAATTGTTTTCATTGCTGATAACTTTCCATATTATTTGCACACACTTTTTTTGGAAAAAACAACATTGGCAAAGTATGTTTCTTCTAAGAGAAATTTTGGCTGTTTTGCTTTCCTTCAGCCACAGTCATGAATTTTTTCTATATGTAATGCTTGAACTTCTCCACATGATGGTTCAATGCAGTGAACACTGATTTAAGTTTAAAAGAGGTTATATTTCTGATCTGAATTTATCATTTTAATGTGCAGTTGCCAAAAGTGGACAAGCCTGTGCTCATTTAACTTGTGGCACTATGAGAAGGCCTTATCACAGAAAGAAAAACTTTCTTCTTCAACACTAACATCATGCAACAGTGCTGCTGGATAAGAGAAAATACAGTGCATCACAAGCTAGTACTGCCCACTAAAAGACCTTTTTTATCAGCGCAATAGACCTGGTTTTGTTACTAAAGAGTAACAAAAGATGGATCAGATCCAGCTCAACTGCACTAAAATATAGCAGCAGACCCGCACAAAGATGAGCAAAAACGGTATTTGCTGAATTCCCCTTCTTCCTAGATACTCCTTACGGGTCTAGCTCAGCAACACAAAAAACATAAGTTATTCCATCATAAGCAAAGTTTTTGAGTGTTTATAGAAGCAGTACTACTGTCTATGAACGGGTGCTCTGATTCTCAAATAACACTCCAAGAAAAGGCAAAAAGCCTGCAGAGGCATGCAGCCTGTCGCCCTACACAACTCACGCTTGATAAAGGCAGATTAAACAAACACCTTCTTTCCAAATTCACACCGAGTTAAAATCACCCTGCACTCACTGTGGTTCAAAGACTCAAAGAGCTAAAATAGCTGGTCAGGAAATAACACCAATTTTCAGCATATTTTTAGGCATGCTATTGTATTTTTTTTTTAAATGCAGTTTGAAGCACAACGTATAGGAAAAAAGGATTTCTTACCGTACAACATCAAAACTTTGAACTGAATCATTCCAAAAGTACTTCACACTGTGATGTGTGAAGTAACGAATCTGTAAGGGCAACAAAACATAGATGTTAAACTGGTATCACTTAACACCTCTCTTCTGACTTTATTCTCAGAGGTGACAGAAAGTGAATTTAGAAAAGCTTCACTGAAAAATGAATACTTTTCTTTCAACATAATCTTTCAAGCTTTCCACAATTTCCAGAAACAGGTTATTGAGGAGATTTCTGTTCCATGAGTTAGCCTTTCAAACAAAAGTAGCAGCTCACATGTACTGCACTGTGTGTATTTATTCTCAATAGTACTTGAGAATTAGCCAGCATAGTATTGCAGGTTTACTTACAGGCAAATATTTTTTCGAATCGTTTTTATTCTCTTCTGCAGCAGATTCAGAGAAATGAACAGCATGGCCATTTGAAACCTTGTGCACTAGAGGGTTAGGATTCCGTAAAGGATTGGCTCCCAAAGAAGGCATAACACGAACCTTTGCACAAAACCATATCTTGAATTCATCCTTAAAAAGAGGGGGGGAAAATGATCTAGTCAAAAGAGCATTTAAACAGCATTTTACTACACCAGCTGTAGCAAAATCACAGATAATAGATTAGCAGAGCCCATACAGAACTACAGAACATTATCTCCAAGTTAATATCAGCTACCTTAAGAATAACTTACTTTCTACAATTCTAAAAGCGTATTTTTTGCACTTGGGTCAGCAGTTACACCTTACTTCAACAAATGTATCTTTGCTGAACAAGGGAGGGGAAACCATGTTTCAGCTTATATGAACAAGGTATTTGTTCTGTAACTTTTCATGACAACAGCATTCAAGTATTTAATTCTTAAAACTGCACGATAAACTATTTGCTATGCCCACTGCAAACAGCTGTCAGTCTTCCCACAGAAGCAGCAAAGCTACGCACAAGTCCCAGGGAGCAGAGTTCTGCAGTACTGTAAAACACAGTCATGTCTACACTGCAAGGCAAGGACTGGAGTAATCTAGCAAGCAGAAGGACCTGCAAACAGGGAGAAGCACATCCCTCTGCACACTTACAGTTGTTCTCAGCAGAACCACCTCACAGTCTTTAAGCGCGCTCCTTTTGCACGTTGCTTTCACGCGCCACTGGGGCATCCAGTAGAGGAGGAGGAGGAGAAAGCCACCAGAACAGATCACTCCTACAGTAACTAGCACCAACTTCCAGCGACACAGATCATAGCCATAGATCTCCTGCATGGAAGTAGAAACAAGTAATGATGACTCTCTTTAATTATTCTGGCTCAGGATGCCAACATTAGTTTTTCATAATGTGCAGTATTTAAAGCAAATCAAATTTCAAAACCATTTCCTCTTTTTTCTTTTCTGGGGGAAGGAAAGATTTGAAACACTTAATACACGATGGAGTGGAAGCAAAAAGGAACAGTTTTGCTTAGTCAGAAATATAAACATCAATAAAAGCCTGACAGAGGCAGATCATCCATACGGTGTAAAACATTTCATGGCAGGACCTGTCTCCTCTCTGCACTGCTCCCTAAGGACTGACGTTGCTACACAACCTGCTCTACCTCCCAGAGAACATTTCTGACCATGACACAGCACAAGTTAGCTGAACGTTTAAGAGCAAAAGCATGTGGTTTTGCCAAATGCTAATTTTATGACATAGCATTTCATCAGCTAGCATTCACAGTGAATTATTACTGCAGGCTGAATTTTATACATTCTAAAAAAAACCATAAATACATCAAACACCACTTTTTAGTAGAGAATCTTGCTTATATTGCCTGCCATTTAACAAGAAATGCTACTTTACAAACTCCAAGCCACACTCAAAGGTTCTGTAACTTGCACCAGTTAGAAAAATCCTTCTCCCATTAAAAAAACCCCAAGTATTCAGCGTGCAAGCACCAACTTAACTTGATGACAACCAGGAACAGAAAATAATTTAGTGATTTACTGGATACTGTGTTACATTCCTGAGTTTCACATTACATCATCAGATTATATTTCCTGCTGTAAAAGGGCGATGAAGTTTCCCATTGAGTCCCACCCATTGTTCATATTGACATTAACTTCTCGGATTTTTTCACTTTTCATTAAACAGTGCTGGAAATTGTTTAAACTCCTTTCCTAAGAAAAGGCTTTTCAAAAGTTTGTTTAGCCACCTTCTCAGATGACAAAAAGCAGAGATAAAGTCCATTCTCTCTTGCCCCCAAAACATTCCTAAGCAATAAAAATAGGAGAGTGAAAGATGGTGAGAGAAGTTAATACTTCTTTTTAGGACAAAATAATTTTATTTCCTCAAAAAAATATTTATTTTAGTGATCAGGCCATAAGCATCTCCTGTTCTAAGATGCATTTGCTTACTCTCTGTATTAGAGCTGTCTAATGAAGAACTGCTTTTCCTAGCAGTGTGCACAAGGACAGAACAAGGACTTCAATTCACAGAAACCTACCATTTTAAAAACAAAAATCCCTACATATACCAAATGGGCTAGAAAAATCCCTATGAACCCCAAGCGGGCTAGAAATCAAAATATTAGCTGCTAGTACTTCCCTGTCAAAGCTCACTGCTTTGAGTCACATTATGAAGCATTAACCTGTTTTAACATTCAACAAAAAATCTCCAGGATTTGGAAGGAAGAATCCCCAATTTACCAAACAACAACAAAATAATAGTAATAATAAAAAAACCAAAACACAACCCGTTTTGTTTCCACTTTCATGTTTAAAAAAAGAAATGTTAAGCATCAAAATGTGTTATCTATTGGACTACTGACCTCAACAGAAACCTTTCCTATCCCATGACTAATTTCCTAATACCAAAAAATATTGCCAAGGATAACCTTATAAAATTGCTAAATTGATTTAAACTGAGACAATCCACTTCCTGATGTAATATGCCCCCTTTAAACAGAAAACCCTGAAAATGTGTTTCTTTCATTGTATAAAAACAGATTACCAGAATTCATTACCATCTCATCTTCCTCTGCTTTATTGACATATTTCTTTTCTTCTTTCTCCATGTTTAGTATGATATGGAACTTCTCAACTTGAGATATGGAAGACCTTCAACAACAAAAGAATTAAAAATTGAAGCAACAGTACTGATTTTATACCTAAGTTTTAGGTTGTTTCAAGTTACTTTTGGTAAGTGCATCTACATAAAACACAACACTGACTCGGTATCAATATTTATCTTCAATTTGCACTGTTACTAGTTTCTAGAAGTAACTATCCAAGGAGTTCTATAAAGCTTTATGATTGAACATCAGATGAATACAAGTGAAATACTGCATAAACAGCAGGCTTTAAAAGAGGGGGCAGAAGCTTGTACTAATTTAACTTGGCTACATTCTACATGCAGCAAGCAGTTTTTGGTACATGCTACAAGCTTCATGATGGAAATGTAAATTAATCCTGTAAAACAAAAGCTTAAAAGTAGGTATCACTCTATATGTAATAGCTCCAATCAGATGCTTTCAGAAGTCAGGCTATCCTTCAAGAGGAAAGGCACAGTACCCCTGAGATCTACACTTCTCATCTGAGCAGAAGAATAAATACATGCTTGAAAAAGTTTAGTCCCCAGTTTATTTCTAAATCAAGAAATGCTTTTTGTTCAGTCTTTTCCCTTCTTTCCAATTCCTCTACTATTCAATTTGCATCAAAATCTCTCAGAGTTGCTAATCTTGAGAAGTGCTTTGAGGACAGATTATGATCACAATTTTCATGAATAAGGAAAGGAATGGAAAAAATATGGCACTGTCTACGAGATGAATGTAGTGCACACAGACACTTATTCCAAAAGGGGAGAACTACGAACAAAGGCTACAACATACTATGAGGCTTATCAGAATTTTCCTCATCACATAAGCAAGTAAAATCAAAAGTACCATGTCAAAAAGCCAAATTTTTGAAATTAAAACTGCATCTAACCTTCATTTGGGCACCCCTGTACCTGTTAATTGTATACAATTCATAATTAATGCACAGGAACAAACAACTACCACAGTTAAAATCACTAAATAGCCAGTGCTCACCTGCCAAGACATGGATTAACTACAATTCTCTGCACTGACATGGTACAGTCTTCAATTTTATTTACTACACATACATAGATCTCTTGGAAGACAGCACTTACTACCACAGCTTATAACCAGTCCTCAAGTATTAAGTCACAGCACAAGCAGCTACTCTGATTGTCATTTTTCAGGCTGCTATTAGTATTAAGTCGACAGTAAGTACAATCACTACCAACTTCTCTGTCATTAACTCCCCAACATTTTCACAAACCAAATCACTGGACTCCAAGTCAGATCCTCTCAAAGTCAGCCCCCGGATCCATGCACTTACAATCACCAGCAATGCCAGCTTCAAAGGGTCCCTCCTCCCAACTCCTGCAGCTTATCAACAGCATCACATCCGCACGTGTCTTCTGCAATCTACCATCTCCTTTCCAGTTAACCCAATAAATGAAGCAGGAACCCAACAGGAAAGGTTTATTTTGCTACCCAGATCTGGATCTCCTCAGAAATCTATTCCCACTGCTGAAAAAGGTCCTAGTAGAAGAAACACACACTCGGAGAGAACTGCATCACAGCACAGAACTGAGTCTCAGGTGAGAAGAAGCTCAGTACTTCATAAATTAAGTGCTTGATACAGTTTGCATTTTGTTCTGAATGGAAAGAAGCTAACGTGGCAACAACTGCCTCCTTTGATTGGAGCACCAGGTCACACTTCCCTTCCCTTGTTAAGCTGAAAATTTTCTATTGCTGTACTATAATTTTACTGCAGATTTATTTGGAAATTAAGCCACACAAATCATTGAAGTTCTAAACCACACTTTTGTTTAAATTGCCACTTTTCTTAACTGAGCAGCTTTCTATTCTGGGAAAGATAGAGATAATATATAAAACCAGTTAAAATCTGTCCTAAATCTACACAGGATTGCTAAGAAAGCTCCTGAGGACAATCTTTCAATTAATCACATCAAACAACTTTATATACACCATACAGATCACATTTTCAATCAAGAAGCCATGCAGCCAGACAAAGTTCTGTGTATTTACAGAATTATACTTCTAATAGAGTTCACAGCTCCAGGAAAGAATTATTAGCTTAATCATACTTGAACTAGTCTGCGCTTAAACAAACACACACTTCCCCACTGTAACGTACAGTAACATCAAAAAGGGTGCCTGCAGGCAACTCTCCAACCTTGATGGACATATCAAGCAGGAACTTGATACAGGAAAGCACCAGGCAGAAAAATAAATGCAAATAGCTTCCAGATCAATGGATCTCAACTGAGATTTCAATATGGCCAATACGTCAGCACAGGGACCTTATGGAACATCATGACAGTATGAGAGAGAAGTGCAATTGCCTTCATTTAGGGTTGTTCCACTGCCAGGAAGGAACATCAAGTTGTGGGTCTGAAGATGTACGAAAGGAAATCTCAGCACTAGCAATAATGCCTGTGATTCAGTAAGCTCTTTGAACAGCTGGGTAGAATCAGACAGGGAATACATGAGGAGAGTTAGGAGGCTATTTCTGACTCACATCATTAGCTCCATCTGCATTATTTCATACAGACTCATTTACTGAACAACCTTCAACTAACGCACATTCTCAACATGGCACATACTGCTGGTAATTTTCCATATTAAACTCAAATTCAAATCTCTAAACTTAAAAAGCATTATAAAGATAGTTTCTTTGTTGATGGGTCACGAAAATTATTCTTATTCCACAGCAAAGAACTGCACTCTTTTGCCAGTCTTATCCCTTCTGGCACACCATCAGCCCAAGCTTATCATCAAAAGCTCAAATGCTTAACTGCTTTGGGTTTGTCTCCCATTGCCCTGCTGAAAGTTGGGGTTGAACACCACCACATGAACTCCCCAGGGCTGCCTCCTTGAGTGACTTCAGGCTGCTGGGTCAGACTGAAAAAACCTTACCAATACAGAAGAGACTTTAACAATCTGCATTTGAGTTTTACTTCCTTCCTTCTATAATATGATGGGGAATTAAACATTTATCTACTTTAACTTTTTAATTAAAGATTTAAATATAAACCTTGGACTTTTCAGACTATGAGAGAGTATGACATTTTACTAGTACTCAAATTGAAGTGAGGTTGAAATCCACTTGCAATAAGCAATATGAACATGGGAATATCCAAATATAATGTGCCTCTGATGCACATTACAAACCGCCACTCAGCCTCTCCCCAGGCCAAGTTCCCTGGAGTGAATAGCTAGAGAAATCCTCTCCCCCTTTAACAAACTGAGAATAGGAACCTTTTAAGGAAAGAACTTTTAACCAATGGAAGTGGTGAAAGTTACTATCATTACACTCATAATTTTTACTTACTGAGTTGCTATTGTATAGCTAAGCATATTCTAAAGTCAGAGAAGTCAGAAATACCAAAAGGTCTGTAAAAGAAAATGCTGTTTGCCACTGAGATTAACAGAATGAAATCACTTGCAACATTTTATAACAATGTAGGTATAAATTTAACAAATGGTCTAGAGATCAGCTGAACAGTGTCTGAACTGTAAGTACTTCTAAGAGCATACATTTGAGTCACAAGCTTAAACAGTAAATCTGCAACTTTGCAAAATACAGTATATCAAAATAAAATAGCATTTGAACAGCATTTCCAATTTGTTACTGTCCTGAAGAGTATGCAGCTGTGAGCAGGACAGCACCTGCAGCTTCAGACTTAAGTTGATACTATTTTGGAGCTAAAATAAATCACAAATGGGATCACTGAAGAAATTACAGCAGAGTACAGAGCTTAAAACTATATGCATCCCTCACAGTGAAGACAATGCTGTACCTTTTCTCAATTACTGCACCACTCTGCAATTGTTCATCTATCCTGACTAAACAACCAGGATACCAAGCAACTGTACCAAAATATTTGTAAGTAACAAACATTTGTATCAACAGCATAAAAGGTGCAAGTGAACTCATGGCATGTTCATTAAGGAAATTGTTCTCAAAGCACCAGAGCAAGTCTCCATCAGTACACCTGAAGAGTTCTGCAAGCCACACTTTCGAAGGACTACTTACTGACTTACCTCAAGTCAGTTTTCAAACAGCTGACATCATCAGCAAACTATTTCAGTGCACATTTTACCCTTAGAGTTTGATTTGGGGGGTGGGAAGCAAAGACAATCTTCCCTCGTTGTCCTCAACATTTGTCCCAATTCCACAATCCTTAAAAACTGATTCATACACACATTGTTGCCCTCTATTTATTCTTCCAGCTTTTCAACATAAGTGGAAGTTTCATAGCTTCAAGAGAAAATCTTTAAAGTATGGACAAATTACAACTACAAAAGAAGAAACTTTTGATATCTCCTGCAATCACTGGATAATTTAAACCCCAGATGTCTCAAATTAAAATGTAATTTTTAAAGATCAAGTCTTTAATAAAATCCATGTATGGATACACATAAAAATTATCTATTACTTTTTCTTATGCTCTTGTCATCTGTCTGCTTAAAATGCATGAGTAAACTTACACATTTGTATCTTAAACACTCCCTATTTTCTTCTTTTCAGATATTTGTAAAAAGTCCTGTGATAACTAATAGTTTCTCTTACCAACAAGCAGTCCAGCAGCTGTCCTCTGCACTTGCTTTTGTTACCATGAGTTAGCGAGGCAGTTCTTAATAACAGAGACCCTATCTACAAGGGAAGTCCTGACAAATGAACTATTTTGTCTAAAATCTAAAAAAAGTCTCCAAGGGCTTTTCAAACTGTTATCAAAAGATTAACATATCAAAGAAAATTTGGCACTGCTTGGAATGTTGCTTTTTTTTTCCCTCTTCCCTCCAGTGTGGCTAAACAATTGCAGGACTGTGGCCGGGCTGGCGCGGAGGCTGCGCTTCCAGGCATCAGCCGCCCGGTCCAGCTCCTTCTATTCAAACGACAAATGCCTCCCCAGGAGCCTGCAGACACTTGCAGGGCTATGCACAAGCCCTGATACTATCTGCTCAGCTAAAAGCATCTATGCTTCTGACCAAACCCTTCCTTGTATTTACAGCGGTTGCGAGAGAAGACAACAACATCCATGCTGAGGAGCTCCAGGCAGCAGGTCAGAAACGCGCACATTTCTCACTCAGCATTTTGCAGTTTATCGCAGTACATAATGAAGCGACCACACACACCAAATCAGACGACCTTTACAGACTGAGTGCTACAAAGCTAAAAGTGAACTTTGTCACTACCTGAACATCACAGAAACAAGGTACTTTTCTGTACAAGACAAGCCTCAACCAGCTCTGCTTTGACAAGAACACTAAAGGCAAATGAAGAGATGTAACAAGGCAGACAGAAAAAGCAAGAGACACACGAGAGAGGCCAAACTTCAAATTCACCTCTGTGCAAAGAGTCAATCTTCCTCAGCACCCTATGCAATCACTCTCAATAAATAAATCAAAGTAAACTAATACAGAAAGAAAATGAAGAAAAAAAAAACCTGATTGACCTGTCTAGAAAACAATCAAACACGATTCCTATTCCTTACATCTGAGATATTGTCCTAGCAAGTGACTCTCCTGGGTCCAAACAGGCTACTAAAGCACTAAAACTCCTCTTCCAGAACTTATTTACAACAACTGCATCCTCCAATAAGAGACATCTTACACCTCTGTGGTTAAAAATTAAGTTTCTAAATAGTTCAATGTCATTAAAAGCTTTTCAAATTTCTGAATAAAAAACACCTTGAAAGTCATCATCTTCAACTGTATCCCAACTAGTTGCCAAAACACAGGAAAAAAAGGGGGTTTTCTTCCAACTGGGAAGCCAAACATTATTTAGGTCACTCAGAAATTCAAAATTTCTGCACTTTAGAGCTATACTTTCAACAATTTACCCCAAGAAGAAATCAACCCTACAAGGGAAAAGACCTTACAAAGGCAATGTTTACCACTAGGGTAAACCACTAGGATAACCACTTATTCTTGTTATAGTACCATGAGATTCCCACACACTGAGATCAGTTACCAAACAGTCCATTTTTTCCAAACATTATAGTAATAAAGTTTTCTTTGATTCATGCAATGGGCATAAAATGGAGGTAAAAGAATTGCTTCACATACACAAAACACCAGCTAATGCTCAATCTCTGCCATACTGGCAGTAATGAAATTAAAACTGAAGAAATACTCAAACTGGAAGAGCCATAACAGGCCAGGAAGAGGAATGAATGTATCTTCTAAGAAAATATTCCATCTGAAATACATCCGAATTCTTAGGAAAGATGAAAACTCAGCCTGGGTGATAGCTGACCATTAGCAGAAGAGGATGGCAGTTCATTTTCCTAAGTGACTGACAGAATGATCAAAAGTGTATTCTTTTGCCCTGCCACAGAAGCCGCCTTTCTACATCACCTTACAAGGGCTGTGCATCAGGTGTTGCACAAGACCATTTGGCACATCCAAGGAGACAGTTCTGCACTCATACATACCTCAGGCCAAATGCCAAGATGCTCTGGATATTAAATGTATTTCGAAATTCAAATGCTATAATATGCCTATCTGCATAAAAAACAAAGTACCTCTTACCTAAATACCAGCAGTAAAAAACAATGAAAATGCTTCTTCAAAATTATTCCAGAAGATTTAGAACTTCTTTTCCATGGGCCATGAAAACATTTCTAGGCACACTGAAAAAACCTGTTCTTGACCCAAGACCTCCTCTGCCATTGTGCTAAAGAGACCTCTTGGTCTGTACAACATTTGGCAGCACTGACCATGCAAAGTTGCATTCGATACATCTGCTTTCAATGCATCTGCAGTATTTATCCTCATGTCAGAACTGCCAGCAGGCAAGGAAAGAAGTTCTAGGTATAGCTTAGGAGACCATGATTCAGAAAAAGCACACTTTTAAATGGAGCTATAAAAATAGAAGGAAAAGTCTTATCAGCTATTACTACTTGAGTCTGCAGCTCCTGCCCATGCCAACTGCCAATGAGTTCCACATACAATACCTGAAAAGCTGAACCTAAAACACAAATTTCAATTAAAACATGCTGTAAAAATAAATAAATGGACAAGGACACAAGGTTAAGGAAATGTAAGGATCAGAAAAAAAATATTTACAAGCACATTCTTCTCAAAATGTATTTCATAACATTGCACACGCTAAAAATCAATCACCAAAAAAGCAAATTTGAACACAACATTGCAAGGGATGGAACCAAAATTTCTGCCCACAGTGTCTTGGACATAAGTCCTATATTTACGTTCCAGTCCTTCTCCTTTACTTTTTTTAGCATCTATAAAAATAATGTATTATTTCCTAAAATTTCTCCACTGGCAGCTTTTGAAACAGACGGGCAGAATTTGCAGCCACTCAGAATGAAAAAAGGACCATTTAATACACTTGCAATTAAAAATCTTGAAATCTATTTAAACAGCTATAATAAAGTCCTGCTAAAATGCACCTTATGACATCTTGTCACCAAACAGTCTGTAATCAGGATTCATCATTAGTCTCTCTACCTCCTCAAAGGAAAGAGTTTCCACGTTGTTCTTTTTGGTTTCTCAGTCTCCTAGGAGATTCTGTATACAAGTATGCCTCCACTCCACATTTTTTGCTTCTCTGGGATGTACCACTGTTGCAGGTACCCAGGACACCATGGTGTGTGCCAGGTGGATTTTGCTACTTGGAAGGATCCATATGTCTGAGCTGCAGCACAACGCTAGAGATGTCTCACACCACCAGGCAAACCTGATACCACATGTGAGAGCCTCTTTGCCTGTCCCCAAAACATAAAACCCATGTCAAAGACCGCCCTGAAACTCAAACAGATCCCTTTACAGGTGATACACCACTTAGTCAAAGGCCTGGGGCTATCACACTTTTGTGACCATAAAGGTTATGACTTTTACTTCAACATGCACTACCGTGAGCTTACATACGTAGTTTAAATGCACCTGTAAAGCTTTCAGTATTATTAGAACATATCTGTATTTTTATAAGCATGTGGTTTACAAACACAAGAAATACTGTACTTGAGAGGCACCCTCATCCTGAGAAATGCACCTTACAAATATGGGAACTGATGCAGTTTATGGCTCTCCAGTAACTTGCAGCTGAACCCTTAAATACAAAGTTATCCACATAATGTGCAACAGATGCTTGGGTAAGACATACAAACTAAAATAACTATGGAAGATCAAAAATCCTTCAACTATATTTTGAAAGGAGTTAAGGTTATAATTTGTACTACAAACAAAGCTTAACACTTCAGTCAACTAACCAAGCTCTAACAATAAGAATGACATAATAGTTTAATGAATACATGGAAATTTTACAAGTACACGAGCTAAATTTTAACAAAGCCCTCCACTCAATACCTGTTTTATCACTTCCCATCTTAGGCTTTCTGTTATAATACAAGCTTTTGTTTCTGTGTTTAGGCTTAAGGAAGACCATTGTATCCAACAATCACCAAACCAAAATTGTATTTACATTTGTAGAGTGTATTCTTTGTAAAGTATACTTTTTGCAGGCTGTAACAGCAATTGCAATGTTTACAGTAGAGTACAGGCTACATTAAGGAAAGATAATTCTACATCTAACAATAAACTCAGTATGTCAATTCATCATGATAACAAAGTACTATAGCCAATACTACACTCAAAACTTACTTTCTAACTGGTCTTCAGATCATTATTTTCAGACCACTTAGAAATTTGTTATCAATGTAGCAGCAATGCAGAGGTTGAAGATAGGTTGGAAGAGAATTTAGGAAAGCTGTTGGTCATCTCAAGGACATTTAGTTAACCATTTTACCACCTAACCTCAGCATCTCATTTATCTTACTTCAAGCAGCAGCTATTCACATTAATGAAAATTTTAAACTGAAAAACCAAGCACCAAAAATCACAATCAACCAAAGCTTGTTCTTACTCTCAGGTTCACAGAAGCAGTCTTTACCTGTTTCCTTTCAGATCTGGATCTCTTACCTAGCTGCCACGAGGGAAAGAAGACACGTCCCACAGTCAGGGAATCCAACAAAGCATACATTTATTTTGGACGCTTGTTCGCTCTTTTCTCTCTTGGAAGAGTATACCAGACATTTGGGTTAGAATTCACAGACTGTGTTTTGTTTGTTCTTGGAAGAGAAAGTTAAACTGTTCCAAATACCTTGGGTAAGGCATGGCGCCATTACACCCAGCGTGAGTTCTCAATAGCTGAGCACTGAAGCTGTTTCCAAAGAAACGTTCCTTTCTCACACGAGGCGTGAACTTTACTCAGCCCTTCTATGTGATTAAATAACCAAGACTATTATGGTCAGATAATGGGGATGGCAAAGATGCCCCATCCCAGCACCAAGAGACCCGCAGCCATTCTAGAGGAGAATTGGGAGTCTGAAGACCTGGACCCAGCAACAATGGGTCCTTTCAAGGAAGCATTTCCCCTTAGGGGCCGTGCCAAGAGCCCAACCTTTCCTGTGTGGCTGCTGCCTTATTGTGCGATGTAGAGTATCTGTTTCCTGGGATATATTTGCTTTTGTAGTATGGATGCTCAATAAAAGGAGGCAATGACTTTTTTTCCTCTTCCTCTTATATTCTTGGAAAATACTTTTAAGGTTAACATAAGAACATTTGAATTAAATTTCTCTTCATCTGCAAGGAGATCATCAAGCACAACCAGACTAATCACAAGAGATGAACTTTCCTCTAAAGTTTAGACATTTAACTTTTGTTTCCTCAGAAGCACATATAGTGGCATACAGCTATGACTACAGCAGTCATACTCATTGTAAGCAAGCAACTGGCTTTCACGTCTTCCTTTCCCAGCCTAATTATGACTTAGTACCTTTCACTGCTTTCAGCCAAGCATGCTCAGACAAAGCAGCAGTATTTCTTCAGTTTCCTGAAGTCAAAATGTAAAACTAAGGGAGTCTTAAGTTCAACTATATAACTACTAAACGTACACAACACAAGAGTATATTCCAGAATAATAGAAATAGCATCAAATTGTACTCATTTCTAAAAATGTATTCTGTAAGAGAATCTATATATTAAACCTGGGGTTTCTAATGCTTACTGAAAGTACAATTTTTTGAAGTAGTCAATAAATTGACAAAGTCTGAAGTATGTGGCACACTCACTTTACTTAGACCAGAAACACTTCAAGGAAAGAGCTCTTGTGTGCAAACAACTCGTCAATCAATAGAAATACTGTGCAAGACAGGAATCGCTAAAACTCTAATATCTAAATATCATATAACAACACTAAATATTCAAGTTAAAAGACTCTGTGAAAGACTTAAATTCAATTTAAGATGGCACATATGACAATTTATTTGTCTTGATCTCAAAGTAACTGAAGTAATTCCCAGAAAAATCTGCAAAGAAGTTCCATTCCGAGACTGGACTGCTGTAGAGGACAATTTTCTTATGCACAGGAATTTATGGGACCTCACGGCTTAGCTCCTGAAGATGATTAATTTACTCTCAGAACTACCATATGAGGCAAGATGAGAAAACCAAGGGGGAAAACTTGCGCTCCCTGTTTCCAGGAAAAGAAGTTTGACAAAGTCAAGAACAGAACAGACATACAGGACTGTAACATTTAACTCTATGCTTCCATGCCTGTAATGTAAACATTGTCCCACATCCATCTAGCTACTACGTCCCAGTCATTCAGACCAGTCCTACAAATCCAGAAGAGCTTTAGCGATTTAGTAAACAGTTATATTTCAGAGAAGGACTTCTACAATCCATGAAATTCAAATAACTCCCCGCATTCTACTACATTTCATCACTACCTTAAATAGCTCAATTTAAATGACACTGTGCAGTGCTTCTGTGCCCCTCGGGAATGACTTCTACAGCATCAGCAGTGGGAGACATCTCCTGTATAATGGAAACAGACTGCAGAAATCTGACAAGGAATATCCCTTCAACTGCTGCAATGTTCTCAGTCCTAATGACCATCAGTAAAGGTCTTGAGACTTGCTTCTCCCATAAGTAATAGCTTTTGCTTATCAGTCCATTTATAGTTAACTTTCATCCTGCACGCTTACCTTAAAGGAAAAATTCTGCCTTAACATATCTTGTCTAGAGCAACATTTTTATCTGTTTGAAATACCTTTTTCAGAACTTTTCTCTCTCTCCTAGCCTATAAAATTTTTTATAACAGTACTAAGAGGTGTAACTGTATCCATCTTCTCTTTGTGGAGGAGGAAAGTTAGTTTCCTTAAAAGCAAGACTGAAATGTTTCAGGTACATGAAGTGTATCAAGGAGTGCTTTTTCCTCAAGCATTGACCTCACTAACTGAAATATCATCACTGTCTAGCCAAATATTCTGAAGTAGCCTCTTCCCAGATAGCTCTAATCCAGATGCTCGACTCAGCTTTCCCCCTTCAGCCTTGCTTTTTCATAAATGTTAGGTGAAAACAGAGGTCAGCTTCCTAAAGCACCACTGAGGACTTGCCACTTACGTTAAATGCCCAAGTAGCTTTAACTCCATACCCTTTGTATCAAAGCCACAGAAGAACAGAAAGCTGGGCTGAAGGCTAAGAGAGCAACAAAACAATAGGCCAGAAAGGTCAGATAAAACGTGCATTTCCCCTGCCATCAAGGAGACAGCACAGAGAGGGTCACGTAATGATGCTCCCCAGTGCACAATCTCCAGTCCCAGGGACTTTTAGTTCAAGAGCTTCATGAGCCAAATACCCTACCAACTTATTTAGTACTAACTGGACTTTTCCTGGGGTTTTTTAAATTATTTTGTGACACATTTTAAGCCTGCCAACATTATACACAGAACTCCTGAGTTCATAGAGAAGGATTCATTTTTCCCTTATTTTGACCCTCAATCTATTAACTTTATGAGCGTGCACTTCGGTTTCTCCTTGGCTACAGCATTCGGAAAAGGAAACTGCCAAACAACTACTTAATCTGAATATAAGCAAAATAATAAAAAATGCTTTGAAAAAGACTGAAGCTCTGAACATTACCTTACTTCTATGGGAAATTAAGAAAAGAATCAAGCACAAGTCACTGTATTTTTACTATCTTTCAGGTTGATATTATAGGTACCAAGCCCTTTTTCATAGCTGTATATACTCCCACACTTTCAAAATTAAAAAACACTAACTCAGCTAAAATCAAAATTAGTATCCAAAGATCCAGGCTGTTCACTGATAGAGGGATGCAGAGATATAAAACACACTCTTCAGGAAACTAACACGGGTAAGATGGGAGGATAGAGCAAAACACCATGCAGATGATTCACCACAAAATACTGCCTCACAAGCTTAGCAAACTCAAGTGCCTGGGTATAGCTCAATGTCTGCACTACCAAAAATTACAAGTCTCCAAGAACAGTGAGCTTTACAAAAGGTGAACTACTTCCATTAAGCTAGGCCAACAAAAAGTTATTTTCTTAGGGTGCACACTAAAATATTCTCAACCCAATGCATTCTTCTTTTGCCAGTACCTCATCAACCAGCACTACTGTTTGACTATAGGCTGTGTGAGTTCTTCCACCACACCCATCCGTGTTACATACAAGTGTTATCACGCTTCAGCTACAACAGACAATTATGGCATTTAAGATACTGTTTCTTCACAGACATTATGCCAGCAGAGGATGACAGCAAGCAGGAAACTGAGAATATACATTTGTTTTAAATGCAAGGTGCAGACTACACTAATTCAAAACACCTTGCACTGAAACCAGAGCCAGACTCCCATGACCTGTTCCAGAAATGGACTTATGTGGAACAGCATCTCCAGCAAAGAGACAGCTGCTAGTTAACACAGCAGATAGTCACTACTGAAATGAGCACGGGCTAAGAACTGGGATTACAAATGCTAGCAGCATACCAGTACCATCTTAAGGCATAAAAATCCTCCACAATATACATGCTCAGAATGCAATTATGCCAACAGTCTTCCTACTGAAAAAACCTGTCTCTCTCTGGGGAAGGGATTTTGCTGGATAATGGAAAGGGTGGCAGAAGGAAGAGTTCTATAAGGACACCTCCATCTGCACACTACTGAGTAAGGACTCTGTCAGGCTGACAAGACTGTAAGCTATTTTTCATTGTGCTCTTGCCCTACAAAAGGCATGCAACTTGCATGGTGAAATTTGTGTGTTCCTACATTTTTGCCTGTTCATTACTAAAGTTATTTCTGCTGGAGAAGACAAAGTTATAAAAAACCGCAACCTATACTGCTAACAAAAATTAAAATTTGCAGATGAACTAAGGAAAATTAAGAAGTTAGGAGCACAAGCAGACTTTCAACCAACATTGAAACGCAACAACAGTTTTCCAAGTGCTTCAGTTCACTCAGACACATTACATGTGCCTCTGCTCCAGACACATGTCCTTCACCACAGGTTGATCTCACCCAAGCAGTAGAAAGCCATCACAGCAGTACAACCGTAACGAACAGGCAGAAGCTGTGTTTCATCCATACACTGTTGGCATTTAGAGTCTGGCTGTCCGAACTGGACTCAACACCATTACTCCTTACCACAACACACATCTTCTATACTCCCAGTATTACAGCCCAGTAGGCTGCCTCTAGCAATAAAGCATGGCTATGACGCAGGGAAGTAATGTCGAGACCCTCTCTCAAAGCACTACTTAAGGTTTTGAGGTCCTCACCAAATGGACCAACTGAAGATAGGGTCAATCTAAAGAATGCACTCTGCAAGACTGCACATTTGACAGCCCTTTTATGTTTCCATTTGAATTACCAGTTGGTCTGAAAAGGACTTTCTGCTGGCTTGTCAGCAGATCAGGAGTACTGCTCTAGTGACAGAAGCACCGCTTTCAGACAGCAGCACCCTCAGCCAAAGACCACTCAAGCCAGTGGAACAACCCTTTGAATTCACTGGGCTTTGGATCAAGCCTTCACAACTTAGTGACAACTGCAGATATGTTAAGAAACCTCCATGCCTCTAAGATAGAAATAGTTCCCCTGATTGAGAAACAGACGTAAGAAAAATTATCCCTCTGCTCAGAGAAAAAAAAATTTCTAGCAAACAGTAATAGGACTTTTCAGGAAATGAACCTGTACACAAAAGTTCTACAGATCAATAAATATTATTATGGGGTAAAGGTAAGGTCAAGCAGGTAGTGTAACTTAACTGTACAGTCTCCCTATTGGAGGCCAACCAGTACCCCTGTCATTGTCCTTTCAGCTCCTGCTATCTACTGCTGCATTAAATGTAGCCAGCAGAAAATAAACTCTTGCTATTGCTGATGTGAAACACCATGGCAGATCTTAAGGGCAGAGTTCATAAGGGTAACTGTACTTTTCTTCAATGATTTGGAGACGTGCGTGGTATGACAGCGAAATGCACAGGATTAATTGAAGTGTTTTCACACATTCCAGTTATGTTACAAATCAATTGCTGAAATAGAAGGAATAGCTGGATCCTTTGTTTTGTCATGCAGTCTACTGCAGACAATCAAAAGCAATTATAACAGTGCATAAAAATAATTATATATAAAATAGCATGGCTATACTTGCAGTTGGACTTTCCAGTTTGCAATGGGTCCATCCTCACTTAGGCTCCCTGTAGTGGTGAATATACCACGGTAGGGGAACTGCAAAGAGATCTTCAAAGCCAAAGGCAGATCTTTGTAACTATGGATGAGAAATATTACAAGATTATCACCTGAGTCTAAAGCAGTAATCTGAAAGCTACTAAGACTACTAAAATGAATGGAAACTCATCAGTGCTCTGCTAGGCTTAACTCGCACAGACATTGCAACCATGTAGTACCTTCACCATGGAGGTTTAGAACATCCTGACAGCACAAGAAAACTTGCTCCATTTGCAGGAGGCAGCATCCAAGAGAAGGAAGTAACATCCAGTACATCATATGTTTCCAAACCAATACAAGCACCACAGTTCTAACCATTTGAATCTGTACAAGATCTTCTAAACACACATGATACTACCAAGAGATTGACAAAAAGAATCCTGTGTGTTTCTCCCTCATTGGCTCAAACTTGACATCAACTAAAACTAGAATCCTATAAAATGAGATTAAAGGGACATTAATAGTGAGTTTGTCTATTCTCCAACCTAAACCATATACCAGTCCTTCTAAACACACAAACTTGTTATTCATGGCCACAAGTAAAGACATCTTAAAGTACTATTTCTACTGTGAGAAATGTTAAAAGTATAATTGGTGTTTTCCATGATGAAACTTAATCCCATTTCAACCTGTCCATCATGGTCACTGAAAATAGCATTTCCTTCTTACAAATCTTTTAAATACTTGAAATCTCTTACATTCCCCCTAAACTCCTCATCTCTTGCCAAAATAACTTGGATTTTTTCCACATTTATGAAGTTGTTTCCTCGAACTCTGATCACTCACTTTCTCTACTCTGAACTCCTTCCAAGTGGTCCAAATTCTTCTTGAATCTTGGCACCCAAAACAGATGCTGTCTGCACAGACTGTACATCAACAGCAAATAAAGCCAACGGATTTAAACTTTACATCTCTCAGACAATACTCCTGTTTAAACTTTCCAGTAAGATATTTGTCTTCTCTGCAAACAGCATGACACTGACTCATGTTCAACTTGTGATCCAGTACACCCCCAGGTCCTTTTTCTAGTAGCTAACCAGTTATTCCTCACCCTGCATCTCCACAGCTGGTAATTTCTGCCTAAGTGCAGTACTCTGTATTTGCCCCTATTGAATGTCACACTATGTTTCAGGTTATTTTGAACTCTCATCACGTCCTCCAACACACAGTCCCTGAGAATTTAGTAAGCACATTTAATCAGCCAGTTGACTAATGTTTTCATTAAAGGCAACCATACCCAGGACAGAATCCTTCAAGATAACCTCTCACTTTAACACTGGATTGTTAATTACAGTTCTCCAGATAGGATCATCTACCCCCAGATCATGCCTTCATTTACTTATGAGGCCATTAAAATGAGGAAAACTTTATTAAATCAATCAATTAATTCAGGAGGCAAAACCTCCACTGCCTCTGCTACAGCCACAGAGCCTTCTGCTCTGCAGTAAAAAGGTATTAAGACTTCAGACACAATTACTTTTCCCACAAATCAGTTCATGCTGCTGTATCTTCCAAGCACTTGAAAACAGAATGTTTGCTTATTAATCTCAACTGATAGAAAAAACTGAGACAAACTGAACTGTCAGACTGCAACTCATCTTCCTCAGCTCTTTTCCCTTGTAACTGTCTGAAGACTCATCCTTTCCCAGTCTTCTAGTACTTCTGCACAGTTCTAGATAATATTTTTGAGCTGTTTTGAGAATTGTACAGTGAAACTTATCAGGGCTAGTAGACACAAACATCTAGTGGAAGTACGCTGCAGTGCAAAATACTACCTTGTCACAAATATTCATAAGATTAAGCACCTGCATGACACTGTGAAAGAAGACAAGCAAAATAGGCCCTAAGCATTTCAGATGTCCTGCACCTTCTGTAGATACATGTGCTCCCCATGAATCAAGTGAGACACTTCCCAGTCTTACTACTACTACTAACATGCTTTTACAGGTAGCTGGCTTTTATGTCTCTTGCTACTTGCCATTTCATTTGCACTTCAGCCTTTGTGATATCTGCCTCTACCACTCTTTTACACATGTTCTTCACAATGTGACTCACTTTCACACTATACATGTATTTTCTTCTTGCATCCCAAGTCAGTAAAAGCTTGCAATATAAGCTGCTCTTACTACTCTCTCTCTCAAAAGCCTTCCCATTACACTGTTCTGTCGCCTATCCTTTAAAAGAATCAGCTCTGATTTCACAGCCATTGCCATTTATCACCTTCCATTTTGACATCTTCTAGCTAGAATAAAATCTAAAGGAGCTGCCATTTTTGTTGCTGCATGTACCCTCTAAACTGAAAATATCACTGCCATATAACTTGGCTAAAGGTCAAAAAAGAAAGAGTTGGGTATTTTGATTTTGAAGGATGACCTTTTAATCTTAAATACCACATAAAAAAAATCTCAATCCAACTAAAAAGTAATGAACTTGCTACCAGTTCTACTACCACATCCTCTTCCAAAGAGCTGCTTTAAGATGAACCATGCAATGTCACAATTCTAATAAAGCAGAATCACACCAAAAAAAGGGCTAAATTCTTTCAAATTAAAAACACACAATGAAAAAATGAAAATACAGAATGAACGCAAATGCAGCTAATTCTGGTAAGTTTGACAGGATTACAAATGTGATTGATACTGCACCACTTCAGAGCAAGCAGCAAGATTCCATGGCCAGGGAGAATCCTTCCCAACCCCAATCCATGCCACAGCGCTCCATGAAGATGGTGCTGAAATGATACATTTTAGAAAAGGAGCAGCAAGACACAGCACTTCAGCTTTTTGTGCAGATCACATCCATAACTCCTGAACAGAGACTGTGAATCACTCATCCTTTTGTATTTAAGCCTGCTTTTCAGCCACCAGAAATTAAAGTTTACAGTCTTATTTCAATCAGGAATAAAGGTGTCAGACTTGGAGCTATAATACAACTACAGTTTACTACAAAATGAACTTTTGTTCTCTCCTATGCAGATTATTTAACAAAGGAAGCAGCTTTTTTATGAATGAAAACTATTTTTAGCTCATTGTGTAACAGTGAAAGGGAAACATTTTAGCATTACAGTTATTTAAAACATTTTTTTCCAAGTTTTATTGTGAAATTAGGATTTTTGAGCTAGGATTTGTCTTGTATGAACCCTCTCATGCTAAACATAACCAGATCCAAGCACTAGTCAAAATGTTGTGGTTTTTTTCACCACTGAAAGTCCACAAAACCTACTCATCTGTACAACAGCATGACTCCAGACCCAAAGCAGGTTTGTCCATAGTAGATGCCATGCTGTGGAGACCAGTAATCCCTGCCCAAAAAACATGCACTTAAATACAAGATCTGTTCTCCAAGGCAATTCTTGAAGACATTCAAAAGATGAGCCTGAACACACATGGCAGAACCACGTATTTTCATGTTATGTTAATAAAGCTTGGGCACTGAATAAATCTAAGGAAACCTTGTATTTCTAATTTCCAGAACTCAAGAGTTTTAGAAGATTTAACTAAAGGACTTTGTTTCACAAGGCAATAAAGGAATGAAACATCTCTCAATGCTAGCTACCATCAGGTTCATACCACACAGACACTAAATAAGAAAAGTGTTACAACCATGCTCCCTGGTCTGCAGTTAAAGATGCCTGAGCACAACACTCAACAGAGACATTTATCACAACAGAAGTAATAATTTCTACAACAGACCTTGGACAAGCTAAGTTAAAGTAATCCCCTGTTGCAGATTTCTGTTGTGTACAGAAATAAAGCAAACGCTATCTGAAGGTTTCCAGAAAAAGGAACAAGGGTGCAATGGTCAAAATGCTTAATGAAAACCTGACCTTTCCATGCCAGTTCCCAGTTCTAGTGCAGATTTCCTCTACAACCTGGACAATCCACTTGGATCTGGCTTTAACAATAAAAAGTTATTTTACTTTCACAGAATAAAAGGAATTTGTCTTCCTCCCACAGAAAATTAATGTCTTGTTGGCTGTTTTATACTCCACACAGAAAACAGTAGGATACTACCTCCTCAAGGCAAATGAGAAGAAATAATCTGAGGGTTCCATGTCAATACAGAATTTTTTTTAATTTCCTTTTCCAGAATAATTTATTAGGAACCCAGCAAAATAGCTTGTCTGACGACCCATGCCTGTCACATGGCACAGGAGCAGAACAGGCCTGAATCATGAAGTTTCTCAATCACTCAGACATCATGATGCAACTTCCCTTCCTGCTAGGCAGCCCCCCACGCTCCATTGCAGACACTGCAAGCTTCCTGACCAGGCAGCTGGGACCTTTCACCCCTCTCTCTCCAGGTTATGGATGAATCAGTGCCTAACAATGCCATGAGGTCCTCCCCAGACTAGAAAGAAATGAAAAAGAAATACAGGAACAGACGCATGTTCTAGAAGACAACTAACAAAAAAATGTAAGGGGGGAGAGCAAAACGAGCTCAAAGTCTAGAGAGCACTACTGGAAGACACCAAACAGAGCTTGGAACAGCACCACTGCTCTTGGGAGGTATTTGGGAAGGCAGCAGCTGCTGTCCAGCAGCTCTGCTGGAGTCTGCAGAACTGCTCAGACCCTTTCACTGCTTATACCTCCTTGTGTCATGAACAGTCAGCCTTGGTCAAAACCAAAGTTAACAAGAAGATCTCCCTTACTCATTTTCTGAAGCACTTTAAAAACTGATAACCTTGCAGCACATCACTTTTTCATAGCTGACCTAGGTGCTCACACTAGAACACTCCATGTAGCCAAAAGCCAGTGTTCTTTCCCACAGGTGAGTACACCAACAATAGATGACATTTTTGTTTCACTAAGTCATGTTAATGATATGCTTCTTAGAAGTCAGGAGAGTTAGATCAGTACCAATAGATTTCCAAGTCAATTGTACAGTTCCAAGTTGGCAGAGCATATTTTCTTTAAAATTTGTGGAACTGTAATTAACCAACAAGAAAAAGCAGCTAACAAAAGCAGTAGTACACAGCCATCAGTGTCATGCCAAATACCAAGACAAACATTTCCTCAGTATATGTGTAATAAAGATGCACTGCTTCACCCATGACACTGATACAGGGACATTAAGTTTATGAGGACCACACTTATACCACAGAGTAAATTTAAATAATGCCAAAAAAAGCCGTTTCTCCACAACATCAAGAAAATCAATATTCTACAGGATGTAACGGTATTGTATATAATTTTAAAAAAAGGTAAAAGTGGCAATTCTTTCAAACATGATGGAACTGAGGGCTGAAAAATATTGCTAACCTGTCTGAAGAGCCAGTGTGGGGACAAATCTCGTACATACAACAGCCGAGTCACCTACTACAACAAAAAAAAAAAACGACAAAAAAAACAGAGTAATGAATAGGCTAAATGGAACATAATCTTGATTGCCCTTGCTAAGAAAACACCATACAATTCCAGTGACTGCATACAGCAAAGAAAACACACTAATGAATTCTAAAGCTGGTGCAAAACTCAGCAACCTCAGAAGAGAAAGCTGTCAGACAGCGTGGCCAGACAACTACCATCACTCATGTTAGAACAGTTTAGAGTTAACCATCTCCCACTGCTGGAGGCAATGCTGTCTCAGCTTCTTGAAGGGCTCCAAAAGTATCTTCCAACTACAGCACCTGCAGGGATACACTGATCCCAGCAAGCAAGCCAGAGCACTGATGGTAGTAGCAAGCTTTCAGAGCCAATACTGTAGATACTCAAGTTTTTCTTCACCTTAAGTATCAATTCTGTTTAAATTCTCAATGTTTAATTCACCTAGTAGCTGTTTATCCCTGAACAAGCATAAACAGGCCTCCTCTTAGGGATGACGCAGTGGTTGTCAGAGGTGCTCACATTGTGAGATCCCCATCTCCGTAGCTCAGCTGATAGAAGATGCTCTATAACCTTCGTCAGCATCAGGAAAACGCACTGACTCATGTGCTGAATAAAGGATGAGACGCATTGAGTCCTCGTCTTGGGATTCGAAAGTTTCTCTTTGGTACACGATCACCAGCATTCCCCACCGACCCCGCCACTGCAGAACACGCTGACGTGTGCCCAGGCACCGGAACGCGCGGTGTTCGGCAGCCGGGACCGCCGGCAGAGCTGGGGGCTGGGCTGAGAGGACAGAGGAAGCGGCACGGGAGAGCTGCCCGAGCTGCCGAGGGTGCCCCGACAGCCCGCGGCGGCCCCTGGGCAGCGCGGGGGGGCGGCCGAGCCGCTGGGCCAGCGCCGCACGTGTCCGGGCACCGGCGGCAGGGACACGGCGCCGGCCCGCGCCCCCGGCCACGCGCGCCCCTTCCCCGGACGGCGGCGCTGCCCCGGCCGCGGGACCCGCTCCACGGCACCGGCCCCGCCACGACCCCCGCGCCCGCGCCGGGCCGCCCCGCGGGGGCTGTCGCGGGTGGAGAAGCGGCCGGCGCGGCCGAAGGGCGCTGCGGGCGGCCGCGCCGCGCCCAGGGCGGCGGAGACTGCGAGCGCCGCTGGAGGCCCGCGGACCCTCCCTCACCTGCCGGGCCGGACCGTGCCGTGCAGTGCCCGCGGCCCCACTCACCGGCGGCCTCAGCGCAGCCCCATCGCCGGCGGGGCGGGCGCGGGACCGGCGCGGGACCGGCGCTCCCCCCCCACCCCGCCCGCCGCGCGCGCGGCTGCGGCTGCGGCTGCCTCGCGAGGCGCGAGCGGATCCGCCGCCAACCGGCTGCACGCGCCGGCCGCGCTGGGCGGGGCGGGCGCGGAAGTGACGGCGGCGCGGCACGCGCCAGCCCCGCCCCACGCCGGAAGCGCGGGGTGTCGCGCGGGGCCGGGGGGCGGGGCCAGCTGGGGCGGGGCTTCGGCGGGGGCGGGGCTCTGGCGGGGGCGGGGCGGGGAGCACGTGAGGACACGGCTGTGGGGACATGGATGTGGAGACATGGATGTGCGGACATGGATATGTGGGGACATGGATATGGGGGACATGGATGTGGGGGACATGGATGTGGGGACATGGATATGTGGGGACATGGATGTGGGGGACATGGATATGGGGACATGGATGTGGGGGACATGGATGTGGGGACATGGATGTGGGGACATGGATGTGGGGACACGGATATGGGGACACGGATATGGGGGACATGGATGTGGGGGACATGGATGTGGGGACATGGATATGGGGGACATGGATGTGGGGACACGGCTGTGAGGACATGGATATGGGGACATGGATGTGGGGACATGGATATGGGGGACATGGATGTGGGGACATGGATGTGGGGACATGGATATGGGGGACATGGATGTGGGGACACGGCTGTGGGGACACGGCTGTGGGGACATGGATGTGGGGACATGGATGTGGGGACATGGATGTGGGGGACATGGATGTGGGGGACATGGATGTGGGGACATGGATATGGGGGACATGGATGTGGGGACACGGCTGTGGGGACATGGATATGGGGACATGGATGTGGGGACATGGATGTGGGGGACATGGATATGGGGACATGGATGTGGGGGACATGGATGTGGGGACACGGCTGTGGGGACATGGATGTGGGGACATGGATGTGGGGACATGGATGTGGGGGACATGGATGTGGGGGACATGGATGTGGGGACATGGATGTGGGGGACATGGATATGGGGACATGGATATGGGGGACATGGATGTGGGGGACATGGATGTGGGGACATGGATGTGGGGGACATGGATATGGGGACATGGATGTGGGGGACATGGATGTGGGGACACGGCTGTGGGGACATGGATGTGGGGACATGGATGTGGGGACATGGATGTGGGGACATGGATGTGGGGGACATGGATGTGGGGGACATGGATGTGGGGACATGGATGTGGGGGACATGGATATGGGGACATGGATATGGGGACATGGATGTGGGGACATGGATATGGGGGACATGGATGTGGGGGACAGGGATGTGGGGACATGGATATGGGGGACATGGATGTGGGGACACGGCTGTGGGGACATGGATGTGGGGACATGGATGTGGGGGACATGGATGTGGGGGACATGGATGTGGGGACACGGATATGGGGACATGGATATGGGGGACATGGATGTGGGGGACATGGATGTGGGGGACATGGATGTGGGGACATGGATATGGGGGACATGGATGTGAGGGACATGGATGTGGGGACATGGATATGGGGGACATGGATGTGGGGACACGGCTGTGGGGACACGGATATGGGGGACATGGATGTGGGGACATGGATATGGGGGACATGGATGTGGGGACACGGCTGTGGGGACACGGCTGTGGGGACATGGATGTGGGGACATGGATGTGGGGACATGGATATGGGGGACATGGATGTGGGGACACGGCTGTGGGGACATGGATATGGGGACATGGATGTGGGGGACATGGATGTGGGGGACATGGATGTGGGGACATGGATATGGGGACATGGATGTGGGGGACATGGATGTGGGGGACATGGATGTGGGGACATGGATGTGGGGGACATGGATGTGGGGGACATGGATGTGGGGACATGGATATGTGGGGACATGGATGTGGGGGACATGGATATGGGGACATGGATATGTGGGGACATGGATGTGGGGGACATGGATATGGGGACATGGATATGGGGACATGGATGTGGGGGACATGGATGTGGGGGACATGGATGTGGGGACATGGATGTGGGGGACATGGATGTGGGGGACACGGATGTGGGGGACCTGGATGTGGGGGACATGGATGTGGGGACACGGCTGTGGGGACATGGATATGGGGACATGGATGTGGGGGACATGGATGTGGGGACATGGATAGGGGGACATGGATGTGGGGGACATGGATGTGGGGACATGGATGTGGGGACATGGATGTGGGGGACATGGATATGGGGACATGGATGTGGGGGACATGGATGTGGGGACACGGCTGTGGGGACATGGATAGGGGGACATGGATATGGGGACATGGATGTGGGGGACATGGATGTGGGGGACATGGATGTGGGGACATGGATGTGGGGGACATGGATATGGGGACATGGATGTGGGGGACATGGATGTGGGGACACGGCTGTGGGGACATGGATGTGGGGACATGGATGTGGGGAAATGGATATGGGGGACATGGATGTGGGGGACATGGATGTGGGGGACACGGATGTGGGGACACGGATGTGGGGACATGGATGTGGGGGACATGGATGTGGGGGACATGGATGTGGGGGACATGGATGTGGGGATATGGGTGTGGGGGACATGGATATGGGGGACATGGATGTGGGGACATGGATGTGGGGACATGGATATGGGGGACATGGATGTGGGGACATGGATGTGGGGACATGGATGTGGGGGACATGGATGTGGGGACATGGATGTGGGGGACATGGATATGGGGGACATGGATGTGGGGATATGGGTGTGGGGGACATGGATGTGGGGACATGGATGTGGGGACATGGATGTGGGGACATGGATATGGGGGACATGGATGTGGGGACATGGATGTGGGGACAGGGATGTGGGGGACATGGATAGGGGGACATGGATGTGGGGACATGGATGTGGAGGACACGGATATGGGGGACATGGATGTGGGGACATGGATGTGGGGGACATGGATGTGGGGACATGGATATGGGGGACATGGATGTGGGGACATGGATGTGGGGGACATGGATGTGGGGACATGGATATGGGGGACATGGATGTGGGGACATGGATGTGGGGACACGGCTGTGGGGACATGGATGTGGGGGACATGGATGTGGGGGACATGGATGTGGGGGACATGGATATGGGGACATGGATGTGGGGACATGGATGTGGGGACATGGATGTGGGGGACATGGATAGGGGGACATGGATGTGGGGACATGGATGTGGGGGACATGGATATGGGGGACATGGATGTGGGGACATGGATGTGGGGGACATGGATATGGGGGACATGGATGTGGGGGACATGGATGTGGGGACACGGCTGTGGGGACATGGATGTGGGGACAGGGATGTGGGGGACATGGATGTGGGGGACATGGATGTGGGGACCTGGATGTGGGGGACATGGATATGGGGACATGGATGTGGGGGACACGGCTGTGGGGACATGGATGTGGGGACATGGATGTGGGGACATGGATATGGGGGACATGGATGTGGGGGACATGGATAGGGGGACATGGATGTGGGGGACATGGATGTGGGGACATGGATATGGGGGACATGGATGTGGGGACATGGATGTGGGGACATGGATGTGGGGGACATGGATATGGGGACATGGATATGGGGGACACGGCTGTGCGGGGCTCTGCAGGGCAGGACTAGGGGTCCCCTTGGGATGGAGATGGCAGTGGGTGTTGAGCTGCAGGACCCCACCTCAGGGTGGGAGTGGGGGTTCCCGGGGGTCCTCCAGGCCATGTGTGCTGCCCATGGGCTGTCCTGCAGGCACTGAGGGCCAGGCATTGCCCCTAAAAGCTGCAGGACAGACATCTCCGTGGAGTCAGGTCCAGCTCTTCCAGTTACCTTCCAGCGGTGCCTCCGCTCCTCCATCGCCATGGGATGGGGAGCAACACCAGGCCAAGACCTTTACAGCTGCTGTTGGAGGCTTTGGCTCCATCCAGCACGAGTGAACACCATGGCAGGACTGACAAGCAGCAGAGGCGCCAGACGAGCAGCTCTGCACATCTACTCAATGTGACCACTAGGTATGTTATGTAGTGGTGAGAGAGGGTGGGGATCACCCTGTAAGGCATGAATGCCCTGGGGCACCGCCACAGAGGCAGCACCGACTGAGGGGCTCCATCGCAGACCCCAGCTCAGGTGTTGGACACCACCCCATCCCCGCAGTGGGTCACTCAGCTCCTCTTCCCCTCAGCCTCACAGAAGTGCCAAGGGGTCTTTCCTATTGTCCTATCTACACCTGCTTTTAATAACCCATCCCTGCTTCTGTCAACTGTCTGCTCAATTTTGAAGAGCACTGCAAATCGTTTAGGGGATTTTTAAGCTACAGTAGGATCTATATTTATTTTCACACAGTACTATTTTTTTCCAGTAGTTCTTCTCGATTGCAGATGAATGTTACATCTCATTGCGTGCAACCCCAGCAGTGACTGAACGGGGGTTACATCCATCTGGCAGAACATCACATCACCCCAGCAGCTCTCTGGGCTTCCTCAGACAGCTCCAGTGACCCCACAGCTCTGGGGTGAGTCAGCCCAGCACAGGAATCCAGCTGGAAATTCTGACAGTAATGGAAAGAAAAGACATAGTTTTCTGTTGGTCCGGTGAGTTGAGCTCATTCACTCATGTGACCACTGTTTAAGGGAATGAGAGGGAAAAAAAAAGAGAAACAAAACTACCCCTTTTGGCAGCCACCCACACATCAGGCATAATACTGAGCTGCTCTGACTCAAATCAGATGGATGCCTTCCTCTACTCAAAAAAAACCCTAGAAACACCTATTTTCTGTTAATGTAATAACTCCAGTACTGTCACAGTTCGATTCTCTGTTGACTGCACACTTCATTGACCACCTCCCCACTCTTGCCAAAAGCTGGTGTCAGCCTGGCCAAGCTTCTGTCCCTGCTTACCTGAGACACACCAGTTACTAGGTTTTATGTAATGACTCAACAGTTACTTCCCCTAATTCTCTGGAAATCCAGTGATACAGTAATTACTGAGAAATCAGTCCTAAGGGTTTGGTGATCTTCTCAGGCAATTCTTAAAATACTTTTGCATGAAAGTTTTAAAGATGGGTATTAACCAGTGGTTTTCATTCACTCTGGTTACATGTGAAAGACAAACATACCTCCAATTAAATATGGTGACACCATTCTGTCCATTTTCCAAACAAAGAACAGAAAAAAATACTGAATAATTTCAGGGTTTTTTTTTTTCATTGAATTGCAATTGTTGTCCAACATCCAGCCTAAATCACTGCTAGGATTTTCTCTGTGCCTCAAGGAAATGCCACTGGATGGTGATCAATGGTACTGGCCAATATATTTTCATTGGATTTCCCTAGCTAGTTACCCATTTTGCAAACTGCTAAACTACCCATCACTATCAGCTTGCCAAATTCCCATCTATATATGTCTTTATTGTTGCCTATTTTTCCCTTTTGACCAAAATGTTTTGTTTTAAAACCAGAACAGCCTCCTTTTTATGCCACTGAAATTGTGAGCATTTGAGTCACCTAACAACACAATGATGAAGGACTCCCCCAGTTTCCATTTGGATCACACTGAAGTATTTCCTCAGGCTCACTTTTGCTCATAACTCCTCTTAGCCTTGCAAACTGCTAGCAGTGTCCCCAGTAGTGTCGTAGGAATGCGGGGAGATTGAAATGGGTACCCTTCTGCCTGGGTGTTGGAAAACAAGAGGTAAAACACATTAGTAGAAATAGCTTTCTAGGTCATACAGACCTAGAAATTACTATGATGAGGAGAAGCCAAGGAGATTTCTTTTTGGATCAAGCATTGACTGGTAAAAAGAGCCTACCATATGACTCAGAGGTAAAATATTATGAAGTTATTAGTGCTATTAAAACAGAAGCTCTTATTCTGTCATTCCCTGTTAGTAAAATGAGGTAAAAGGTTTGCTTTGATACATACATTTCTATGTTCTTCCACAAAATTCCTTTAGTAATTTTCAATTAAAGATTAATTTCTCATCACATTTTTTAACCCATTGCATATTCTAATGTATTATCTTTATCCCCATTAGAAGGTTTCCCATAACACCTAATTGCTTTTCTTTTTCAGTCGCTGGCAAATTTGAACTCGTTTATTGCTTCACAAACCTCAAACCATGCAGGCTTTTATTAACTCAGAGATTAATTTTGTGGTTGGCACACTCCCTGCTTTCCAGCTCTCTTGGCATCACTCTGGTTTGTACTGCTGGAAGTGCCTGGCAACCTCAGCTCTCCTGCAGCATTCCTGGCTGCAACTTCCCTAGGGAAGGGATGGATCACAGGGCATCATGAGTTATTTCTAGGTATACACCTAGAAATCACAGCTTCAGTGCTTTTAAAACATCAGGTGTTTAACCTGGTAGAAAAAAACCAAAAGAAAATAAATTACAAGAGAAACTACAAGAAAAACAACAATTTTTCTCTGGTCAATTCACCTTAGAGAGATTGGTTAGCAGGAGGAAATGAGCCAGAGAACACAATTCAGCATTGTCAGCGCTTCTGGAAATGTTACGGCCGTTCACAGCCTGTGTAATTCCTCCAGACTTTGCTCAGTGGGAGGAGGTAAGCAGCTTGGGGCTTGAGGACAGACAGAATGGTAAGTCCTGCAGCCTTTCTTAACGGGCTTCCCATGACTATGTTGATTGCATAGTTATGTATGTTCCACCTGAACCTGAACTGGGTACAAGTCCCACAAGAAAACTTACAAGTCCTTTACAACTTTCTGTGACCAGAGCATATCTTACACATGACATTTCTCAATTGCTCCCTCCAACAACCTTTTCCCCAGTGTCAAGGGCATTTGCTGTTTTCCAGCTTTGCCCCACCAAACCCTATTCTGTCTCCCAGGTGAGGCACAAATGATCTGAACAATGCTCATTAAGTGAGTCTCAGACTGACTAATCACATTTTATGTGCTTTCCCAGTCTGACTGTACCCACTGTTATCTCTCATCTATAACTGTAAATCCTTCAGGGCAGCGACCAGCATTGTTACTTGATGTATATTACCTAGCTGAAGGAGGCCAAGGATTTTATATGCTTTGGCAATAAACAGCATAAATATCATTATGCTTTAAGAACAGTTGTGAAGTATTTCTCCTTTGTGCATGGTTTCTAAATCAGCCAGGACATGAACCTATCTGGAGACCACATTTGTGTATGAAATCTATCTTGTGCCAAAACTAAGATATCCAAGTAGCAGAGAAAATAAATCAAAACTTACTGTTTATTTATTCAGTCTCTTTAATGTGTACATATTAGCGTGTTCCACCCTGCCTTTTCTGGTAGGGCTGTATAAATATGTGCCTTAGCTCAGAGGAGGTTATGGGACCCACCTCCACAGTGTACCAGCAGCCAGCTGGCCACATGTGGTCCCAGATGCTGCAAGCACACCTCTGCTAGCCCTGTACCAACAAGTCCTCCCTGAGGACAGCTGTAGGACCTCCTGTGGGACACCTCTGGCCCTGTTTGTTTGACTTTCCTGGCAAGGGTTTTATATAGGGGGTTAAATCCCCATAGCCCAATCTCTCTAATCCCCATACATCCTTAGGCAAACAAAAAGAGCCTCATAAGAAAAGGGGCTGAGAGAGGACAAGGCTCCATGCCTTGGCTGTGTGTGTGGACATGACATTCCTCCTCCTACCTTTATGTGTTTTCCCTGACCTCAGTTGCCTGCAGGCTCTGCCAGCTTTGATTTTCAAGTTCAGTAGGTTGGCAACAGCAGTGGTATCACTCTGGGCTCTCGGACACAGCCATGGGATCTGCATGGCAACATCTGACTCTAGTTCTAGAGTGCCAGAGCTCATGAAAGCATAGACAGGTATATGGTAACCCATTAAACGGTGGTTAGCAATTACAGTTTCACTCTTCAAGATGATTCACATGCAGTTGAAAGCCGCAAGTCTTTAAAAGTTTCCTTTGAAAGCTCGTTAAACTACTTCGGCAAGCCTGAGTTGTTGAACAATTTATCACTTCTGTGCCAGATGAGCTTGTGAAACTGCTTTAAGAGGAAATTGTATAAAGTGCCCAAGATTGTCACAGATTAAGTTTCTTTTCTCTTGTGCCACTCAATCCTTTTTCCCCCATTTCCCAGACATCCAGTTCTTCTTGGTTTAAAATAGGCTGGCTAGTTATTTCCATTACAACAGCAGCATATCCAATAAGTCGCATGTCTTCAGCAGCAGTCAGAGCAAAGGAGAATTCATTGCTCCATTTACTTGAACAAGATCTTAAAAAGTCACTTTTTATAGTAGATGAAATAAATAATACTGTGCTTTCCTATTCCTCTTGCTAGCCCCACAACTGCCATGGGAACCAGTAAAGGAGGTCACACCTGTCTCCACATTACTTCTCGGGTCCTTTGAAGACTACTCCCTCCACAGAAGTTACCTTCCAAGCTCCTCTCCTAGCTCCCTGCTGCCACAAAGCTGTAATGGAATCACTGTAGAGCTACTTGGCACATCCTTTTTGTTGGTACTTGTCCTTTCCCTCTCCCTTCTTTTTTTAAAGTAAGGCAGAAGTGTTTCAGTCAGTAGGACTGCCAGCCTTCGCCTAGCTCATGTCATACCTAAGGAGAAGTGGGATCTGAGTGCCTTTATCTGTTTTCGCACCTCCACTATATCATTTCTTAAAGCTGCCATGCAGCACACACACAAAAGCTCACAGAGGGATTGTGTCCACCGAGGACACCAGCTTCCTGATGGCTTGCACAGGGTTTGTCACATCCAGCCTACAGACTGGGCTGAAATCCCCGGGTACCACATCACCACTGGTGATGGTAACAGCAGAGCAAAAGCTGCCACACTATGACAGAGGGTTAAGTGTGGTAGCAGTTGTCCCAGCCACAGGGAGAAGTTGCCAAGGGAACTCAGTAGGTACCTGCAAAGCTGCTGACTCCACTGTGTTCCAGTTAACAGCAGGAGTTTCACCCTCACCAATGGACAGCATAAACCCCATACTACGTAACCTATTTACAGCTAAACTTCCCCAGGACTGCTAAGAAAAATAAAGCAGCTATCTAAACAAAGCTAAAAACTCCCCACATACAAACCTTGAATAAGAGACTCTTGAGAAACCATCACTTCTACCCAGAAGAATACAACAGGCAAAGGGCAAGTGTCTGTGCTTTTTATTATTTAGCTCCAAGTATTTTACTGTGAAATTAATCTGCTGCTCACTGCCCACCCAGCACAGAGGACAGATTCAAGCTCTCTGGCAACTTTCCTAGCTGAAGAAGGTGATATCCTCTCCAGCTGAAGAATGCACGCACACCACTAATGGATCTCGCCATCTAGCAGCTTGATGTTTTGATTTCATATTAGAATTACTTGAAACTAGGACCTTTAATATGTCTATTGTTGTACATTTCTCTCTCAAAGTACATTTAAAGGACTTAATCAGACTCATTTCCTTAATTTCAAGCATATCTCTGAAACTTATTATCTCAGGCTGATGGCATCAAAGAGTGAATTAGGAATAAAGCCAAGTGAATAAAAACAAAGATATTTCCTTTCAGTTACTGTGCAGCCTTCACAGGCTGCAGAGCATTAGAGCTGCTGAAATACCACTGTCACATTCTTCAAGTCTGTGAATTAGTGCCTTGCTCTTATACCCTTGGCAGGAAGCGAGGACACAATCCCTGTTACACTTTGCCTAACAAAGCTGTGCTGTGATGAGCAGCTTTAGATGTGTGGCACTGGAAAAATGTCTTTGAACTATTGCTGTTTGGGTTCCCAGTTTCTGAGGCATATTTATCACAGCAAAGTTACCTACTAAACAAAAGAAACCCCCAAACCGTGGACTTGATTTCTATAGCACATGAAACCCTTGATTTCACCTTCTGTCCTTCAACATCATTAGCAGAGAAGCAGCAGGTCTTGCAGCTGTTCTGGGCCAGGCTGGAGGTCCACACAGGGCACTGTCCTGGCCATCTCTGATGGCACTAAGGAGCTCTGAAGTGCTGAAGTGCTCTGAAATCCAGGATGAGGAGATACCTTGCACACCCTCCCACCAGGTAGCCAAACAGAAATCTCTCTATTACAGCCAAGCCACTGGGAACTGCAACATGGGCAGGAACAGGGGCATTTGGCATCCACAGCTTCTCCAGGACTTCATCACAGATCCCATATCAAGATGCCCCTGTCCTGCCAGGTTAAGGAACAACTCATAACCCCTGCTGTACCTGGAAACTGGACACAATATTAGCATGGTCCAGCGCAGATCAAGCAGTTATTGCTGAAGTGATTTCTGCAACCTTGTTGTCACAGCACCTCCTGGGAAAGCACTCAGCAGACTGGCAGTCAGTGCTGTTATAACAAAGCAGAGGGGCTGGGAAGCCTTTCTTCTGCTTTGTGCTCTCCAAAGGCTCTGCTTTCAGAGAGGACAGGAACCAAAGCCTGTGTACAGCTCTTCTCCCTGGCATGGCGCCTCAGAGAATGAGGCGGGTTATGCTGTCTGGTCATTTGACCCACCATCAATCATCCTCAGTAACTTTTTCATCTCTGTTATTTCAACTAAATGGGCAAAGTCCATGAGTTTATTATGATCTGAGACACTGCTTCTGCAATGCCCTCTGATGTCCTGGTGGCTCCCCATCCGCCCTGCAGACTGGCGGCATTGCTGCCATCAGGACTGGTGTTCCCTGCCCACATGGCCCGGCACCAGCTGGAACAGGGCAGGAGCTTAATGTGCTGATGGACAAAGAACATCTTGTGCAAGGGCTAGAGAAGATCGGCTCACCTTCAAGACACTGAAAAGCAAAGCAGGGGACATTCACAGTGTGGTGGCCCAGTACCCCCGCATTGGGGACACTGGGTTTGCTGGTTGGCAGCAGCACCCCACAGTGCCAGGCAGGGTGGGCAGCAGGGAGAGCTGCACAGCCCAGGAGCCCCAGGCTACGGCCAGCCCCGTGCACAAACCAGCTTTACAAAGCGCAAAGTGAGACCACGTCAGACTCATTTTGCTTTTCTGAAACTACCGACTTTAGAAGTTACCTGTGTTTCCTTTGCCCTCTGCTTTCCAAGCCATACTGCTCAGGCTCCCTCCATCTCTCCAGGCTTTCCTCGGCAAGAGCCAGGCCTGGAGCAGTGCTGTGAAGAAGCCAGGAAGGATAGTTACTTGCTGACAGGAGCCAGGGTTTGCGTGCTCAGCCGTGGCAGTACCCTGACAGACCTCGCAATGCTGCTGCCTGACAGTAATGGGCAGTTCCGTGCTTTTTCCTTTCCCAGCTCTCGCCAGAAGATGTTTTCCCCATGCTCTCTCTTCGACTCTGCAGTGTGGCAGCTCCAAAGCCACGACTTGGAAGTAGCAGCTAATGCTGAAAGAGAAGCCGCTGGATCCTTTCCACCATTCCTTGCCCTCTGGGGTCCTTTCTTCTCTATCCGTGAGGTTTTAGAATAAGAAAGGGCTAATTACTTTTGCAGCTTGTCATTACTTTTGCAGCTCCACCCTAACTGATGCCTTTTCCTGGTCTTAAAATCAAGAGGCATACACGGTTAGAAGGGGAAAAGGGATTTTACCTTGGTATTTATTCTTAAGGATCCTTAGGTGTACACGTCCAGGTCATATGCATCAAGATGTACCCCACCGAGTCTTTCCCTGTGTCTCTGTGTCTCTCTCCTCCCGTGTGTTTCCGTGTCCCCCCAACATTGGGTATAACATTATAGGCTTTTCTAATTAGCATATCTATCAAAGATTCCCCAATGAGAGGTTCAAGTGAGCCCCCCCTCCCCAAGGAACCTTCCCCTGGATGGTTCTATCTTGGTTTACAGAATATGTTCTGGAGAGGACCTTGGGGTCCTCTGGGGCACACTGATCCCTAGCTACGAAGCCTCTAAAATGTTTAGTCTCTTAGCTTAACAAACAAGTCTAAGAATGTAGGCAAAAAGCACTAGGAATACAGAAGCTGTAAAAAGGTATAACAGGGGTATAAAAGAAAAGGCAAAAATCTTCATGGCATCATAACAAGCCAGTGCGTCTGCCTCCCCAGGACAGATCATGCCCTGACAAACACCTGGCTGCTTGATTGCTCCCCACAGCTCTTGGGGTTCTGCCGACACCCCGGGCTGAGTGTGCGGCAGGGTGCTCTTGGTGGCTGGGGAACCCAAAGGGAGGACGGTGCAAGGAAGAGGAGTGCTTGTGTGACAGCACGTCTCCCTCGCACACGCAGCCGTGCAAAGAAACTCACTCCTGTGCACTGCACTGGGGCTTCTCAGATCCTTCCCTAGAGGCAGCACAGCACAGAACGTGCTGATGGAGACCTCCCAGTGCACCGTGTCCGCGGAAACGGTTCTTGGGGCCCTTGATGGCTTCATCCAAGACTGCCTGACTGCCAGGAATCTGGCTGGATCCTCCTGCCCTACTCTCCACAGCTACAAAACTGGCAGAGATGATCAACAACAGGGGTGTTTCCTCACATCGCAAAGCAGGTGAGCTCCAGTCACCCCACAGAGCAGAGGATACCCAGCAAACACGAAAACCACAAGGTCTGCCCAAACCTGACCTGGTGCCACCCCTGTCCCTGGCCAGGCTGGTGACCTTGGCTGAGCACATCACCCCCCACACACCTCTCAGGGAGGGGGAGTTGAACAGGCAGATGCATCTGCAGCCCCTCAGGAAAAGCCTCCTCTAAAGCTGCACCCGCTCAGAGCATTCCCACCCTGGCCATTGTTTTGGGAATGACTGGAAAATGTCAGCAGGGCACTGGGTGCGGGTGGGGGGTCAGGAAAAAGGAAAAAGAGATGATTAGATTTTTTTTTAAGTCAGCCAATAAATTATATTAACTTTTCCATTGACCTTTTCTGGGGTCACATTATCAGACTAGTGAATGTGGTTCACGAAGATAGGATTATGCTCAGATTTCAAACTGTGCAGAAAGTGCATCCCAAGCAACATGCCAAAATGGAAATGTCAGCTCTGCCAGATGGGTGTGCTTCTCATTATCCTCCCAAGGAAAGCCAGACCCAGCACCTACAAATATTGTATATGTTATTTAAAGGGTCTGGCTCCCAGGGAGGCTGGGAATTGTGTACAGTCTGCCTTTGTCAATAGTGCCGTTTACTCCTTTCCCCTTGAGACTGTGGTGGCACTGGAGCTGCCTGTGGAAGGACTGGCTTGCTGCAGGCATCCAAGAACACTTTCCTGCCCATGCTCAGCCAGCTTGCCATAGAGCAGACAGCTGGGAATGGGCAGCTTTCCTTGGCCAGGGTGTGAACACTGGCCTGGTGTCCTGCTGCTGCCTTTAGGATGGGATAATGTTCAAAGCATGGGGCGGGGCGGGGGAAAGAGTGTGAGGGTGCAGCTACATGTGCTGGGTGCCTGCAAGGGAAGCACTGCTGCCCATGGCTGCCCCCAGTGTCAGACAAGGCTTACCAGGTGTTGGCAGGGCTGCAGCACTGAGCCACATCATACCAGCTCCCTATCATGGAGCCAGCAGCAACAGCTCCTTCTGTAGCATCTTCCAGGAGCGCCCCAGAGAGGAGGAAGTGTGCCAGCCCACAGGGGCAGTGACCCTGTTGTCCGCAGGCTGTCCTGGTCCTCGGGGCTTAGAGAGTTGCCCTGTCCCTGTGGCCCCGGCACAGACAGAAGCCTCCTCTCACCCCCTGCCAGCCCGGCATGACCAAAATTAGCTTCCCCTTCGTGTGTGCTGGGTAGAAGAGCCACGATTGTATCTCGGAAAAGCATTATTGTATTCCTCAAGCCCTATCTTATCAGGGAAAGGAAAATGGGACTTTGACAAATTGCCTCTGCAGCAGCCGGGGTAAGCACATGATTTTCGGTAATCACCTGCCCTGTGGTCGCCAGTGGCCACTATTGTTCCCAGCCCCGGCTGTGCCCTGCGGAGTCTGGGCAGCCATGACCCTCCCGAAGGCAAGAGAACACACAAGCCCCAGCCACCCTCACCTCAGGTGCACCCAGTACATTGTGTTTGCAGGTGGGGATGCAGCTAAAGTCAGATTGATCCCTTTATCAGGAGCCTTCAAGTGCTGATAAGGTGACATCACCTGCATGGAGCAGGGACTTGAACTCTCTTGCAAGGGGAGATGGTTATCAGCAATCTCTGGCAGGGCTGTGCTGGCTCTGCAGCCTCACAGCTGGAAGCAGAACTGCGCTCTGAGCCTGGGACAGATAGGAAGGGTTTGTTTTGCTTTGCACAATGGCTGCTCAGATCCTGTCCAACAGCGGAGCAGAGAGCACAGCAGGGCATTTCAAAGGCACTTGGCCTAGTGCTGTCACCACGCGGGGAATCCAGCATGGCCAGTGGCCGTCCTGCCCCTGGGACAACGCTCAGCCTGACCCCAGGGATGGCTTGGTCCCTGAAATACCTGTTACAACAGGAGACATTGTTCCCAGTCCCAGGACAAAGAGGATCATCACCTGAAGATCTGATGTCATCTCACCAGGAAATCTAAGAGCCACCCATGAACCCATCTCTGCCTGCAAAGTGTCCATGCAGGGAGGAGAGCAAGGCACTCCTGTGATGTCTCCACTCCTTGCTGCTGCAAGGCCACCTGGAGACCGTCCCCAGCAGGGTTATGAGGACCAAAAACCTCTTCAATGGGTCCACAAACTACGTTCCCTGGCAGAGCAGGGAGCAGCAGGTGCTTGGCTCACATCTGCTGTGAGCTACAGGGCAGAAGACCCAAGGGCGACAGTGATGGCCAGTGGGACAGCCAGCATGATCCTGCAATGGTGTCCCACGGAGGACCCCTGCCTAGCCTGCTCAGTTCAGCTGCCTGGGAGGGTGAGAACAGCACTGAGGCCATGATGGATGCCTGCAGCCAAGCTCACTGCTTGTGCAATGCATTGGGAAGTGCTTCATCCCCCTAAGCACAGCTGTGGTTGCTGGTGGGGTGATCTCCATCAGAGGTGCTGATGCCAGTGGCAGCTCCCTGAATTCCCCAGTAGCAGCAGCCAGTGAGGGCTACTGGGAGTAGGCAGAAGTTACAGCAAACTCTGTACAACACCTGCCTGGTATTTTAGTGCTTTGTGCCCTTTTTTGCTCTGCTGCTGGCTCCTGCTTCCAAGGGCTGGATGAAGGGAGAGATTGACAGGTGCTGCAAGTGTCACAGCCATCCCAGCAAGGCTGCTGCTGATTCCTGCATGTCTCCCTATACCTACAACTCAGCCCTCTGCTTTCAAGAGCTGGGTTGTCAGAGTGAAACCAAATGGGAAAACCCCAGGTGGACTCAATACAACATCTGAAAGGGCTGATGCCACTAATCTCCCCTTGCTGCACCTCAGGGCAGAGGGCAAGCGCAGCTGCTGGAAAGTTGCAAACCACAGGAGTGTGTGGTGTGCCCCAGCCTCTCCTGCACAGCTCCTCCCTTTGCCAGATCCCTGAAATGTCCCTTCCCACCAGTGTGCCCCTTCGTGGCTCCCACCCTGGGACGAGAAGGGACCAGGCACTGCTTGCCGAGCACAGCACCCATCCCATTGCTTTCTGAAGCACAGCTGTAATGATGGAACACCAAGGCAGCCCTTGGGACATTCCTCCAGGGCCAGAGCAGAGCAGGTCAGCACAGGGTGACCTCCTGCAGCCCACCCTGCCGCTCCCAGTGCCACAGCCTGGAGGCTTCCTGAGCCAAAGAGCCAGCCCTGGCCTGCCTCCCTGATCTCCTCTCATCATTCATCCCAGTCTTGCTGCCCAAAATAGCCTACAATGATTTCCGCAGTTAATCTGGGCCTGCTCTGACCCTGCAGGCTGTAATCTGAATTCAGCTCTAGCCAGGTTCATTTCAGGCCTCCCTGTCCCCTTACTCTGAGACACAGCAAATGCACTCATCCTTTCCTTTGCTGTCCCAATAGTACCCACCCCATCACATCCCCTCTTTGGGAGGACACTGCTGCAGAGGCTCACCTCTATCCTTACCGAGAGGCCATCCACCTGTGCCCCTTGCACCTCTTCTCATGGCCCGTTTAGCTCTGGGCACTGGGGGGTGCCCAGTGCTGTACACACATCAGATTCTCTTCCAGCACTTTCCCAACCAGCTCCCACACAGCACTGCTCCCATGACCAGCCTCCTCTTTGGCAGCACCTAATCCTGCTCCCAGCCCTGACCACATGGACACCACTCTGTCCCTGTCTCCCCTACTCTGAAACATAACATGTAACACATATAACATGTCACTCTGTCCCTCAGCCACTCAGCAATGCTTTCAACACCTGCCGCCAGCTTTGGGATGTTCATACACCCAATAGAAATGTATCACTAGCAAATATTGTGGCCTCATTTTCCTCAGCTCTTCCAAAGTGTTTAAAGTAAGATTTAAAGCGAGACACCAAGCTCTGAGATGCAACTGACAGCCTCGAAGGATGGGATATCATCCACAGGGACCTGTACAAGCCCGAGAGGTGGGTCCATGGGAACTTTCTGAAGTTGAACAAAGGCAAATGCAAGGTCCTGCACCTGGGTTGAGGCAACCCCTGATAGCAGTACAAAACAGATTGAGAACAGCTCTGCCAAGGACTTGGGGGTGCTGGTGGATGGGAGGCTGGATACAAGCCAGCAATGTGCACTGGCAGCTCAGAAAGCCAAACATGTTCTGGGCTACATCCAAAGCAGAGTGGACAGCAGGTGAGAGAGGGGATTCTGCCCCTCTGCGCTGCTCTGGTGAGACCCCACCTCCAGTACTGTGCCCAGCTATGGGGTCCCCAACATAAGAAGGACATGGACCAGTGGGAGCAGGTCCAGAGGAGGCCATAAAGATGCTCAGAGGACTGGAGCACCTCTCCTATGAGGAAAGGCTGAGAAAGTTGTGGCTGTTCAACCTGGAGAGGAGACAGCTTGGGGCAGACCTTAGACTTGCCTTTCAGTACTTGAAAGGGATCTACCAGAAAGATGAGGACAAATGTTTTAGCAAGGCCTGTTGTGATATGACATGGGGTGATGGATTAATTTAGATTAGGTATAAGGCAGAAATTCTTTACAATGAGGGGAAACACTGGAACAGGTTGCCCAGAAAGGTGGTAATTGCCTCATCCCAAGAAACATTCAAGGTGGGGTTAGATGGAGCTCTGAACAACCTGATCTAGTTGAAGATGTCTCTGCGCAATGCAGAGGTGTTGGACTAGATGGTCATTGAAGGTCCCCACCAACCCAAACTATTCTATGATTTCTCTTGCAAGTGTATAAATGAAGGACGCAGATGGTCCCATGGGATGGAGCAGGAGCAGGCCAGGCTACCTGTTGCTCCAAGGCTTGTTGTGAAGCACCGAGAACACCGTGCCCGCTGCACACCCACCCCTGTGACAGCCAGCCCTGCCAGCTCAGGGGATCCCGGCTCACACGGACATCCTCCTGCGCTTTAGAAAGCAGCCGAGGTGCCCACCCCAGCGTCTGCAGCAGAGACTTTTGTTTCACTTGAGGTTATCTTATCGCCATAGGAAAGGCAATACAGCAGAAGAATTTCCTTTCCTTTATGTTTCCAGCCTTTCCATTGTCTGGCGTCTGGATTTCTGAGCCTTGCCACTCACCAATGTGCTCAGGCCTTTGGAAATATGAATGCAGGCCCTTCTTATCAGCAGGAGCTCTGCAAAGGTTCCTTTTGCTGCTGCAGGCAAACCAGGCAGGGTCTGGTGGCCCCAGGCCCCATCCTCACCCCATTCATGAGCTGTGCATTTTCCACTGCCCAAGGCAGGTGCCAGCTCAGCAGTTCATTCAGAGGGATGGCAGTGCCAGGCAGAAGAGCTTGATGAGAATTGACCAAGGCATTTAAACACCACGGTCTTCCATTTCTTTCTTCCTTACATGGCAGACCATGAGGGATGGGTCAGACCCCTACATAGAGCACTAACGACATCTCAACCTGCCGGATGGGTTTCCATCTCACTGGTCCATGGCTTGTGGTGCTAAAGTTAGCAGCCAGGGATGACCAGGAAGCATGGTGGCCACCAGTAGCGACCCACAGTGGGGACCGTCCCTTTCTCCTGCCTTGCTGGGTGGATCAGCTGGCTTCAATTTCACTGGGCATGCTTGTAAGTCCAAGTGCAGAGGGAAACAGCAGCACAATCACAAGAGGAGACTGATGGATTTGAATCCAGCTGTGAGGCTGCACCTCTCCCAAAGCCCCAATTCCAGGGAAGGAAGCCATCAGTGGTGAGAAAGGGGGACCCCCATACCACATTGCAGCAGGACAAGGGTGAAAGATGCTGGAAGCTGTCCCTGTTCCACCAGGCAGTGCTTCAGGCGCAGCATGGCATAGCAGCCTGTGGTAGCAACCCAGAGCTTCTCACCTGCCCCTAGAGAGCCCTAAAGAAGTACCTTCTGCTGCTTATTGTTTGGCTGAGGTGCTTGAATATCCTGGAGGGACTGCAGCTCGTCTGGGCACAGCACAGAGCAAGGCTAAGCAGCAGGGCTCGGCTGGCTCCACTGCACCATGACATCCTCGAAGTCCCACTGTGAAGAGAAAGGAGCAGGCAGTGCCCCCCGAGGGTGCCAGGAAGCTCCAGGCAGCTCCCTGAGCAGCACAGGACCTGCACCACCTCCTTCCAAAAAGGCAAACTGGCTGCATTTGAAACTAGAAAGTATTTGGTTCTCTCTTTCCTCATGGCAAAGCAAGCAAAGCGCAAAGCAGAATAGTGCTGGTTTCCATTTTTCTCACACACTTCCCTCCCTGCCCAGGCAATGTGAGGAGAGGGCTCAGGAGCACACAGGGGGTGGCCAAGCAAGATGTGGAGTGTGTAAAGGGTGGGAGAATCCCTTTTCCCTGGGACCCACACAGCAGTGGTTCCTGAGCATCCCCCTGCACTGCCCTGAGCACAGCCAGTTCTGGGAAGTTCCAAGCAGAGACAACTCTTGCTGAAAACCCTGTGAAATCCCAGATGAGCTCTCACTGGTCTACCAATGCTGGCCAACACAAAGGGGCTCTGCAGAGGCTTCCAGCTTCCCTTTGCTCTGGGCAGGCACCAAAAGCCTGGCTGCACTGCAGGACCTTCCCTCATGGACGATGTTTCTGCTTCTTTGCCTCAACTGCTGTAACTCCCAAGTGACAAAGGGCTGGTGATATTTCCAGAAGGGCAAACCCAAGTCTGCTCCACCCAGCACACACAGTCCTCCTGCCCTGACACCACCCATGGGACAGACCCTTTTCCCACAGCCACAGCAAGAAAGAACACTGGGCCAGAGTTCCTCTGACTCAGTAGCAGTTTCTTTTCCTCTTGTCCTCACCATGACCTCTCTCCATGTCCCAAGATGTCTTGGGCACCTCAGGCATTTAGTTCGGAGAGATTATTTTCTGAGGTGTACTGGAGACCTCTTCCCTGCCTTTCTCCTTTTTCCCCAGTATTTTTTTTTCCTTTTGCAGCAAAGAAAGAAAAAACTCAGTAAAAAAAGCTGGACTAGAGCCACCACACAGGGAAGGTGAACAGCACAATACAGCTCCTCACAGACATGGGGTAAAGGATCCTGTTGGGGCCAGGCAATGGCATGAAGCTCCTCACAGGTGGGAAAGAGCTGTGACCAAAGAGGGAAAAAAAAAAAAAAGGTTGCTTCTTACTTTAAAGCAACAGTGTCTCAGGACAATCAGGAAAGAGTTGCTTAACTTTTGTAGAAACAGTTTGGAAGGCCCTGGACTCAGCTGCTGCCTTGCCATGGCCAGAGCCACGCTCCCCACTGTGGTCCTGTGGGGGTCGTGGTCCTTGCCAGGGTGGATGGGAAGAGCAGCCCGTGAGCCACTCTGCAGGGGTGTGGTGGGGTGGGGAGTCCCCGGGTACCCACGCCTCTGCTGGGATCCTGAACTGGAGCAGGACCCAACACTGCTCCTGGGGGTGACAGGGCTGCTCCTCTGCCTGGGAAAGGCCGGCCCCTAACGGCAGGACAAGGGGAGTTCAGCCTCCTCCAGAGACAACGGAGTGGTTTTGGTCCGGGCGGTGAGTGCGGAAAACCAGCAAGATCCCACATGGCAGTCCCTTGCTGCAGAGTCCCTGGTGCAAAAGCCATCATCCCTTTGATCCTTGACCTGAGATGCTGGGAAAAGATCAGACACCTGACGCTGACAGCCCCACAGTCTGCAGTGGGGTGATGGGCAGAGGACTTGTTTGTGTAGTGCTGACTCTGCCAAGCTGAGGGGAGCGAGGCTCCTACATCACCTGCCTCCAACTGCAGTCAGAAGAGCCACAGCACACACAACAGAGTGGCTTAGGGATTTGCATCCTGGCATCCCCCTCCCCTCAACTGCTCACCAATGATGTTTCAGGAACAGAGTAAAAAATACTGCTCTTCCTCAATACAAGACTGCAAAACACATTTTTGCAGTAGATAACCTAGATGGCAGCTCAGATGTGCAATGCTAAGTCCTGTGTGTGAAGCAGAGCTCCAGCTTTCTGGACCTCCAGGGCCGAGCTGGTGATTCCACCACAGGCTGCCACTGCTGCCCCACAGGTGTGGCAGCCAGTGCCACGCACAGCACAGACCCACCCGTGTGTCTCCTGGGACACCATACGCTGTGGGAGAGACTGCAGGCTGGTGTGAGGCTCCCTGAACTGGGCACAAGAGACCTGCAGGGAGAACTGCAGTTCACAATGCAAGATACCATAGAAGGCCAGTTCAGCTCCAAACTATATTCTGTTTTTGCTGCACGTATCAGTGCAGGAGGTAACAACATCAGCCTGGAAAACAAGCTCCTTGTATTATAAAGCAAAGCTGCCTAAAAGGGGAGGCAGAGCACTAGGGTGCTGGAAGCGATGTGGATCCCAAAGAAGAGACTGGAGCCAGTTGCAGCCTGCACACTCCCTCTACACACACCAGACATTTGAAGAAAACAGCACTCCCAAATGGAAACTAGCCTTCTCCAGAAAGCAGTGGAGCAGAAGCTCATTCACAGGTGGCCAGGGTAGAGCACAGTGTCTCCTTTGTGCTGGCTCTGACAAGTGAGCAGTGCCCACATAGCCTCACGCCTGCCAGCTGCTGCCATGTGCTGTACTGAGCTGTCAGCAAGGCCCAGCTGGCATTGCCCAAGGAGGGATGCAGTTCAGCAACAGACCAAACCACCACAGGAAAGCATCAATTTGCCTCTTACCTATTTTGCCCACTGCTCAGTAGCAGCATGAAATATTAACAGGTCTTCACGTCCTTCTTCTGTTGAGGCAAGAGTCCTTTAGCACAGCAAGGAGCAGCTTGCATTTAACACCTGAGCACACAGTAATTGCTTGGTCATATTTACATTATCCTCCATTCACTCATGCAAACACTGCAAGTTGCTTGGCAGGTCTCAGGGCCAAAGGTTTCTGCAAGCAACAAGCAGTTGTCCCAGATCTCAGGCCCTGGGGACTTCTGTCACTCACTGGATTTGGAAGGGTCCACATCAGGACACAGCCTGTCCAGCAAGGAGGCTGATGGAGACCCAGCTAACAGGAAAGGCCAGACAGTGCAAAAGAAGAGAACTTGGGTGCATGCAACATGGGCTAAGAATTCAAAATGCTTTGAAAGGAGAAAAACAGAACACAAAAAAATGTTTTACATCTTCAATAAAAGATACTCCAACTTCAGTTTGACAGGTAATCTGACAGGTAATAGCTTCACAGAAGACAAAAACAAAGGAGTGTTTCTGAGCAGTCAAGTCCCTAAAGGGACAAAAGCAGACACCTTTCCTGCAAGGAGGGTAGAAAAGTCAGCTCAGAATGATTTGGCTAAGGCACAACCTCACAACCTTTTCAGGAAACAAAGGCAGAGATCACCTTCTCCAGGAGAACTAAATTAAATAGTCTCTCCTGACAATCTACTTTCTGCTACGGTACACTGATTTAAAGTATCATTGACCATATTAATTCAGTGTAATTATAATTTAACTTTACAGATGGCAGGGAACTATCTTCCCTCCAGTGATGTAATTAGGAACTCGAGAGCAGGGACTGCAGGGGAAGCAGGAGCTGAGGTGAGAGCTCTGCTGTCAGGGGACCCTCTGCACCCACAGTGCAAACTGGCTGTACAAGACACACACAAAGGGTCACAAAACCAAAACCAGCTTGGTTGCACACCCCGCATCTGCTGTGGCTTTGCTGAGCAGCTGCTTTCATCTCTCCATCCACATTTAAGGCCTGGAAAGTACAAAATTACAAGACAGCAATCCCTTTTTTAGTATCAAAGAGGCCAGCATCCTGTGTTACTCCACCACCTAAAAACAAAGCATGACTCGTCTTTGTGAGCTTTTCAGTCCTATCATTACTCTCTGTGCTGATCTAGGAATGAAGAGCACTGACCAAGTGCACAAACATTTTCACAGTAGGGCAGCTGAGAAGTAAATTTCACTTTAATCTGACCCCAAGTAAGTAAAGTCTTTTTAACATCAAATACTCAGCTACTCAATTAAAATCTGCTAACAGACAGTTCTCTGACTTAGAGCAATGAGAAAGAACATGACAGACACATAGGAAGTAAAATCTCAAATATATTTAAGGACAAATTAGCACCAGATTTTTATCCAGTCACATGGAGCCAATGTTTTAAAATACCAGTGGGAAGTCACACAGAAAAACAACTGATACCAGCTCAGTGTAAAGGATATAAAAGCAACATTTTCCTTGCATGGTGTGCTGTGCTGTGCTCAAGCTGGGAAACAGGGAGTGGCTACAGATTCTACAGAGTAGGGCTGGTATAGCAGAGAAGGAAGAGGGCAGTAAAGATCATTTTACCTCATTTATCAACACTCTAAAGCATTCTGTCAAATCAACAGACAAGCCTTAAAGACCAAAAAAAAAAAGCACAATAGTGTCTCAAAATGTAACAAATATCACTCATTGAAATTCAACTGTTTCAAGATTTTAGTCAGTTTTACAAGGCTTGCTTTGATTGCAACAGCTATAAAATACATCCTTTATGGAAGGAAAAACATTCCTGCACAGCTCCATCTGCTCCCATTGAAAGGATGTTTCAGCAGCAGTCAAATGTCTGGGCTGGTTTCCAGATAACAAGAACAGCCAGGTCTCTTTTGTTCTCAGAAGGGATGAACTCCAACCACCAGAGCCCACTCTCATCCCCTGCCAGGCCAATCCACCGCAGAGAGCTCCCAGGTGAGCTAGTCATGCCCGCTTATCTGCTCTTTCCCCCTCAATTAAGGCCTGTGGGACAGTGCAGTCCCTGCCCTGAAAAGGCAAGATACTGGTGCCACAGCTAAGCCTCCAGGTGCTTAGTGATCCTGCGGATTTTCTCCTTCTTGTTCCGGTTTCCGTGTTTTTTCCAGGGCTTTCCTACCACATTGCCAGGATTGGATGCAGTCACAGGCACGAGGCCGCTCCCAGGCCGGTACCCCATGACAGCCCGGACCCCTTTCATCAGGGCACGGACGTTCTCCTGGAAAAGGAGACACAATCAGCAGTGACTGAGGAGAAGATACTCAGCCACTGCAGTTTGTCAGTAAAACCAGACACAGGCAAGCTCAAACCCAGCAGGGCCTGCTCAGCCCCTGCTCCAGAGCTGCAGGAAGGTCACAGCAGGCAGCCAGAGCCTGCCAGCAGCTCCAGGTCTGCCGAGCTGTGCCGGCTCCCCAGCGTCCACCACTGACACGACACCGCGCCCTGGCCGGCATCAGCTCCAGCACCAGGATGGATCCTCACAGCCTCTGCTCTGCACACAACAGATTGTCTTCCCAAATAAATCTGGCACCCGGGAAAGCCACAGACCAAAATTGGTTGCTCAAATCTGGAGCGTGGGCAGCACTGACGGGGCTCGCAGCTCGTGCCAGCGCTTTGGGCAGACAGAGCAACAGTCTGGTAATCCCAAAAATTCTTTTCAGGTCACAGTTTTCTGAAATAGCTCACTTTTTTTTTTTTTTTTTTGAAAAGAGCCTGAGTGCTTGTTTTCAAAATGCATTATCTTTAGCTATGCTAAACAAATGGTGTTCACATCCAGCTAACCAAACAGAATGGAACATGCTATCTATGACCCATCCTCTTCATGGCTAAAAACATGTTCTAATTCCTGTCAGGTATGCAGATCTAGTCAGTTATGGATGTCATTAGTACACTTTTTCAGTAGTGTAGGGGCAAAACACATCCCTGTGGGATCTAACAAGAATCATAAGTTAAGAAAAATTCCCATTTTCCACTTAATTTTGGGATTTCTTGACTGGATTTTAAATCAGTTTGTATTCTACTCATCTGATTTCAGGTTCTGAGTCAAAACTCCCAGGTAGTACTAAATCAATTGTCTTAAAAAAGCTTATCACATCCTCTAAATATGTCAGCTCAGGAAAGGAATGTTATTTTCAAGGACCTGTTAGTTCAAAACCATGTTCTGTGTCAGTTGCCGTGTCATTCCTCCTTGTCTTTCTTCCCAGTCACCCTCCTGTTTGCTCAAGATTGACGTTCGATCCATAATGACAAGGGTCACCCTGCTGACCTCTAAAAAATCAGCTATGCACATCTCATTAGCAATCTTTCAGTCACCTAGGACATTCCCAGTGATTTAGGAGATAATGAAAAGAACAGAGAGCTCTTGGGTAGAAATTATGTGCAGATCCCACTGCATCAAACACCATTAACTCAACCTAGCACACCTCCATCCTCAAAGGTGGTTTTCCCCCAGTAACTACAGATGAGTGCTGCAGCAAAAACTCCTAGAACAAATCTCTTCCAGAATTTACCTGATGGAAAAATGTTTTGTCCACCACATTTTCAATTTGTTTTGCTTTGGTATTTTTCTCAGGCTTCACCCGTCCAGTGGCCTGCACAGTTCTACTTTCAGGGCATCTTTGATGCTGGTGCTGAAAATCATTTGGGTCAATACCAGGAGGTGGGTGGCAGTATAACAGCTTCCCCTGTGAAAACAGTGGGACAGAGCTATTACAAAAGAAACTTGGAGAGGAAAGAAAACAACTCCAAAGAAGGGCCTGAAGTTTAGGGGCTCACAATGGCAGACGACCAGTACACTTTATTTCTTCTCCCAGGCAACAACTGGCTTGACTTCTAAGTTAAAGTACTGTTCTACCTCTACATCAAAGAGCCATTTGCAGCTGCAGTGTCCAGCTGCAAACACCACAATGCAAAACTCCCAGGAGCACTGGGGGATCCTATTAAGAAATTATCAACAATAAATTGCTGAGAAGTGCTGCAGAAGCATGCAGTATTACAACACTCAGAGCAACAGTCCTTAGTGCCAAATATTGGTCCAGCTATACATTATGGGTTCATTTCCTGAATATCTGCTAGCTATTTTAGAGATATGATTATTTATTTAGCTGGCACCATATTTTTAAGCAAACACATTTCTAAATTAGCTTAAGAAATTCAATTTATTCTTTTAAAACATAAAAGCAGCCAAATTTAAAGAGTCTTTTGATACCTGGTGATTTTATCCAGAGAAATATAATTTACTTTATTGTGCTCCAGTACAACCTTTAATTCACCTCTGAGAAGGGAAGAAAACCCAGATGTAGGATGCACTTACACTGACATAATCTTTTAACACATATCGAGCTGATCGCGGCTGGTCTGGCTGTCCATGAGCTGTCATAAAGCCTCTCATATCTGGAAGAGAAATCCAGAGTATATTCTGTGTAAGTACAAGAGAATGTTAGTATGTTCTTCTCTGCTTCCTAACTGCACATTTGTATCCTTTCTCAAAAAACAGTCCCTTAGAAAGAGGCTTCTGTTGGGGAAAGCAGGAAAAAAAAAAAAGGGAAGAACTTTGGTGACTGTAAAGGTACTGCAGAAACATCCTGACCTGAAAGGAATTATAAGAGCTGACATCTCCCTACCAGCAGAAAACTGCTGGGGTTTTATTTTTGTTTTAAAGGCAGAGAATGAGAATTCACTGCATTCTTCAAAGTCTAATTCAGACACAGATGGTGGGAGATATCTGACAGGGTAAGAGAACCACATTACAGACTGGCAGGGCATTTCACCAATATCCTCCACACCATCACTGCATCTGTCAGATGAGACTGGCAAAGCACCACTGCAACATACACAGGAGATGAGCCATTACCAAAGGCCATTCCTGAGAGGAGGGCAAGTCCTATCGAAGAGATCCAATTCACAACAAACCCAAGATGGGCCTAACTTTACAACATTCCCCTAAGGCCACGTTCAGGACCATGCACACAGTGGACGTGATAGGTTTTAAAAGGATCATCACTCACATCCATATGCTGTTAGCAGCTCTTCAGCTGTAGGCTTTCTGTCTGGGTCCTCATCTTCCCTTGGCCTTATGATATTTATTCCATAGGTTGCTTCCAAAATGTTCCGTGGGATATGCTGGCAAACGTAAGCTAGTGAAGGAAACCACCTGGTGATTTACAGCTACACAAGTAATCTTGCCCTTGTCACTCCAAGAGCACACACAACGATTTTGGATTTTGTTGCAAACCAGAAAAATAACATGAGTTTGACAACAAGACAAAGTTGAAATGAGATAGGAGAAGACCAACACAGCAGGATTGTTTTATCCAGTATGTCCCACCTCCCTCAAAGCATGAGCACATGTACTGCTAGCAGGGCTGGAACATGCTACTTGGCATACTCCAAATACACTCTCACAAACCCCATGCAAAGGATATTAGAGAAATAGGTGGAACATGGTCCCTCATCTGATCTATAGGCAGAATTCCAGAACAAATCATTTCTGCCTTGGTAGAGACGAAAGATGGCATCACCAGACCAGGGCAATCACAAAGGCACAGGCCAGGCTCCACATACAGGGTCTACGTGACAAATAACCCATTAGTTCACTATGGCAAGTCAGTGTCCATGGAGGAAAAAGGAACAAAAAAATAAAAATTCAAATGCATAGATGAAACATGGATGCAAATGACAATAAGCAGAAATTCTCCTAACATAGACACCTGCCCTGCTGGCCCCAGCCAACGAATTAAGAAGATCAGATGTGGAAGACAGCAGCACTTTCAAGTTCCTAAATATGGTGTCCAGATGGGGGCAGCAAGATCTTCAGCTCTCCAGTCTAATGGGAGAGAAGAAAGCACTCCACAAAACTCTGTTGGACCTTCTGAAACAGCTAGGAGATTAAAAAGTACAAATCCCACAGTGATCCCACACTATAGCATTGGAGTTGGCTACCTCAAAATCAAAGCTTGATCAATATGAAAACAGCAGCAAAACTACATTTATTCACAGCAATGATGTGGACAAGAAGAGTGGTTTGAAACCTTGACCTTAAGCTATTCAGATGAACACTCACTTTAAAAAGTTTCTCTCCTCATGACTGGTGTTGGAAAAAGAAGGCACAAGGTAAGTAAATAAAATCGGGAGATGGAAAACATCTCCCATTGCACAGCAGCTCTTCTGAGTGACTCAAAATGGAGCACGAGTTTAGAAGCAAGAATTAAAGTTCCAAAATTACACACATCAAGACCACCCCTCTCCAACCTACTCTGCTGGCCAGAGAGTTCAGGCTGGCATAGTTCTCAACGAGTGCAGGTGGTTGCAACTAGGTCATAAGGAAGCCCTCTTCCACCAGGGAAAAAGAAATGATAAAAAGATTGATGTTATTTGTTAGCAATACCTGGAAGTGTTTTGTACGGCCTGGCGTAGCAGACACTGACACCTTCTTATTTCCAAGGATTGTGTTGATGGTTGAACTTTTGCCAACATTAGGGTAACCCACCTAGATGACAAAGAAGTGGAGTATTAACAGTAGTATCAGGCAGGGTACTGCCAAAAGACTGACAGAGCTCTGACACACAAGTTCTTTAATAAAATGTACTAAAAAAACAGGGCAAACAGTGGGGCACACTGAGCTCCAGGAACTTCAGTATTAATCTTTGCACAAAACCCACAGTGGCCTGTGCTTCTAGTTTTTATACCCTTATAGGAAACCAGGCTACAAGATGGAATTTTTCCCACGGGGGGCACATGGAATTAAAATTTAGATTAAGTAAGTTCCATTTAAGCACAAAATCCAACTCACCAGCCCAACATTTACTTCCCCATCCTTCACCCTCAGTCCATCATGCATAGTTTTGAATATCTCCAGAAGCTCATTTCTCTGTACCAGGTGGCTGAAGTTCCTGACATTCCTGTTCTTCTCCTGCACTCCATGCTGCACTGCAGCACCATCAGTCCTGCTTTCCATCCTCTCTGGAGCAAAAGCATTTATGTTGTCACCAGCTTCATCTTCAGAACAGGTTTGCCAGTCCTCCTCTTCATCTTCCTCACAGTCTTCATATTCATCACTGCTGTTATCATCACTCACCAGAACCTGGTTTATACTTTTGCTGCCTGTGGATGCTCTTTCTGTGCTACCTTGTGCTGTGTTGTCATCATCTTGACTGGAGCCTTCATCCTCAGAACCACTCGGGTGCTCCGCTCCCCCTTCAGCACCCAGTTCCTGTGGGGACAGCAGTCCAGAGGTGAAATGCAAAGACAACACCAAGCCTTGCTGCTGGCTGCAGCTGCTGCAGTGCAGACAACTGTATTTTCATCAGCCAGATCCCAAGAGTTGACAACTCAGTGTTTACATCACACAGGGGTTTTCTAGAGATCTTAAGTAGGATGTAGAACAACTAGCCCATTTCAGGAGAATGACAAAAGTATTCCAAGAGGGACAGTTCACAGCTTCTCTGTGAAGTCATTACGAAGTTCGTTTCCAGAATGAATGTGTGCACACCCATGCTAGTTTTTTTTATTTATTAAGTGTTCCTAGTAAAAGGAATGAATGTTACTCTTTCAAAATGTTCAGAACACAAACCCATTTTGTTTCATGTCTAAATATTTCATTAAAATAATTTTAAGCTGTTTTATTTTCAGTCAACTCTACATTTCTTCCCTGCAAAGAGTTTACATTCAAAAAGGAAGATCTTTTCACAACAGTATTTTGACCTTTATTCCCAAAAAAGAGAACAGAACTAAAGTGAGACCTTCAGTCTCACTTTTAAATCAGCCTGTAAAAACATTTTATACAAGGACTGCAAACCAGCTGGACAGAGTAGGTATTTTTGGAAGGAGATAGGGGATATCCCACAGCTGAATGGTCGTAACAGAAGAAAGTGGCACCTATTGATAACATGTAATTTGGGGTAGCAGCTCATTTTGTTCCACTGGCTAAAAATGACTTTCAGATACTTTAGGTTCTCCAAGAAACACCTTCCCTCTCTGGGAAAGAAAAAAAATCTCTGTACAGATAACCTCATCCCTCACAGTATCCCCCTTGGGAAGGTTTCCAATTCTTTCAATGAGTTAAGAGTTTGCAAGCAGGTCTACAAGGGCTGTTTCTGTGTTTTGCACTTTGTTCACCATTTTACTCCCCTCACTTTTGTCTCTGAATTGATCATTCAAATGCTGTTTTATAGCTGCACAGGTCTTTAAAATAATCCTTTTGTGCTCAGGTATATCACAAGAATAGCTGCAAAGCAAGTTACCAGCTGCAGCCAGCACAGATCTAGTTTGAACTGGTCACCTACAGTACCTTTGATTCTCCACACAGCCGTTCACACTCTGCCAGAGCTGACCAGAACACCACCTTGACACCCTCTTTCTCAAAGAACTGTGCCCAAGCAGCACGTTGCTCCTCAGTCAGCAAATCTGCTTTGTTGATCAGGATCATGTTCTCCTTGTCATTACTGACCTCCTTAACGTAACTTTCCTAAAGAAAACAAGAGAAGGATCAGTTTGTACTCTGGTTTTGACTCCTCTTCCCCCCAAGATAATGCAAGAGCAGCAAGACAAGTTACTCCATCCTGCTGCACACGAGCGTAGCCAAGCTTACAATCCCTGGGTTGGTGGAAATGCTGTTCAGCAGACAGCTACAAGAACAAACTGGAGCATGCAACTACCACAATACAGCTTGCTGCTGGCCACACATGCAAACACCTTGTCTGCTTAGAGCTGTGACAAGATATTAATCAGCACCCTGCAGCAGGAGCTCCTAAGACAACTATTTGAGCAATTCCACATCTCACTGATGCAGGGTTCTATAGTCTATCATTACAAACGTGTCACTTCTATAATTCTTGATCGTTTGTAATCCTTACTCACTTTCATTCCACTACACTTTTACATAAAACAGTTCCTTTAAGTGAGGACACTTCTAGTGGGTAATGAGGAATAATATAATATCTGCAATGTAACATCTGCAGAAATGCCTCTAAATCCTGTGTGATATACCAAAAGACAAAGAAAAATAATTTCATGCCAGAATACTTGCATAAATTAATAAGATAGCCACTTAGGCACAACAGCAAAACAGCTTCAAGGTGGCTGAATGCATTAAACAAAAAATGTATCATGTAAACATTAAGAAATAAAATGAAGACAACATTCAAGAAAGTGGTTTACTTACCAGATCTTGACATCTAAACAGAAGGGGGTTTCTGGCATCTACTATCTGGACTACAATGTCACTGCAAAGTAAAGGAAAGCCCCATAAAGTATTCCTTCTTACCTGGCCTCAAAGGAAGCAATAAGGCACAGCAATTATTCACTTCGAGATTTTGCTTGGAATTTTAGTAGCTTTAACTGTATTATCCTACTAAAACCTTTACTGAACATCAGAGCATCTCAGCAGCCCACCTGCCCAACAGAGCCGTGCTTGTGCTACAAGCCAGTACTGCAGTACAGTGTTTACTCCTCCCTTGGCTCATTCTCCTGTACAACTGTACAGCCACCAAGGGGGAAGAAAACACGCCAGTTTTGACAACCCATCTACCCTTCAGAAATGCTCAGCAGGCAAGAACCACAGTAGTGGTACTCCATTTTTTAGAATGGTACTGAAAGCTGTGATAATGCAACTTTATTTCTATCTATTCTCATCCTCAGCTGTGGCAGGGTGTTTACAGAGAGAAAGAAGAGGTGGTTTTCCTACACAGCAAGATTTTTGCATGGAACAAGATGTACAAAGTCTCTCACAAATTACCTGCAGATTTTAAGCATTTGATATTGGGCATTTTCAAAATTTTCTCAGTGCTCTCTTTTTTCACAAAAAGCACAAAACAATGAAAAAATAGCCTTAGATTTCAGGAAAACATATTGCTCCCCCATGCAAGCAAGGCATTGAGACATGCTTTTAGGAAATACCTTCCAAACCCAGACACCAAATTGCCACCACATACATGAGCAGGGCTCATTAGTTCTACACAGTAATTAAATGCAATGGCTTCAGGTCCCAAAGGCATCCATGCTTCTTTTGTCAAAAGGATGGGGAAAATTTAACTACAGCCTCTTCCACTAGAACTTCTCCAGGCAGGTAATTTAAAATACTGCCACATGTTACCACATGCTGATTCTATTTGTTTGACAGGGATTTCTGTTAAGTCAGGACAGCTTCAGAACACTACGGGTTGAATGGAAGAATTTCAAGCCTCACTAGGCAGTCTGTTAAGTATTAAAAACAAATAAAAATCAATAATCCCCCCAAGGGAATAATTCAATAAGCCACATGGGTACAAAGAAGGACTGCACAGTTACAGACATTCAAAGATCAATACAAGAGAAAGCTGACACCATGGTACTGGGATGGGATACAGAGAAGTTACTGAATCCCACTGCTGGGAACTAGTTTGAAGCAAACACATGGAAAAGGCTGATAACAGATCAAATTATCTGAGAAGGTTAAAGGACTGAGTGACTTTTCCATTCACTTCTGAGACAGCATCCTCACTCTATATGAAATAAAAAAACTTCAACAGGAGCAGAAAGGCATTAATAACACATTCTAGTCACCTCAAAACACCTAGTACAGTCACACTGCACATTATGATACCCTACAATGGATGCTCCTGACCAGCACTCTCCCAGCCAAAGGCCCAGCAGCCCTCAGTACAAAGCCCCTTCTATGAAAGGACCAGCTCACCATGACCTCACTGGTGAAGTATTTTTCAATTTTAGGAAAGTGAGATGAGATGATCTCAAACTTAATTACTAGTGAAATTAAATGCCTCAGTTAGATTAACATAGCTGATAGCACTCTTATTGTATTACAGCTCAGCAGAGCAAACAAAGCTATTCCTGTGATATGACAGCCTGTTGTCTTCTGTGCACTGCTGCAACTTCTCTATGTGGCAAAGGCCCAAGGAGCCTTTCCTTCTTCCCCAGCATTATTTAGTCCTTGCCTCCTGCCCATGAACATCAGCTGCAGCTGTGTGGTTGGGAAAGAGGGAAAGGGGTTAACCTTGGCAAGAGACCTCAAAGACACTTCTCAAAGGAGGCCTCCCACACAGAGTTACTAGAGGAGGCCAAGAGCAGTAGCCTCTGAAGAATCTTCAGAGACTCACAGTGAACCACCTGCAGATCACAGTGCTGAGAGCTAGCAGGCACCACTAAGCAGCTGCCTTTCTTCACATCACATTTTGATCACTTCCAAACAAAATCACTGCAGTACTGATAATAAAATATTACTAACTTAATTATTTTTCCTGTGCTCAGACACTTGAAACTTGTCCCAAAGCTACAATTCATGAAAATACATTCAACATCACTTTTTAAAAAGTGGATAGCAAAAGACTTTACCTTCTTTCAATGACTCTCCAAAGCTGACGCCAAAATTCCAAGTTTCTTTCAAATGGGGTTAGAATTAACTTTTTCTCTTCCTCAAGACTAAGGCAAAACAGAAAAAAAAAAGTCACATTTAGTCCATGGCAGGCTGCAAGCTCACCACCAGCTCTTCCCTAGATCCAGAAGGCTTTAGTTTCACAGAGAGCAATCAGACCAAACTCATATATAGGTACTATTACTGATGTTTTTTCAAACAGATCAAGCACCCAGGTAAACTGGTATCAGTGGCACTGTTTTAGTGCTGACAAAATGGCTCCTGAGCTTGCCAATGGAGAAGTGGTAAAAGATGGAAAGAACAAGAATTCATCAAGAGTCTGCTTGTGAAATCTGAGAGCCACAATAACAAATGAGAAAAGTTATCCCAGTTGGCAGCAGTTGTTTCTTAATTGAGAACCACTTGGAAAAATTAATGAAATTTGGGGATGGTACCTGGAATACCTCTATACGGCCTTGAACTTGGTGTTATCACCACCTTGAACAACTTTACTCAGGGCAAGCATGGGTTTGCAGGGTGTGAGCAGATACCACTCAACTCTCCAAGCCAGTGGATGCAGCACAAGACCAGCACAAGCTGCCATATGCAGGCTGGCAGCACTGCCTTCTATTCAGAGCAGCACTGTTGCTCTTAAAAGACACATCCAGTAACCCTTTACTTCACAGGCAAATGGAGAACATCACATGCCATCCTAAAGTATTTTAAAAAAACATGCACACACAAGACAGCTTTGCAGAGCTGACCACAAAGTGACACATCTGGACTGTGGCTGGGATGTCCAACCTCCCAGGACAAGTACAGGCAGCTACTGAATAGATGTTAGTTTTATTGGTCCAACAAGGATAAGTACAACCCACTGTTTCCTGTGTCACTAAATGCCACCAGCTACTTACCCAGCCACAAGCAGCATACTCACTGGGCAAGCTGTCGCCTCCACTCGAGAAAGCTCTCTCTCTCTGCTTGCTTCAAGTCCTCTGCACTGGTTGTCCTATCCCAGTGTGGCCTGTAACAAGCATATTTTCAAGTGAGTGGTCAGAAATAGCTGTCAGTCCAGCTACATTACTTCAGTAAACATAAAGAACATAAACACCACACTTTCAGCTATGCTGAGGTAATGGGTCAGATGTGCATGCACCTGTTTTCAGCAACTTTAAGTACACCTTCTTATCCTTTCAAATTCCACTAGCTGAGAGCATGTAAATCAAATACCCCAAAGCTGTTTTCTTGAGCTAAGGTTTGTAGGGTCCCTAAGATGGGGGATTAATCTCTCTGTTCGCCATGCACAGAGCTTTGGAAAGCCTTACCAAGCAGCCTGGATGCACCTGTTCCAGCAGTGCTAAGCTTTGGGCAGGAAAACCACACCATCACGCCAGAGAAGCTGGCACTGGCAGGACTCACATGGCAGGCAGGCACCTGTGCTGCGGGTTACAGCCGGCTCACGCAGGCTAGTTAGAGGCTTCTCCAAAAGCAGGGTATTGCCAGCCTGAGGGCTGTCCTCAGGCTTGCAGCCACGGAGGGATCAGCCACGGAGCCCCACCCAGCCAAGGGGCATCCAGGTCCAGCCCTACAGAACTCACCTCCGTGGGATGCGCAGGAATTGCTGATTCTCCTGGTGCAGCTGCCGAACGCGCTGGGCCTCCTGGGCTGTGAGCAGCCCCGTGCAGCTCTGGGCAGACACGATCTGGGCATTCAGACGCTCTGCCGGAAGGGAGAGACAGTCATCCAAGGCCACCTGTCACCAGCCCTGCTACCCCTGCCACCGCATCCTGTCTCTGCTGACCCCCAGCCCTGGCTCAGGGCCTCACCACCTGCCCCCAGTTCCCGCCCGGCCACACCCACTGCCAGCCCCCGCTCCCACACACTCATCCCAGAACCGGTGTCGGCCCGACCCGGGTCCCCAGCCCCGAGATCCCTCCCCAGTCCCCGGATCTGCCCCCGGCCCAGCCGCACCCCCGGGCCCATCCCAGCCCCTCACCGGCCACGAAGCGGGTGCCGGCCAGCTCGGCCGTGGCCAGGAACTCCTCCAGCGGGCTCTGCTCGGGCGCCGACCGCAGCTCCGGGCCGCGCTCGGCGACCACCTCGCTGACGTGAAGCTGCCGGCACAAAACACCACCGTCAGTCCGGGCCGCCCCGGCCTCCCTCCCGCCTCCCTGGGCCCCCGGCTTACCCATGAGGAGGCGCCGCGGCGCTCCAGCCCGCGCTGCCGCTGCAGGGAGCGCCCGAGCCCATCGCTCCGCTTCTTGCCCATGTGCCGCCGTCGCCGCACCGCCGACGGAAGGGGCGGGCCGATCCGCACCTTCTACCGCCCGCTTCCACCGCCCCTTCCGCCGCCCGGCCCCTTCCGCCGCGCCCGCCCCGCCGCGCCCAGGCCCCGCCACCAGGCGGTGCCACCGCGCCGGCACCGGTCTGAAGCTGCACCACGGGAGGTTTAGGTTGGACATAAGAATTTCTTCACAAAAAGGGTGATTAGACGTTGGAGTGGACTGCCCAGGGAGGTGGTGGAGTCACCGTCTCTGGAGGTGTTTAACGATATGGTACTTAGTGCCATGGTCTAGTGATGTGGTTTCGGACTCGATATCAGAGGTCTTTTCCAACGCAGTTGGTTCTGTGTGATCATCCATCCATCCATCCATCTATCCATCTATCCATCTATCCATCTTTCCATCCCTCCCACCCTGTGGTGGTCAGCATGGACACACATCTCTTTGGCACTCTCCTCCTCAGGCCCGGGTCCAACCCCCTCCCTCTCACAGCCCCACCACTAATGAGCCCGGGGACACAGCTCACTCCCCCCCGAAGGTCGCTGCTGCAGCGGGAGGCCCTGGCAGTGGGGTGACACGCAGGGCTGCCAGCCCCAGCCCAGCCCGTGGCAGTGCTGGCGGCAGCGGGGCCGGTTCCACTCGCTGGTTCGGCCTGGTGCAGATGCTATCAAACCACACCATGTGAAACCCTGCCCGGCAGCCAGCCATGGAGGCAGGGGTTTGTGTGTCCCTCTGCAGAAAGCCACCAGCTCCTGTGGCTGAGGTTGGCCCTGTGCCCTGTAACACACCCAGCCTATTGCAGGTTCCCCTTCCCCAGTGTCCATCATCCCAGTATAGCAAACAGTGCATGCGAGGAATGATAGTGGCAAAGTGGGATCCTGGACGCAGCAGTGGGAGGTATGCTATGAAGTTGCTGACAAAATCTAGCCAGAGTCTGGGCTTCTTTGCCAGACAGAGGACATTGCATGCCCAGCCAGGGAACTACTGAATGGATTTCGGCAGCAGCCATTGTGGCTGATCCGGGTCAAGATGGGAGAGAAGGTTAAATTAATAAACAACTTGACCTGTACTTGCTCACTGAACTGATTTATGAAGCATTTCTCCTTTATGGGTGTTGGGTTAAGGCCAGTCAGTTTTCACTATGACTCTGTAATGTGTATCAGTTGTAATCAGAGAATAACCTGTCTAATCCCTGGAAAAAAGAGGCAGGCAAAGCTTAACTTCAGGAGCTGGCTACCAACAGCATCGCAGCATGCACAACTGCCTGGGCAGGAGTGCTCTCTTCTCTCTTCTCTCTTCTCTCTTCTCTCTTCTCTCTTCTCTCTTCTCTCTTTTCTCTCTTCTTTCTTTTTTCTTTTCTCTTGCTCTGTGATGCCTCCCCCTGATAAACACCCATTAGGAAGACACAGTTTTTCTTTTCTTCTTCTTTTCAAAGCTAGCAACTGTATGGCATAAATTTCCCAAGTACGTCTGAACCTCTGCCATGCTCATCCCAGGCTCTGCCACCACCACCAGCCTGGTCTGGCCCCTCCTTTGCTTCCTAAAGGCAAATAAGAGAGATGAAAGGGGACTCAGCAGTCAGCTTTTCATTTAGGTGAGGTGCTTCAATGGAAGGCTGGTGGGCTGCAGACAGCAGGCAGAGATTTAGTAAAATCATTTCTAATCAAGTCATCTTTAATAAAACCATCTCGAGTCTTTATGTGGGCACTGAAGCAGTAATGTAAGTGCTCATTATTGTCTTTCTTTTGTACTTCAGTTAAAAGTTACCTTCCCTTTACAATGCATGATCACCAGCCAGATCAGCCAGCCAGCCTGGCCGATCCCCACACCTCAGGTCTGGCAGCACTTCTAACCCTGCAGCTGAGGCACGTGCAGTGCCATTCCCAGGCTGCCTGACCACAGGCAGAATGCTCAATAATCCCATTGGCACAGCCCTGGCAGCACAGTCTCGGCACCACTGGGGTCTTTGGCTGAGGACTCTGCCAGTACAGAGTGCAAAGCTCGATGGACCTCCATGGGGACACTTGCAGCTGCGTCCAGTGGCATGAACTGGAAACAGACACTCAGGGACAGGCAGAAGTGCTGGTGCAGTGGGAAAAGGAGGCTTGCTCTGCCACCTGCAACCCATCCTGGGGCAGGGAAGTTTGAGGAAAACATGAACAATAAAGATCTCTGAATTTAGATTGGGATGTTTTTCCCACATGTTGCCCTTTTCCCCCCCACCTTTCCCCATTTCCAGACTGAAGTGCTTCAGGGACCAGTTAACTGCAGGTATTTTCTACCACCTCTGTGCGACCTACTTAAGCGATGCCCAAATTGCCCTCATTCTTGCAACAGATACATTTCTGAGCACTTCATAAACACCAAGGAATTGTTCCTGTCTGATGGTGCTAGCAGCACTGCAAGGATCGCTTTGAGCAGAGCAGTGCTGAAGGAGATACAGACTGCATCATCCAAGTGACAAAAACATCAGAGCTAGAGTAGCAATTGCATATTTCTAATTGCCATGTTTCTCATCCCTCTCCCATTGCTATGCTGTGCCTACCTGAGCAAGACAGGCTGCTACTGGTCTTACCTGACTGTGACAGCCTGCTGCTCCTAGAAGATGTTTATGCATGGATTAGTCACACACAGTGGAAAGGGACACTGAGGTACAGATGCTGTCCCAAGAGCTGCACAGAGGCAGCTTGGCACCGGAGTGTGCATGCCAAGAGCGCAGCCAGGCAAGGAAAGCTTGGAGGAGAGGGGCATGCTGCTGTGAAGTGGGATAAACCTGTTGATTTGCAGCCCATTCCCATATGATGCAGCAGCTACCACAGCATGCAAAATGAACACAATTTTTGCTGCTGGGCTTTGTTTGTACAACTCAGCTCTTTGAGAGGGGTACTCGGGCTGGACTGAGGTGTTCTCCCGGGAGAGAAAGCATCCCTGTGCATCACCAAATCTCTCACCACTCCTTTGAAATCCACTGAGTGCCCAGCACTGCTGGCTCTTTGGAAGGTGGACACAGTTTTGGGAATTCTCACAAAACCATTGCATAGACAAAGTAAAATCTGCTGTCCTTCCAGCACACTGTAATCATTGACTTGGGCTTCTCTCCCAACTTCTTCTGCCTTGGAGCCAAACCACTGCTCCAGTTTTTGATGCAAATCCTGAGAATTATTTAGCAGCAGCAGCTCTTTTTCAAAAGCCAATGATAACAGTGTGTTTTTGCCTAGAGGAAACATCATTCTTTCTGGACAACTTTTCCTCCATTTTCCTTTAAGGCAGCACTGGGAAATCTCAGGACTGTGTCTCTAAAATATTCATGTGATGGCTATTCATTATTCATGTAGGTTCACAATGCTCAATTCAGCGGTACTGCCAGCCTCAGCCTGACAAGCAGACCCATTAAGAAACCCTCCCCACAGCAGCCCTGCAAGAACACCAAGACAATTTTGCTCTGTGCACAACTGCAGCTGCTTGCACCCCCTTCTTTCCAGCTGTACTCAGAAGCAGAGTGGCACTGCAGGAAAAGCGGGAGCTTGTTCTGCAAGCTTCCCCATCTTTTGGTGAAGGTCTTGCTCCTCTTTAGAAAGAGCAGCATGCTGGGGAAACTCAGAAGCAGGGCTGCCTGGCCAAGGCTGAGCCCTGAGAAGGCACCAACCCCGCTGAGGCCCTCGGGCAAGTTTTTTAGACTCTGCTTCTTCCACCAGCCCTATGAAGATAACATTGCCTCCTTGCCTGGCAGGGTGGGGGCAACTTAATTAGAGAGAGCTGCCTGCCTCTTTGAAGGCACAAAGCACGGGATGGGAAACCGATGGGATTTCTCCAGCTCCGTTGTGCCAGCTCTGCCTGGGAAGACTCACCCGCGCTGCCCACTGCTGCCCCTCCACACGGCCCTATGGTGGCAGCCCCCAGAATGGAGCGTTGAGCAGAGGATGCTGCCCCAACACCACTCTGTGCCCCTTGACTGGCAGCATGGTGCGAGGACGGGTGCCCCGCACCAGCTCACCCAGCAAACCCCCGCCGAGAGTGCCGTGACACCCAAGGGAGGGCTCTGCTCCATGGGACACTGCCTGCCCTTCTAATTACAGCAGCGGGTGCAGGAAGCGCCGGGGCCGCCTGTGCAGGAAGCGGGGTGTGCCGCTCTCGGTGGCTGAAAAACAACCGCGGCAGAGGTGTGCCGATACCACCACGGCCTCGCCGAGCAGCAGAGCCCCGGCCCCAGGGGTGCTCCCGGTCTTGGGCACCCTGAGCAGCACTGGCATCATCCTTGGTGCCCGCAGGGGATCCAGGACTGCCAATGCATGCACCTCCCACAGTCTTCACATGGCCCCAGCATCACCTGTGCTCCCAGCCCCGAGCCCCCGAGCCCTGCCAGGGCACACCCGCTGCAGGATGGGGTGCTGCTCCCCTTCAGAGAGACAGGAGGCAGCAGGGGTGGCATGCGGCTTCCATGAAAGGCTGTTAAGGACCCTTCTCCCTGAGCAGCTCATGCTGTCCCCTGCCCTGCCAACTCGTCTCAGGCTGTCCCCGCTCCTGGTGACAGGCAGCCATCCGCACTTGCTGCTGCCCAGACCTGGATCACGGCTGGCGTGGCTGGGGGCCATGGCACCCTGCCTTGCACCACTGATGGCCTGTGAGGCCCAGGAGCCGCTCAGTCTTTCCGCTTCATGGAAAAACTTGACAGTTCGGCATTTCCTTTGTCCCGGTTTGGAACAAAGAGTCAAAACTATGACATGTTGCATAGTTATAGAGACTCTGAAATACTTTGTTTTGGAACATATTGAAATGCCGCTTGCAGTGTTTCACTTTGACTGTGTCACTTCAGCTGCTGCAACACAAGAAGTTCTATTGCTACCTGGGAGGAGGAAGCCTGACATGTTTTCATACAGTGACAAAATCAGTACATTCCCATGAATTATTTTGGTCTTGTCATATCAACTTTCCCCAGCACCTTTTCCCACCACTCTTCCCAACCAGAGATCCAATTCCAGCTGCTGGCTACAAAAGCCATCCCTGAAGTGGGGCTGCTCCCTGCAGGGTTTCACCCTCTGCCATCAGACAGACCCTGGCATCTCCCCACACTCCACAGAGCGGCCAGCATGGGCAGCCTGGCAGTTCCCTCCAACAGAGGTGTTGGGCAGCCACTGCCTGTCTGTGCCCCAGAGACACCGTGCACTCCAGAACCTATGGGCTCGTGGTGGGGTGTGACCATGGGCTGCAGTGCAGACTGGAGTGGCCAGGGCAGGAGAGGGATGGAGTGGGGCAGGGAGTGGGGTCTGCCGAGGGCCAAGTGCAGCACTCACCGTGCTGCCGGCTCTGGGCCGCAGGGCAGAGATGGTATCTTACAGATTTTCCCACGCCTCACTCAGGATTTCCATGCGTGCACGCAGGCAGGTGATGCTCAGTAGCTGCTGGGATATTGCATAAATAGAGAACAGGCTGCTGCACTCCCTCCAGGCTACAGCACTGTGCAGATAAGCCCCCAGCATGCAAGTCCTACACATCACGGGTGCTGCCGGCCTTGCAGGCCAGGAGGGAGCCTCGTGCTCACTGGGAACCAGGCAGCATGCACTGGCCCCACAGGGCAGGCTCCCCTCACTGTGCCTCAGCTTCTCCTCTCGGCAATGAAATACAGACATCCAACACCACAGGAACAGCCTCAAGCATGGAGCAGGTGCCCCAAACTTTACTGGGCTGCTCCCTTCTGCCAGACTTCACCCAAAGGCTGTGGCACAGCTCCTCAGCCCAGCACAGGACTCAGAGCATTTTGTGCGGGAATTGCCATCACAGACCACCATGATTTGCAATGTGCTCTTCAGCTGCTGAGGCATGTGGCATAGAATTCAAGCAGTTGCCACACAGCAGGGAAGACATGGTCCTGAACTAACCAGGCCCATTAATGAAGCAAAGAAAGCTACAATGGGCTGGCACACCGACTGGCGAGCAAGCATGGCGAGGAACTGAACCAAGACAGATTCCATTCTCAAGCAGGGATGTGACCACAAGACACCTTCCCTGCTGCTGCACTTCCAAGTGGTATGGAGGCAGGTGTTCTGGGGTGCTGCTGCTCCCTAGATACCATCTGGATCCCCCAGCGGGTCTCTGAGATGCTGATAAGGAAACCTCTACCCTGAGAATGCAATCCAGAAATGGCAGTGCTTCTGCCTTGGGACTGGGGAGGCCATGAGGAGGACAAAGGGGTCAGATCTCCTCCTCACATTACACACCACTGGAGTTTGCAGACAAATATGCCCAAGGGCTGTTGGAGAGCCATGGGGCTCAGCAGCCTGCATGAGCCATGCTGTGAAAACTTGAAGTCTACATTCCTTATCACAGATCACTTCAATCGGGATGGCAGAGCCCAGCTTGACTCTGAAAACACCTCTGTGGGCATCGTTATCAGAAGCGTCTGTGTACCAGCACCAGCCCCCTGCTCTAACGTCCCTCCAGAGGCAGCACTGCAGGAAGGTGTGTGGGCCTCCTTGCTTGCTCCATCCCACCCAGAGCAAACACCTGCCTGCCGAGCCGCCAGCCCAAGGCCCAGAACAGGCTCCTCTGCCCACAGCTGGAGGCAGGCAGGGTTTTGGCAAAGCAACTCCCTCATATGGAGAGACTGCTGTGCCCACGCGTCTCAAAGGAGCAGACAGGGTTGCTCTCGGCCTTGCAGCTCACAGGCACTGCTCAGGCAGGTGGCAGCCACTGAGCACGGGGCAGGCGTGGATCTGAGGAGCTGTGGTTCAGCAGGACACCTTGAGGGAGAGGAGGCAGATCTTCAGGACTGCAGGAGTGCCACACCATGTGTGGGTGTCAGATGTCACCTCAAGCCATTGGATTTGTTTTATTTAAGCAGCGTCTTCTGTTTTCACCTTCCAAGACAAAAGAAGACAAAAGAAGAGCACATTGAATGCTACTTGGAGATAAATCAGCTGTACAAACCAAAGTCCTTCTCCCTGCCATGCAGTGGGATGGCAGGAGCTGTCTGCCACAGGCTGCAGCATAGCACATAGTCCCTCCTGCCCCCCACACCAACAGCAGCATGGGGGCTCCCAGTGGGTGCCCAGCACCCAGTCTGCATCACCTCAGCCCCTCACCTGCCCTCCTGTGAGGTCTCAGTGGGGTTTTCCCAAAGAGACAGAGGGCTTGGTTCAGCATGGTGCCGAGCCCAAATGTGCATCCCAGTGGGTGTTGGGCTTCACACAGAGGGGCCTGGCTGGTTTGTCCCAGCCCTGGCCGTGCCACAGGTTGTGTGCACTGACTGGTGTGCACCCAGCCTATGCAGCTCTCCAACTGAAGTTTTCTCATTGGAAAATGGGAGCATTAACACATTCACTTCTCAGGGCAAGCAACAGCCTTCCTAACACTGTCAAAGTGCTGTGTTAGAGCTGCTGAAGACAGGAAATGCAGCATGTTACTGACCCACACCTACCACTGGCCTCTGGAAACCATGGCTGCATCCAGGCGTCCCCTGGTACCAACTGTGGCGGAGCAGTCTCAAGGGATGGTGCTGACCACGCTGCCCTCCAGTGGGGGGGATTTTGGAAATACAAACAAGTGGGCAAGTGCTTTTTAATAGTTTGATGATGATCACTGTGGTTACTTGCAATTCCCAAGCAATCTGCTAGATGGCATGATGTAATAATAGTAATAATAGTAACAACAACAACAACGATAATTATCTACTGGTTTAATTGATCCAAATTCTAGAAATGATTTGTCAAATAATTCAGGCAGGTGTTCACATATGTTACTGCACGAGTACGTACTGTCCCACTTTTGTCGAACATTTATCCAAACCCCGATGAAGTGCCATTATCTGCAGCACTGGAATTTCTGTTCTTTCTGGCAATGATATGATACATGACACAAGAAGCTATAGTAACTAACAACACAGAGACCAACTTTCTCATTATGTCTGTGAGTGTACTCAGCAACAAGAAATTACAAGACAACTTCTTGTTCTTCGGCTGCTGCATATAAATATGGAGCAAAGGATTACTCATACATAATAACTAGTATTTGCTGCAGGCCCTTCATCTCTCAGGGCCGGACTAACCAAACCAAAGGAAAGATCATGTTGCAAGAGCGGGACTTGTCCATGGCACACCCTGGCCGGGCAGGCAGCTGAGGCTGGGGCTCTCCCGGCCGTGGGATCTCCCAGAGCATATGGTCCCGCAGTGGCCTTGGGATTTTTATCGGTTTAAGGGGGTTTTGGGCAGACGGATCCCGGGCGGTGCCCTCTCCATTCTCCCCGCCGGTGCTGACGAAAGCTGCAGGAAAGCGCTATGGCCCCCACCCTCCGAATGTGGCCGTGGGGAGCGCCGTGGGGCGCACGGGGGTCCCCGCGCTTCCGCGCCAGCGCCGGCACCGGCGGGTGTGCCCCGCTGGGGGCCGCGCTCCGCTGCGAACGGGGAGGGGACAGTGGCTGCCCGGCCGGGCTGGCACCGCCCCGTGCCCGCCCCGTGCCCGCCCCACGGCGCGGCGGGGCCGGGGCCGGGGCCGGGGCCGGGGCGCCGCGGCGGGCGGCGCAGAGCGGCGGCGGCGGGCGGGCGGCGAGCGGCGAGCAGCGAGCCGCCGGCTCGGCGGGCCCGGGCAGCGGGCGCTCCGCCCTCGGTGCGCGGGGCCTCCCCTCTCCGCGCCCGCGGAGCGCGGCGCCCGCCTATATCTACGGCCGCGGCGGCCCGGCGCCCGCAAGGATGTGAGGCGGGCGGGCAGCCCAGCCGCCGCCGCCGCCGTGGCATGCCCCCCCGCGCCCGGAGCCGTCGGCGCGGCGCCTAGCCGCGGCTCCGCGGGGCCATGCTGCCCTGGAAGCGGAGCAAGGTGGAGCTGGCGGCGGGCGAGGCGCGGCGGCAGAGCAAGCCCAAGGGGTACGCGGTGAGCGTGCACTACTCGGCGCTCACCTCGCTGGCCCGCGCCTGCCCCGAGAGCGCCCTGCACCGCGTGGGCAGCATGTTCCGCTCCAAGCGGCGGAAATTCCGCGTCACCAGCGAAGACCCCACGTACACTGTGCTCTACCTGGGCAACGCCACCACCATCCAGTCCAAAGGTGAGGGCTGCACCGACCTGGCCGTCTGCAAGATTTGGAGCAAGAGCGAGGCGGGCCGGCAGGGCACCAAGATGAAGCTGACCATCAGCGCACAGGGCATCCGCATGGCCCACGCCGAGGACAAGGGGCTGCGCCGGCCCGGTCACCTCTACTTGCTGCACCGGGTAACCTACTGCGTGGCCGACCCGCGCCTGCCCCGTGTCTTCGCCTGGATCTACCGCCACGAGCTGAAGCACAAGGCGGTGATGCTGCGCTGCCACGCCGTGCTGGTCTCCAAGCCTGAGAAGGCGAAGGCCATGGCCCTGCTGCTCTACCAGACTTCGGCCACGGCACTGGCGGAGTTCCGCCGGCTGAAGAAGCGGGACGACGCGCGGCACCAGCAGCAGCAGCTGGTGGGCGAGCAGAGCATCCCGCTGGTGCCGCTGCGCAAGCTGCTCAACGGGCAGTGCTGCTACAAGCCGCCGGTGGAGCGGAGCCGCAGCGCGCCCAAGCTGGGCTCCATCACGGAGGACCTACTGGGCGAGGAGCAGGAAGAGCGGGCCATGCACTGCGACTGCGAAGACATCCTGGAAGCGCTGGGCGAGCCCGAGGGAGAGCTGCTGCGCCCCGGCAGCGGCCGCGGCGAGAGCCCAGAGCTGGGCCAGCTCCTCCGCGACCTGGGCGAGCTCAGCCTGGGCAACGACCTGCGCTCGCTGCGCGCCGACCTGCGCGTCCGCCGCCTGCTTTCCGGGGAGAGCACGGGCAGCGAGTCCTCCCTGGAGAGCGGCGGCACGGACGGGGCCGCCCCGCCCGGTAGCGACGCCGAGCAGCCGCCCCCCGGAGACCCCGAGACCGGCTGAGCACTCGAGCCCTTTCGGGCGTGCGGGGTGCCGCCGAGGCGCACCGGGTGCCCTCCGGGAATGCACGGCCCTGCCGGGGCATACCGATTCCTTCTGACCCCTCCGGGAGTTCTCGGTCCCTGCCGGGCGTGCACGGCCCCAGCGGGGCGTACCGGGTACCCTCCGGGAATGCACGGTCCCTTCCGGGCGTGAGCGGCGCCGCAGGGGCGCACCGGGTTCCCTCCGGGAATGCGCGGCCCCGCCGGGTCGCACCGGGTTCCTTCCGGCCTCTCCTGGAATGCACGGTTCCTTCCGGGCGTGCACGGCCCCACTGGGGCGCACCGGACCCTCCGGCCCCGCCGGTTCCCCGCGGTGCCCTCGCGTCCCGCAGCATCCCGGGGAGCGGCCGCCACTCCCGTGCCGGTGCCGGTGGCTGCCGGAGCCGGGCTCCAACTCGCCGTGGCCCGAGGAGGGGAGGCGGCCGCGGGCTGTTTACCTCCGGCTCAGCCCTTGAAGATCTGCCAAATTCCTGGAATAGCTTTCCCCGGGGAGGGCGGCGGGAGGGAGGTGTTGCGCCTTGTTTACAGTCAGAAATCTCACATCCGAGAGGGCCCCCCGCTGTTTTCTCCATTAAAGTCACTCCATCGTGCTGTCGTGTCCGAGAGGTTTGCACTGTTGTGAAGTTGGGGTTTTATTTTTATTATTATTTTAAAGTTAGACCTTTTTTTTGGGCCTCGGTCCTGTCCCCGGTCTCAATGCTCTAGATCTTTTGCTGTGCAAAAGAAGACTACTTGTGGCTGTTCACCTGTACATAGGGAAATGTATGCAAATACATTTTGTTATTTTTAAGAACACCACCATTGCGATCTCCTCTGTTTGCACATATGTGAAGAAAATAAAGATAATGGTAACTTAAAAGAAACTGGGGTCACTGTGGCAATTTGGCCTCTGTGTGTGGATTCCTGTAAGGAGTTGGGGGGGAGAGATCCCTTGGGATGTGTTGCAGGTGCAGGAGAGCACTGCACAAAAAGGTGGTTTCACGCATCAAGCGCGATTCCCAAGCTGGCTGGGAATGTTACATTACGGGGAAACACACTGGGCGCTTAAGGACTCTTACAAGACACAGGGATGAGGTTTTCTCTCTGCAGCCTCTAACCATGGGCAGGAAAGTGCGAGAAACCTCGTCAGGGTACTCTGGCTGGGTCCTAGTCTGAGGAAACCAAACTGTGGGGCCCTGAGGCTTCCCTGGGGTGATCTGTCCCTCGCCTGGGCACTGGGGATACCGCACAGCTCTCATGTCGTCTGCATCCAGGTGCTGCAGCTGGTCCCTCGCTACTCACAGTGCCAGCCTGAGACAATTTCATAACCTCACCCAGGGTAAGCAGCGAAGTTGATTAGCCACGGGACTGCCGCGGTATTTTTAGCTGTAAATCTGTTTGTAAGTGGCAGGCTCCCAGGGCAGGAGAGATGTTCCGGTTTCATTTGTCCCCAAGTGGAGGTATCAATTAAGAGATAATTAATCTGGCATTTCTGATGTCTAAATGTTTTCCACTGTGCCTGTGCTGCAATCGGTGAAGTCGCAGGAATGTCAATGAAGAGCCTAACCAGCTGCCAGGGCCAGGCCACACTCCTTGTGCAAGGAGCCCGCCTCGGAACTTGTAAATACCTCATTAAAACCCATTGCAAAATCTGCCACCCCGCCAGCGAGACTATTGTCTCAGTATGAGTCAGTCAGAGGAGGGAGGTACAGTGGTGTGGCTTTCATGGGAAGGGGTAATCGGGAGAGGGAGGAATCCCCTCAGAATGGGCACCATCGTGCTCAGGTGACAGTCTGCCTGTGACGGGCAGCGAGATGCAGCAGGTGATGGTGGCCACTGCTGGATTTGAGCGCGCTCAGGCTGGCACTGCTGAGACACACCTTGCTAAAGAAATAGTGTCTTGCTGCTTTTTCTCAGGCAAAGCTCCCTTTGCCTTTCCCGGGGAGGGAAGGGTCGTGAAGGGGAAATGAAACACCAGGGAGAGCTAATCCCAAAGTGCTTTCCCCAAGATGGGGCTTGCCAGACTGCCTGGCTGGCAGCAGGGAACGTTCAGTGCCCTGGGCTGAGGTGAATGCCCCAGGTCTATGCCCAGCTCTCTCCCGGGGCAGAGGGAACAGGCAGTGCTTGGAGCAGGGAGCAATACAGCACCTGGAGAGCAGAGCCGGCACGCCAGGGGAGTCACGGGGGGGGTTAGTTAACAACCCCGCTTGTTGAATGACCTGGTGGTGTTTGCTTTACATCCTCCGTGTGTGCTTAAAAGTGGTTAATGGCCTTAGCTTAGTCAATGCCTTTCCTCTCTCCAGAAGAGCCATCATGTCTGCAACAGTGAGAAAAGGTTTTTATCACACGCCAGAGCTTAAAAGCACAATTCCCTGAACAGCAGCAGCAGCAGCAGCAGCAGCTAGGGCCTGAAGTATTTCCCCTTGAAGCCATTAGCAGGGCTACTGTGCAGTTTCCTTAGAGGCCTGTATAGATCATTAGCTGTAGTCCAAATCCCTTTGTGCCTGGGATATTTTGGTACTAGAACTGTAGAAAAAAATGTGATATGTATGTCTGCAGTGCTGGTGTGAGGTTATTCATGTGTGCTTAGCTGCCCTGCCCTCCCCATAGCAGCATGCCTGGGTCTGCAAATGAGAACAAGTGCATGTGAGGAGAAAAAAGTAATTTTATTTTCCACACGGCAAGTTTGAAGTACCATCTTCCTAGAAAAAGGAGAGGAGGAGAGAGCGAGAACTTCTCTCCAACAGATTTGAGTAAAAGGCTGAGCTGCTGCTGTTTTTTCCTTTTAAACAAGTAGCTGCTTGCTAAGCTGAAAAGCCTGCTGCCGGCTGATGGGCTTGTGTGGGGAGGTGCAGCAGGGCTTTGGGAAAGGCCTGCCCCCATGCCTAGAGGACAAACTGCTCTATGGTCTCTGCTCAGTGACAGGGCTGCTGCCAGCCCCTGTGCCAGGGCTGCTGCCCGCTGATAGTGTCCCACCGAGTGTGGCACAGCCCTTGCTCGGGCTGTTGGCAGAGACACGTTCCCTGTCGACCAGGCTCCATCCATCAGCACTAACTCAGCCTTACAGCTGGGGATGGTGAATCAGCCCCTGATGCAGTGGAGGCGTGAGGGCTGCGCAAAGAGCAGCACAGGCTCTGAAACTGCTCCCCAACAGCCGGCAGCCCCATCCCACTGCTGCTTTCCTGGGGACAGGCAGGCAAAGGGAGAGCAAAGGCAGCCTGGTAGCTCTGCCAGTAGGTTTGAACTGTGTGGGAAGAAGTCAAATGCAGGAACAGATGTTTGGAGAATTACATGTGAAGCACTGCTATCTGCCCCTGGTGCAAACCACTGCCCTGCCTGGGCTTGGTGGGCCAGCCAAGGAGGTTTCCAGCACAGCAGGGTTGAACACTGAGCTTCACACATCTCTGACCTAGCAGGCAGTGTGGGATGAATTGGCCAGAAAATACCTATAACAAACATCACAACACCAGGAAAAGCAGTGATCCTGCTCTGAACCTGACACATGGGGCTGATGCTTTGGCAAGTCAGGTGCTGCACCAGGTGCCTGAGGTTCTCCAACTGTGTTATGGCTAAATAGAGCATGTGATTATTCCAGGCAACAATGATGGCTCCCAGAATATGAAGAGATTAAGGAGAAAAGAGCCCTTTTTGCTAATACTATTTATTGACTGTGTATTTGCTGTTGTACTACAGATTTTCTCCTGAAAATGAGGCTGAGGGGGGGCCACACAAATCTGGAAGTGTTGGCAGGATGCCATGTACAACTTCTTGTTTTTCTCTGCCCTTAGCATGCCCTTCTCCCATCCTTAGGTCTTCCTCATCCACAACAGGAAAAAATATCATGTGCAACCAGAAAAATTACCCAGTGGTCAAGTGGAATGAGCCAAGTCATGAAATGACTTTTAGCCTAGACTGTAGTACTGATTTAGATTCAGAATTACTTGCAGTTTAGTTTGGAGATGTGCCTTGCACAGGATACATCCAGTTTGCCTGACCAGGGGTGATGATGTGGGAACTGCTGGCTGAGGGGCTGTTTTGGACTCCTGGATGTGAAATCTGCTTGAATGGCACCAGGTTAGTGGTGAAAACCTTTTCCTTTTTGGGGGCTACAGGCAATACTTAGTATTGAGTACAACCTTGGGACAATTCCAAGTCACCTTCAGCACACACACTGTGATTCACAGAGAAGCAGGAAGACGTCAGGATTTCCTCCTCGGCGGTGTGTTGGAGAAGAGTAGCTGACCTGTCCCACTGCTGTTAGTCTTTCCCAAGGCATCACAAGTGTCCCATTGCCCAATTCTTGGCCATCACACCAAACCCTTTATTCTTCAGCAGGGAAAAAATCCCCAATTTCAGCCTGCAAGGAAGGCACAGGGCTGGCAACCTATCATCAAACTGTCCAAGGGGTTGTGGGTGACAGCACTGCACAGCCCTTGGTTTTCTTGGGTGAGGGTGGGCAGGGTCCCACTGATGATGAAAAAAACTTGTGTGCTGCAAGCATGGTGCAGTGCCAGCCAGCTATGCCTCACCTCCTGCTTCTCCTGGAGCTGGGAAGAAAAAAACCCTGCATTTCCAAGGTCAGCAGCAGCCCCAGCTCCCGCAGAGCTCATGTGCTGTGAAGGCGTGTCCCCCTCCTCACCCCAGCCGCTGGTAGCAGCAGGGGCTGTTTTCCCCAGCAGCTGGAAGGAGATGATGTGCAAGGACAGGAATGTGAGGGCAGGCAGCCAGGGCAGCACAGGGACAGCGTGGGGTCCCAGAGGCCAGGCCAGGTCGGTTCATCCGCGGGGCTCAAAGAGCCCCATGGAGGAACTGAACTGATCTGGCCTCTGAGGTTCTGCTTCTCTCCACATTTCCATCACCCATCCCAGGCACCTCCAGCTTGCTGCCTGGTGCCTTATAGGGGTCTGAGTCTTGGTGAATGCCTGGCAAGGTGTGCATGAACTGGAGGGAGCAGAATTGTCTGCTGCTACATCCCAGCAGGAAATCAAAGCTATGCATTCAGAAAACCATGACATTCCCCCTTGCCGGTGGGGGCTCTGCCTGGCGGGAGGGCTGAGCACTACGAAAACACTTGGAGAAACAGTTATATAATGAAGGACAAGGTCCCAATCCAGCCCTTGGCTCAACAAGGCAGCTCTGCAAGGAGCTGAGCTTCAGGCTGCAGCTGCCCAGCACCCTCCAAGATCCAACCCTGGTCACTGCAGTCCATGCTGCTGCTGAGGGCTGGAGGTGGAGGAAAGGTTGCAGAATGTTTTTTCCCAAGCGGGGTGATGTTCTGCTTGCTCAGACTTGGTAAGCCAGAGCACAGCTCCCATGTGTGGGTTTAGATCAAGCTCCTGTGATGGTAGGAACTGGGCGAGGTCTGGGACAGGATAGCCCAGGACTGGTGAAGGTCAGGGTCTGCTAGCTGCAGGCATCTAGGCTTTCATGCCACTGTCCAGATGTCTTGGACCCAGTGGTGGCGCATCGTGGTATACATCATCTGTCCCTATGCCCCAAAACAGGGGCATATGTCCTCAAACATGTGTCCTCAGCTCGGTGGGAAGGATCCTGGAGAACTAGTCACAGTAAAGGGCTTTGCCTATAGAGCTCCTCCCTTACTGTCCTGCTCCAAAATGGGAAGCAGCTGGGCAATCTGCCTCCCGCAGCTGGTCCTGCTGCCACCCCACAAAGAGGGGTGACATGCTCGGTGTCGCATCTGGGTCTGGAAATCCCTGCTGCTCTGGCACAGGCAAGCAAGGGAGGACACAAGGAAAAGGCTCTGGGATGGAATTCATCACTCTTCCCGCAGCACCGTGAAGTTGCACGCGGTCTGCTCGGACCCATGAACAAGCTGAACTGTGACATTAATTAGAGCCGACAGTGTTCCTGGAGGGAGCTGGCAGAGCAGCAGCACCAAAGCTGCTGCTGCTGGGTCTGTGTGCTGAGCCAGGCCCTGCACCAGGCTGGCCTGGCTGTGCCATGGCCCTTGAGTCTTGCCACAGTGGGATCTGTGCTCACTCCAGCTCCAAAGATTATGGTGGGAGGTACACCCTCAGCCCCAAGGGACAGGAGAGGCAGTGCCCAAATCCAGCCCTGCTGAGCATTGCTCTGCCCTTTTCAGGCAGCCCAGACTGCAGCTGGGCACTGCCTTTCCCAGTCCTGCACACTTCCCTCTGGCTCTCCCCTCTTATTGTGGTTCTTTGCCCCCAAAGTGCTCAGCCCTCAGCACCACTATTTCTCACATAGCTCTTTTCCCATCCCAATTTGCTGCTGAGTAGGAACTGCCATGTGCTGCTGTTTCACAAATGCCCTTGAACTGGAACACAGTGCAGGCACCCTGGGGCAGGGAACAGTTAAGGGAGTTAGGATGAAAAGTTGATATAAATAATTTGGTAGCTCCTGTAGGAAGATTGCAATTTAGCTTAATTATCATAATTACATTTTCAATCTCTCTGCTAATACTTACGAAACAATAGAGTCAAGTGTGAATGCAGATGCCTGCATTTCCTACCAGTGACTTCTCATTCTGCTGCTTGAAACAGGTCCATGGGGATGCTGAACCAGGCATCAGAGATGGCAGGTAGGGAGGTGGTATTTCCCCAGCACCTTGTTTTGGGCATTGGGATGCCTCATTCCCCTCTGGCTGGCACAGGGATTTTAACTTCAGCTCCAGGATCAGCAATATGGTTGTCTGAAACCCACTTTGGTGTGGCATCATCTCTTCTGCTGGAAGTGGAGGAAAATAGTCTGGAAATATTTCTTTCTGAGTAGGGACACCTGCACTTTCTCTACCCAAGCTGTGGTCGATGACCCCCAGAGGCAGCTCTATCCGTGTCCGTGGTGGCCCAGGAGATGAGACCAGCGCAAGCAGAGAGCCAGGTCTAGACAGCTACTGGCAGGAGCGTTCATTTGCAGTAGCTTGTCAAAGCTGAGTGTTAGCGATAATGACTTCTGAATATGGCCAAGACCATGTTTGCCCTGCAGCCTGCTCCTGCCTTTGCTCACCTGGGAAGAAATGGATGCTTCTCAGCAGCAGAGGCAGGTCCTGGGGTCTGTGCCCTGCCCACTGCCTTCTCTGGGGTTCCAGGAGAGCCTGACCAGAAGGTGCCTTGCCAGGGCCCTGGCAGCAACAGGCACCATGGCCAGGAGGAAAATGAGCAAGGGGAGGGTGCAGCCACAGAGAGCAGAGTATGTGCTGCCTCCATCATGCACAGATGCCTGAGGAGCACCCAGGGCCATGGCAAGTCCTTCCCCATCCCACCATTTGCCTTCATTTGAGATGTAGCACACAACACACAGGTCTCTGCCCTGCTCTGCCCTTGGCTCAGCAGCAGCAATTCCACCCCATATCCCAGTGTCCCCCCAGGCATCCCCAATACTGTCACACTGATCAGAGCAGGGCTTGGGCAGGTCTATGAGCTTGGGCTCCCTCAGGGCAGTCTGCTGCTATCCTTGCAGGTGACACTGTGTCCTGTCCTGCTTCCCACCTGCCACAATGCTCTGGCAAGTTGCAGGATGAGAACTGAGCTGCTTATCTTTAGTGCTGCTCTGATCTAATTTTACTTTCTTAAGCAATGCCCAGGCTTTAGAGAGCATCTTGTAATGGAAAGTCTCTGCATGGCAAGGAGGGGATCCCTGCACTAATACAGCAGTTATCCCACATGTACCAGTACAGCAGTTATCCCACACACCAGTGCAGCAGTTATCCCACACGCACCAGTACAGCAGTTATCCCACACACCAGTACAGCAGTTATCCCACACACCAGTGCAGCAGTTACCCCACATGCACCAGTACAGCAGTTATCCCACACACCAGTACAGCAGTTATCCCACACACCAGTGCAGCAGTTACCCCACATGCACCAGTACAGCAGTTATCCCACACACCAGTACAGCAGTTATCCCACACACCAGTGCAGCAGTTATCCCACATGCACCAGTACAGCAGTTATCCCACACACCAGTACAGCAGTTATCCCACACACCAGTGCAGCAGTTATCCCACATGCACCAGTACAGCAGTTATCCCACACACCAGTGCAGCAGTTATCCCACACACCAGTACAGCAGTTATCCCACACACCAGTGCAGCAGTTATCCCACATGCACCAGTACAGCAGTTATCCCACACACCAGTACAGCAGTTATCCCACATGCACCAGTACAGCAGTTATCCCACACACCAGTGCAGCAGTTATCCCACACACCAGTACAGCAGTTATCCCACACACCAGTGCAGCAGTTATCCCACACACCAGTGCAGCAGTTATCCCACATGCACCAGTACAGCAGTTATCCCACACACCAGTACAGCAGTTATCCCACATGCACCAGTACAGCAGTTATCCCACACACCAGTGCAGCAGTTATCCCACACACCAGTACAGCAGTTATCCCACACACCAGTGCAGCAGTTATCCCACATGCACCAGTACAGCAGTTATCCCACACACCAGTACAGCAGTTATCCCACACACCAGTGCAGCAGTTATCCCACATGCACCAGTACAGCAGTTATCCCACACCAGTACAGCAGTTATCCCACACACCAGTACAGCAGTTATCCCACACCAGTACAGCAGTTATCCCACACACCAGTGCAGCAGTTATCCCACATGCACCAGTACAGCAGTTATCCCACACACCAGTGCAGCAGTTATCCCACACCATTGCAGCAGTTATCCCACACACCATTGCAGCAGTTATCCCACACCAGTACAACAGTTATCCCACACACCAGTGCAGCAGTTATCCCACACCATTGCAGCAGTTATCCCACACACCAGTGCAGCAGTTATCCCACACCAGTACAGCAGTTATCCCACACACCAGTACAGCAGTTATCCCACACACCAGTGCAGCAGTTATCCCACACCAGTACAGCAGTTATCCCACACACCAGTGCAGCAGTTATCCCACACACCAGTACAGCAGTTATCCCACACCAGTACAGCAGTTATCCCACACACCTGTACAGCAGTTATCCCACACCAGTACAGCAGTTATCCCACACACCAGTACAGCAGTTATCCCACACACCAGTACAGCAGTTATCCCACACACCAGTACAGCAGTTATCCCACACACCAGTACAGCAGTTATCCCACACCAGTACAGCAGTTATCCCACACACCAGTACAGCAGTTATCCCCCATGCATGACTTTGCTGCTAAAACCCTCTGGCTGCAGCTCTGGCCCAGCGAATTCCTAGCAGAGCATACAGCATGGTACAGCTGTGTAGGAGACCCTAAAATCCACCAGGATCTGCTGGAGCTGGTAAAATCTGCCTCCTCTCTGGACTCCCAGGCCAATCCCATAAAGACCTTTTGGTTAGTGCTGCTTTGAAGTAGACTGAACCCCCTGGCTCTTCACAGCTCTCACTGCTGTTACCAAAGAGAGAAACACCAAGGAAACCAAACCCTCCAGGCTACCACCAGAGAGGCAGAGGAGCAATGACCACTACAGGCACAGGGTATTGCAAGGGCCTGTTGTGCAGCAGTAGTAAGACTGAGAGTCCTTATTGCACCTCTGGGCTAACCTAGAGGTGAGGTTCATCAGCCAGGCCATTGATGTTCATTCTTTCTGCTCCCCAGTCTGGGCTTCCAGGACTTGAGACATGACCTGAACTCAGGTGCACTCCATGGCCATGCAGCCTCCCTGTGAAAGCAGTTTCATGTACACTTTCACTCACGCTGCCCCTCTGTAAAGTAAAGCTCTGCAGAGAGCTATTTCAGGACCCAACATGACTCTCCCTGATGTCAGGACCAATTAGTTATATCCTGCAAAGGAAAAAAAGTCTACTAAAGCCAGCTCTGGTGGGACAATGACATTAAGGTGTTCCAGGTGCTCATCTGGGTTCCCCAAGAGAACCAGGAGCTAAACATAGCCCTGGGAAAGTGGCAGGAGGGGGTGGCTGCTGTCCTCTGCACTGAGGTCTCCTAGGGCAATAATCTCCTGTATGGGTCATCCCTTCTCTTTTGTCCTCTGACCTTCCCTTGCTCTGCCCTGGGGAGAATATAGCGCCTGCACTAGGGCTATAGCTGAGATCAGTCTGGGCTCATCTTGGTGGGCTTAGTTCAGGCTTTATCCCCCTCACCCAGGCCATCAAATCTCACTGTCATTTTCCAAGGAAATACCCATTTGAAGGAAAAAGAGGAAAAAAATAATTAGTCAAAATAGTGAGAGACAGAGAATTTTAGGCATTTGATATTCTCATTGTCCTCCCCCACAATAGTATTATCCTTCTCTAAATAGATGCTGAGCTGAAGACATAACAACACCCTACTTCCCCCAAATAGCTCGAGTGAAACAAATGCAGGAAGTTTGAAGGGGTTGGAGCAGACCTGTGGTCAGACAGGAGCCTGGGCACCCCCGTGGGCTCCTTGGGGCCACGGGGGCTTCACAGGACTGACAGCTGAGCTGCAGTGAGCCAAGATCTGGGGTCTTGCCCTCTGTGAAATAGGGGGTGCTGCCCTCACACTGCAAAAGAGCTGACATGGAAGGTCCTGGCCATCAGTCCCGTGTGTTTTCCTGGTGCTGTCCCCTGTCCCTAGGAAAGCACCAGCAGGGCAGCCCTGAAGTATGGCAAAGGCAGCAGCAGAGACACAGACTCCACAGCCCATCACAGCTCGGTCCTAAAAGCTGGTGGCAGCGGGCTGGCCTGTCTGCTCCTGGCACAGCCCACTGGGAGCACCTGCCGGCCAGCACAGCCCCGGTGCCAGTGCCTGCCATGGTGTGAGGGAAGGACACCAGTGTCCCCTGGTTGGGTGCAGCTGAGTTCTGCCGCTGGCACCGGTGCCTGCTGCGTTTGGGGAGCCCTGCTGCTCCCACTGTGCCATGCGTGGGGGATGGGGACATCCCAGCCCTGAGCAGCTGCCACAGGGAATTGCTTCATATGGGGGCTTGAGGTTCCCCAGTGACACCCGTGCGCTGTGGGGACAGCCCTCCCTGCCCTCTTCCCAAAGCAGGGGTGACATTCTCTCTCCCAGGCAAGTGCCAAGCCCCACCAAGTACCTGGGACTGTGCTGGGACCCCCGGAAGGAGCTGTTTTATCAGGACCAGGGTTAACACTTGCGAGGGCAAAGCCTCTGGCAAGAGCCACACAGAGACAGGCAGACATGGTTTGTCTCCGGGGAAGAGGCAGCCCCTCCAGACAGCATCTGCCTGCAATCTCTGAGAGCCTGACCCCGTTCAGCTCTAGAGCAAGGCTCAGTCGCTGCTGCTGGGAGTCACAGTACTTCAGCAAATTTTCACAATTGTCTTTAATGTCAGAACCAGCAGTAAGGCACTCGGAGGTGCAGTTAGACCTCCCCTCCCTGAGGAATACGGTTAACTGAAACCCAGGCACAGAGGCAAGGAAATTGCTGGATGAAGTAGTTTGGTAATTGTGAAAAAGAAGAACTTGTTTTCTTTGTCTTGCAAGAGTAAATTGCACAACATGACCTGCAATGGCTTCAGCTCAGAAGGTTTTCAGGAGGAGGTTGTGGGTTGATTTAAAATCCAGACAGTGAGGAGGGAAATGATTCCGAGCCTGCTATGAACCGTGTGGTATCCATAAGGAATGTGGCAGTGGGTGACTGAGGTGGCAGCAATTGTGTTTGGTTTGCTATTCAGGTGCCCTACCCTACATGGGTGAGCTCTCCTCTCCTGTCTGGGGGCCACCTCAGAGAGGACGTGGCTCAGCCTCAGGGCTTGCCCGTGTTCCCAAGGCAAGGTGAGCTAACGGCCCATGTATCAGAGATGCATTAAGCAAGAGGAGCTTTTATGAGCTCATTTTGCTGGGTTGTTTTAAGAACCATTGTGGTTATGATGACTTTTAGCCCTGCAACATAAAAATGCTCTTTGTCAAGGTGAAGAGATACTCTGCAAGTCAACCCAAGGTGGAAGGAGAAGAAAAGTCACTAGGAGAGGTCAGTTAGGATTAATTGCTTGTCCTGCTATCATTTGCTATGTACTCCAGGCCCAGACATGAGCTGGATGTGCTAGGTGCAGGACAAAAAAATAGAAGACAAAAATAGGTAGTGCTGAGAGGAACCAGCATCAGATACCAGAAAGAGCCCAGGCCAGGAGAGCAAGCCCGATCTGACATGCCTCTCCTTCCCCTCTTTGATTCCTTTCCTCCCCAGGTGCTGCTGCCTCATCCTGGCTTTGTCATTCAGACACAACCGGGAATGCTCCAGCTTGAGGCAAAGACCACTGACACCTTACATTTAATTCAGCTCACAGAAGTCTACTGGGTGCTAAGAGGAAAACAAAAAAAATAATCCCACAAAACCTTCCATCTCTGTTTTGTCCCAGTTTTAAATGGTAAAATCTGTGCTTTGTTCTCAGCTATTGTTGCAAAATTGAACCGCTTTCAGCCTCTCACCTTACTTAACCGTGGGCTGCATCCACACAGAGCTGCTGAGTGCAGCACAGAATGAAAGCCCTTGCTTGGCCTAGAAACCTGGAATGTGTGAACCTCGTTAAAACGCACACAGGGAGTTGGGCTTTGAAGTGGAGTGGACCAAAAGCCAGCAAGCCCCCAAAGGATGCTGTGTGGCTGTTCCCAAGACGAGGAGCGCACTTCCAGCTGAGAGACACGCTGTACCTGACAGTCCCGTAATGCCTCCCGATAACAGCCCTGGCTGAGAAATAGCTCAGTGCTAGATGATGCTCTCCAGAGACTGATAAAGGTTGCTGACTCTCTGCAGCATCCCAGCAGCTGGCTCCTGCCTGGCCACACTGCCCCTTGGCTCACCAGCACCAGGGCCTGCCTTGAGTACCTGCAGCACCCTTGTCTGATGAGCACTGAGTTTTGCTCAGCTGGGATGAAGGGAAAACATATTCGGTCCTGCAAACATTGCAAGCACATTAGCCTGCCCTGGTCCTCGGCCTCCCTGAGGAAGTCCAGCATGCAGAGCTGCCAGGATAGTGTTTCCCTTTCTTTTTGGAGATGTGACCCTGGGAAGGGAATGAGCTCTGTCACCGCCTCCAGCTGGGAGAATGCCAGTGCTCAGCAGTGCCAGCTGGTGACTTCCTGGCATCCCCATGTCCTGCTCAGCCATGGGCTGCACCCCCCCTGGAGTCTCTGAGGCTGGGGATGCTCCAACAAAGAGACCTGAGGCCACTCCAGCCCCATTCCCAGCCCTTTACATATCATGGTGCTGCTGCCACTCTGAGCTGGCTGTGGGGTGCTGCCCCTCAAGTCCTCCCAGGTCTTCCTGCACCCAGTGGCAGGTGGCTCCTGGAGAAGTCCTGGCCTCAGCCAGGAGCAAGATGGTTGGTGAGCCCTGGATATGGGACAGCAAAGGTAACTGCAATCTGCTGAGTTCCTCCTGCCATCCAGCCGGATCCATGCTCTTGGCTGCTGTGCAGAATCTCTTTGCAAAGCTGAATGGCTGCTGCACTTCATTTCCCAAGTGGCCACTGTTTATCAATGAACAAAGTGAGCCATTGCCCATGAGAGCAGTGCTCACCAGCAGTTCTGCACAGCACAGCAACCTGCAGTGCTGGAGGGTCGAAATCCAGAAAACCATTCTCCTATCCATCCATCCATCCTCTCTCTGCAGAGAAGGCAGGGATGCTCCTCCTCTCAGCAGGTAATATAGGGAGGATAATTCATTTATGAAGTAATTTAGTGTAATTCTTAGTTATTAATACTGTGCTTTCTATTTTTTAGGTTCTGTGTAATCGTTCCCCTGCTCTGACTCATGCTGTTCCAGGGAGTAAGAGCTGTGCACTGTATTAGCACTGCCTGCAAGATGCATGAGCTCCTTAGCTTCTGCCTGGCCTGGCTGAGGGGATCCTTTCCCCTTCTTTCCACACCAGACCTCAACCTGCTCCTGCAGTGCAGCAGGAACAGCCTGATCTCTGTAACCTGCCCCTGCTCATGGCCCTGGGCTCCTGCAGCAGCACTGATTTCTCTGCAGTCACTCTACAGGGGAAGCAAAAAGCTTCCTGGTATCTGTTTTATCTGTGTCCATCTTAAGCACTGGAGAAAGGCACTAGAGCTCAGTGGAAGGGTAATTTTTTTCTTTTTACATGACTGAAAGGAGAGTTACATATGCAAAGCCATAAAGTGTGTCTGATGCCCATCTGCTCTTGTTCACCCACAGCACATTTCAAATAGTGTCCCAGATCAGCACCATGGGGGCCTGATTTGCACCCAGAGATCTTCAGAGAGCCCAGGCCTTCCCCCTCACTGGTTTGCTGTCCAGAAGGCCCAATGCATTGCTCCCAGAGGCTGGGCAGACAAAGGCTGTGTGTGAGCAGCCTGGTTTCTGACTGAGACTCCAGCTCTGTGACAGGGCTCCCAGCCTCAGCCCCTCCATTCCAAGGGTTCATTGAGTTGCCATTATCCAATCCCTCCCCTCAAGGACATGGCATTTTGCTCAGTCACAACTCTCAGATCTTCACTACAGGTGATGTATCCCATATTGTGGGGGCTGGGGGGTGTGTTACTGACACAACAGCTCTCATCATCTGACATCTGCAGGGAGATGACAATGTTTCCACAGAGTCCAGCACGGCATGTTTGGTTCACTGCTAGGGCTGCCTCAGTTTCCCTTCTAGGTGGCTGAGCCAGCAGCCAGCACCCACATCCCTCTGTGCTCCCTCCACGGGACTCTGCCACTCGTGCACGTTCCCTTTGGCTCCTGGATTCCATCACCCTGTCTGTGGGTCGGGGAACCATGACCCACACCAGCCACCATGTGCAGAGCCAGCAGAACTTGCAGGGATGTGTGGGGACAGTGAGGCCAATGTCACCCTGCATTGCCACCCTCTGCCAGCCCTCTCCTTGGCAGGGCCTGGAGGCAGGGGATGCTGTGCCTGGGGCTGGCATGTGTGGCAGCTGGAGATGTTTTAGGTAGCTGTCCAGAGGGTCTGCTGAGCAACCAGGTTTCATGAGTTATTTATAAGCTACGGGAGGGAAGCGGTGATAAATAATACATTGGCACTCTCACATTCTGCGTGCATGTGTCTACAGATAAATATTTCATTCTCCAGGAATACACATAGATGCCTGTTGATAAATAAAAATTGGAAAATGTTCTATTGGATGGTTTTAAATATGACTGTCCTCTTGCATCTGAAGAACATGGTGTACCAGGTGTACAGGACGAAGATGCTAATTTCCCTCAGCAGAGGCTGCCTTAAATGTATCACTGCAGCACACTGGGCATGGTGCCTAGTGTAGCACACACACCCCAGAAACATACAGCCCTGGATTTTCCTTCCGCACCATTATTTAACATCACTTTTGTAACAACACTGTTCAAGCAGCTTTTCTAATTATACCTTGCACCAACTGGGCTCAGGACACAGCTGTCAGCCTTCTAAATATTAGCAGAGAGACCCAGAAGGCAGCACATTTCCTCTTGTAAGTGTCATTGGAATTTGCAGTGTGCTCAGGCATGACTGGTGATGCCAAGCTTGTTACTGCTGTTTAATTAGGCAAATGGCTTCTCCCATTGGAAAAACATGAGATACTGAGTGGGATGTGAGCAAACCCATGGGTCCCACCAGCCCTGCCAGCAGCATGGAGCTGCCATGTGCTGCTTCCTACACCTCTTGGGGACCCAGGGCGCTCCTGGGCTTGAAGGCAGCTGGAGGGAGATGCAGCCCTCTCCCCAGGGAGCACTTGCCCTCAGTGCTTGCTGCTTGGAAAGCCCCAAAGCCCAGGACCCAGAGCCAGCACCCACATGCAGCTTTGGCCTCTGCCAGCCCAGCACCAAGTGTAGGTGAAGGAGTCATTTTTCCCCTAAATGTGGTTTCTAGAGCACATCGCTCCTGGCTGTCTCTGAGTGCAGTGCTGGAAGTGGATTTAGCAGGGTCATTGTTCAACTTGGCCTTCACAGAGAGGGCTGTGGGCTGCAGATGCCCCGGCAGAAGCCTCTGGCACAGCCTGGGCAAGCAGCACATGCCAGCAAACAACTGAGTGCCAATCATGCTGTGCCTGGCTGGTTCACCAGGAGACGCCTATGCAACATATTGACACATTTGGAATCTTTCCAGTGGCTGGATTTGGCTGCACTGACTTGTGATTTTTTATGAGTAACCCTTTTTATTCCCAGTTATCACAGCTGGGTGCTGTGCCATGCTGGCTCTGGTCCCAGCAGTGTGCAGGAAGTTCCCAGCACCCACCACACCATGCTTTGTGCCACCACCCAGAGCAACAGCGAGGGATTTCTCACCTGGAAATCCCAGGGACTGGGCCAGGCTGCAGCAGCAGAGCTTGGCGGGGAGACTTTGATCGCCAGCCAGGGCTTGTCCCCATCAGCGGTCCCAAGCAGGGATGCAATACATCAAAGGGCAAGGAGGAATAGCTCCTGCTGAGCACAGCAAGGCTCTGTGCCACAAGAGACTGCCGCAGGCCCCTGGGAAAGGCAAGGACAGGGAGCCGCTGCCCCAGGGTGGGGAGGCTCAGAGCAACTCAGAGGAGCTGTGGGGCAGATCCAGGCTCAAGGAGAAAAGATAGAGAAGATAATCCAAGGAAGGGAACAGAGCAAGGAGGCAGTGGAGGGAAAGCCAGTCAGGAGGCTGGTGGTGGGCCTCCAAGAGCATGTCTTGTGCTTTCTGGAGCCATGAGACACCAAGTCTTTGGGGTTTGTCTGTAGCAGTCCTTCTCCTCATCCTCATCCTCTGCTAGGCTCCCTCACTAACAAAGCTGTCCATCCAGTTGGCAATGAAATTGTAGCCACGTTTCTTTCTTGGCTTTCCCTGATGGGCATTTTATCCCGGGCTCCCCCAGGAAACTGCTCTGCCATCCAGAGGAGTTAAAACACATGAAACTCCATAGGGAGCAGGGAAGTCCTGCAGGGTGCAGGACTAGTCCAAGAGGTGCTGCAACTCAGGTTTTGGAAACTGGATTGCCAAGGGGACACACCTGACAGTATACTGGGGGATGCACAAATCGCCCCAAACCTGCCAAGAACCTATGGATGCGGTGGTTCAGGATTGCACCTTGCAAAACATGACTCGGCAGGCAGCGGGGAGAAGTGCTTTGATGTCGTGTCTGCCAGCTGGAATTACAGCCCGGTCCGCTCTTCCTTTAGGGAGATCTGCATCCCTGGGAGGAGGCTTTGAGACAGGAGGGCACCACTTTGACTCTAACAGGGGCTGCACTGCCTGCTCTCTCTGAACATGCACTGCCATCCCTGCTCATGCTGTACCTTCATCCCCTGGCACCTTCTCCCACTTGCCACGTGGCATCACTGCCAGCTGCCAGGAGAGGTTCATTTTGCCCATCCTCCTCCTTGGCAAAGATTTTTTGTGTGGCAGCACTTTTTACTTTTCCTCACCTGGTACTTGCATGAAGCATGCAGAGAAATCATTTTAAGCCTAGGAATTCTGAAGCCACAGTACCTGTAACTAATGGAGGAAGTGCCGGAATTTTATTTCTAGTCTGATCTAATCCCTGTGCTGCAGGTCCCCACTTCTTCCAGCTCCATTAGGAAATTCCCAGGCTGTGTAATATGGCAAGAAATAGAAGGAAGATGCATTGCACCCAAGCCTCATCTCATCCTACTTTAATATTGGTTTATCACACTGAATAAACTGGAGTAATTGTGCAGAAAATTGCTCCATCCACATCATGCCCATCACACATGAGGATTTTCTGCTCGGAGTAACTTGCTGTCACCAGTGGCCAGACCCACCTCTGACAGCAGTTTCCTGGGAACACCAGGCAGTGTAAGGGTGTTGTGGGGGCCCGGGGCTTTACCCCCTGGGACAGCAGGGCAGGGCCTCACAGCGGGACAGAGCTGGACACGGGGGGCAGTCCCACTGCTAGGCTGCCCCAAGGTTGAGGTCGAGGTGGGAAGTCTGCCTGCAGGTCTGGACCAGAGGTGCCCATGGCCAGGCAGGCACAGCATGCTGGTACTCTCCTCTTTACTGCTGTTTTGGGGAGTGATGCCATGGCAGGGGTGGGGTAGAGGCAAAACCACCATCTCCCCAGGAATATGTGCCCCCTCTGACTGGTGTCTGCAGGCAGGGCAGGCTCTGGCCAGTGCCCAAGCCTGGGGCTTTGCTCCCTGCAGGACAGTGACCCCACATCCTGTTCCTGCTGGTCCTGGCAGGGGAGTGCTGGGATGGCAGGGACAGGCACAAGCAGGTCACAAGGACAAGTGACTGAAATGTCCTACATAACAGTGTGTGGGAGAAAAGCCTCCACCCCAAGGACTCTTGTACTGCCTGTGACAACCAGAAAGGGAATAAAAATAGTGCCTATTGTTGTGTGCAGGCAGCGGGCTGCAGCAGGGTTGTGTAATGGTACCAGCCAGCACAGGCTGCCTCTCCCAGAGACAGCAGGGCTATGTGGGTCAGCTGGGCACAGCCCAACATGGGGCCAGGTGGCAGTGGTCCCTGGTGGAGAGGAGGGGTGCCCTAGCCATTGTTCTAATGCCCAGCTGTACCTCCCCAAGCTCCAGTCTGGGGCTGCTGCCAGCAGCTGGCACAATTCTCTGCTGTGTTCCCCCAGCCTGCCCTTTCCTGGAGCAGACCGGGTGCTGCACCTCTCCTCTAGCCCTAACCAGCATGCCAGCTCTCTTCTGGATGCTATCCACTTCCCCTGCCTCCTCCCAAGCCAAAGAGCCCAAAGCCAGCTAGGAGCAGCCTCACCACTGCCCAGTGCAGGAGACACTCCCTACTGTGTCCTGCTCCACACAGGGATACATTTCCCCCTAATCCTGGTCTGCAAAACTGTGAGATTAAGAAGGGGAAGAGCTTCCCAGCAGCCAGCATGGCATCAGCAGCAGCCAGGCCGGCTGGACTTGCAGCTGTGCCGGGGCAGCCTTACTCCTGTCCTTGCCCTGTGCACTGTCAGATTTTGCAGCTGGTGAGCTGCTGTGCTTTGCTGATCGGCTCACAAATTGCTTTCCGATACCATGCTCCTGTCAAGTGTTTTAGCAAAACCAGGATTTTGCTTTTTTATGGATTAAACACAGGTCTGCTGACACCAGCAGGAGCTGGTCTCCATCCAGAGGTGTGGCTGCAGGGTAAGTGGGTCAGGGAAGAGGCTTTCACAGACACCAGCCAGAGCTGTGTCACCAACTGCCCAGTAGAGATCATGCCCGGCACTCTGCTGGCACTCAGAAATCGCTTGTAGACGTGGCTCAGCACAGGCAAGTGCCAACCGCTCAGGTATTTGTGGGTTTTGATGTACCACTATGTCTTAACCTGATCAGGACCCCCTGACTGTCAGTGGGCTTGGGTAGGAGTCAGACAGGGTCCAGGAAAGGGTGCAAAGCAGGTCGGTGTGACTGTCAGATCTACTGAGCACCAACCTGACCTGCACTAGGGACTCAGGAGGGATGAACACACACATCTGCAAGGCAGGGGCAGTGGTCTTCCCCAGTCCCTGCGACCTGACACCCCATCTGACTCCTCTGCTCTCCTTAGGGGCGGCAGAAAGCAAAGGGCTCAGGTGATAAAGGCTGAGACACCAGACATTCACTCCAGCAGTACCCCCACCTCAGTGCTTCATGACAGCCCTAGGCACAACTTTTCTTATGAAGTGCCAGAGCAACATGTTCTCATCTTGCTGTAAATCTTCACTGTACTCACCAGCACTTGAAGTCTGTCCCTACTAAATCCCTGTGTGGCTCTCTCCCTCCATCTGGGGAGCATGCAAATACCTTTAGAGTTGATAAGTCCTTTCTATGTCAACTTTCAGGTTTATTTATACAGCAAAATATCTCTTCATTATAATGCAAATGGATGAATCCCTGGGAAGCAATCAAAGCAAGCAGGGAGGTTTGTTTGCACTGTTTCATGTCAGACAAGCTGGGATGAAAGGATCAGCCGGCAGGAGCCTACAAATGCCACCTACAAGTGCCACCGTGCTTCTGCTGTGCTTGTGCGGACAAAGGGCTGGAGCAAAATGGGGCTCCTCTCCATGCTGGCTCTGGTAGATAACCTTCCTTCCCACAGCTCCTGGCCATTGCCTGATCTGCCAGTGCCACCAGAACAGATTCCCATTAGTTGCAACACTTCTCACAGCAGACACCAGCTCGGCAGCTGCTGGCACTGCCAGGCTCTGTTCAACCCTGCACCCAGCAGCCACCTGGCCCATTGCCCAACACCTAATCCTGCCCACAGCCCCATGCTCGGTCCTGTCTTCTCATCCCACTCCTGTGTCTCTATTGCCACTAAAAAAGCAAAGCCATCTGAGCAGCTCACTGGTGGCCAGGATGGCAAGGGGCTGAGGGCTGTTGGTGCCCTGCCTGTGCATGCAGCAGGGCAGCACAGTGGGCAGCAGGAAGGACAACAGGTGAAGCAGTGCCAGTGAAAGAGCTGGCATGGGAGGTCATAGTGCATGCCAAGCAGTAACCACAAACAGCAGATCACTACCTGTCCCCAGGGGAAGAGATGGGCACCATGGCCACCATTCCCCAGTGTGGGAGTGCCCAGCTCCCCTCTGGGCACCCCCAAGAGTGTGTGGGGCATGAGGACAACATCCTCTCCCCAAAGGCACTGCAGCCACAGGGACACCCTGTAGGGCCAGGGGTGGCAGCTGGCAGTGTTGGGAAGGCAGGTTGGCCAGTAGAGCAGGTTGCTGGTTCCGGCTGAGAAAGCAGGATGCTGTCCTGGGCAGGGAGGCAGGGCTGTGCCCGTGGCCGCGGGCCAGGCACTCATGGCGCACTGAGGAAAGAGGACCTTTGCCCACTCTCTTCGTGAGCAGAGAGATGGACCCATGGAGAGGCTGCTGGAGGCTCACCAGCCGAAGACCTTGCGTGCTGTAGAGGGCTGGATATTTGCAGTTCAAGAGGAAAGCCTCTGGCACGGTTTAATCCAGCTGAAGCAATTGTGCTTAGATAGAGTCACTAGGTGCAAATGGCTCATAATGAGGGAGTTTAGTTGGATGACTATTTCTAGAGTAATTGCAGATTTGCTTGATAACACCAGCAGCCTAAACAGGTTTGCACTATCTTTTATATGGGGAGCAGAGAGCTCGGTACCTGGTGATAGTGTTCCTGGCCCAGCTCTCAGGGGGTGCCCTGTGCACATCCCCAGACAAAAAGGGCTGATTTTCCCCAGGATCCGACTGTCCCTGCTAGGGTGCCCGCATAGAAAAAGCTCCTACCTAGGCAGCACCAAATATTTAGCTGAAAAGGGTCTTGGGACATCGGGACACGTGTTCCCCCTGCCTTAAAGGGGTGCACTCCCTGCAAACCCCTGGCACGAGCTTGATCTACTCCAAGTGCCTCCCCATAGGAAGATGCCGACATTGCAAAAATAATCAGCCTATTTTTAAAGGTTACGAATGCTCCTAGCAAGTCCTCCCCTGACTTTCCTTCCCCCCAGCTTTTTCTCACCCTCTGCCTCTCCCCTGAGATAGAAATCAATGATACCACAGGTTTAATTAATGTTTTTGACTTCCAGCACAGGGATGTGATTTCTCCTCTGTGCTTTTGCCAGGAGTGGTCTTATCCTGCCAAACAGGCAGGTAGTCTGGGCAGGCAAGACTGGCTTCATACCTGCAGCTCTAACAAGGTTGTGCCTTTGGGATTTGTGGCAGTGCTGGCAAGGCAGCAGAGCCCCAGTGCTTGTACCAGGCGTCGTGTGCTGTTGCTAGAAAAGCTGTGAGCTGAGGCAGAGTAATGCCAGACCTACACAGGGAGGGGAGGAAGAGGAGGCACTCCCTGGCACAAGGGCAGCCAGGCTGGGTTTCTGTCCAAAAGGATGCCCTGATGCAGGGAGGACAGCAGCCAGGATTCTGGCTTGGTCAAAGGACACAGGACCCCGTGCGTTTAACTAGATTATCCTTGCTTTAAAGCAAGAGCAGCGTCAGCACTGACCCTGCAAACCTCAAGCCCTGGCAGTGACTTCTCCCAACAGCAAGGAGGGACAAGCTGCTTCCACAGGACCCCAGCCCATCACCGCTGCAGCCCCTCAGCCCCCACTGCCAGTCTCTGCCACGATGCAGCACTAGCGTCAGCATGGGGACACCCACAGAGTGCTGAGAACAGCTGGCACAGTGCTGTTGTCCAGGGCTGTTTTGGGGCCCTCCTAGTTTTGTCTGAGATACTCAGACAATATAAAATTAGATTTAGCCTTCGTGCTAAAAAAGAAATGCTAGTACAATTCAGCTGAGGACTAAAGATGGGGCCACATCTATTAATAACCCTGTAATTTTCACCCTCTGGAGTGGGATTTCAAGCCAGCCTGCTCCAGCACAGCTAAAGACTCACTGTTGCTCAAGAGCCACCTTTAGCCATGACTCCATTTCATGCAGGGTGGCAAGAACACTCCATGCAGGTGTTTACTTCTCATTACAGGGATGCTTTTTCTCCTGGGGTGTTTAGTTAGGGCTGATCAGCAGAGATATGCCATTAGAGCTAAGGCAATCTCTGCTGATCAGTGTGGTCTGGAAGATGGTCAGGCAGCCCTGGGAGCAAGGCAGCAGTGAAGGCAGGATGAATGGGGAGTTCAGGGCATGGGGTGCACTGAGCAGGCACAGGTTGGTCTAGCAGTAACAGAGGCTTCAGGTCCCCAGGGACATCAGTGTCAAGCTGGGAAGGTAATCTGTGCCAGCCACAGCAGGGAGAGGGAGGAAGGCCTGGACAATTCACAGTGTCATGGGTCTCCTCATGCCATGAGTGGTGCAGATGGGGAAGGGAAAGCTCAGACCTGCTCCCCTCTCGGTGGCACCCGCCCTGTCGCAGGTGGAGCAGGGAGTCATGGGATAAGAGGAGGTGATTATCCTGTTTTTCCCGGTCCTGCCTGCATTCTCATGTTACTGCACTTCTGAAAGCCTCAGAAAGAAACCTTCTATGGTCCATGTGAGGGTTAAGTCTATTAATCAGCAGTTAAACTAAAGTTTTGAGTTAAAATCTTCCCAAAAAGGTGCTGACTGCATGCAGAGCAGGAATTACCCAGTTCACGTGTGGCTGAGCAGGAGTATCTGTGGGCAAAACATACCCCTTGCAGTGAAATAAAAAGCCACGGGTGGATAACATACCCTGAGAGCAGAGCTTTGCCTCTTCCCAGGCATAAATCACCCGTGAGTGGGCTGTGATGTTCTCTGCTGTGCCTGTTACCTGCTGTGTGAAGCTCCCTGCAAACAATGCCAGCTCTGCAGGCAGCTTGAGTGCTGCCTCTGGGATGAGCAGGCTGCACCCTGACTTGCTTATTTTACTGTCAACATCCCCAGGGTCCCTGGGCTACCACAGCCCCGTGAAGCAGGGCATCAGCTATCCACCAGGCTGCCTCCATGCTGAGCCAAGGACCATTTGGCTTGTTCTGCCTCAAAGCACCTCCCATGAACATGACAAACGCCTTATGCCTCCACAACAACTACACCTCTTCCCCACAGACCCTTCACTGCTGCAGTGAAACCAAAACCCCCAGCAGATTGTCCTCAGCTGCTTCCTGCCCCCTAAACCTGCTGGGTGGGGGGCTGCTGGTGCCCTGGGCAGTATGTGCATGCTGGGTGAGTGCCAGGCACCTGCTGTAGCCCTGCCAGGTACAGAGACCCCCACAGTGCCCACTCCTGCTGCTTCTGGAGCCCCAAAATGAGGCATGCCAGGCATGCCAGCAGCCATCCCTGGGGAGAAGATGACCAGGCAGGCACCCATGGTTTCACAACCCCCAGTTTCCTTAGGAAACCAGCACAACAGCAGCCCTATTTCTGCCTGAACAGATGAAAGCAGGGATGGGGCTTACTGGAGGAGACAAAGAGCAGTGCCAGAGACAGTCACTTGGTCCCACAAGGAGAGGACAGTCCTGCTGTGGCAGTAAAGCCATGCTCTGCGGGCTTGCAGTGGCCAGGCTTGGTCCCTGTGGATGCACCCAGGGAATGGCTGTCCTGCACTGCAACCCCTGCCTGGAAGGAGGGGGTTGGCTGCTCTTCCCAAAAGCAGCCAGAGCTGTAAATGTTGGGTTGTGCCAACAGCTCTGCTGTTCATTTACCCATCCCTGGTGCTGCTGGTGGCTGCACTGGAAGCACTGAGTACAGCGTGTGCTGTCCACCAGTCAGCTTCACACTTCTAATGAGCAAAGAGCAGGAGGGATGGCAGGTTTCTCCATGCCACGTGTGCCAGGGCTGCTGGGAACCATCAGCCTGACTGGGAGACTGCAGCTAGTGCTGCAGGGTGGCCAGGAGAATTTGTTAATTGCTTGCCGTGAAATGCTGTAGTTTCTGTGAAACGCTGTAGTTTCTGTGAAACTTCAGGCAGAGACCTGCTCGCTTTCAGGCACTCCTGCCTGGGCGATTGATGCACACCGACCTCGCTGCTGCTCAAGAGGCTGCTGGAGCAGTGAGCTCAGCCCTGGCTCTGCCTGTTTCCTGCTGCCTACTGAACTATTTCCCTGGCAGCAGGGATGCTGTATTAGCAGGGGCACGGCCAGAGCTGTTGATAGCAGACAGAGTCAGTGATGCTGGGGGCTGCATCAGGCCAATGCAAACCTTCAGGAGCATCCTTGGCCCTTGCTCCTGCTGGTACCCTGGTCTTCCTGGGGACCTTCATGTACCCCAAAGACAAGCTGATGGGCAGCACCATCCACCACCTCGCTCGTCAGCCATCACAGGGTGGCTCTGGCTTGCTCCAGCCTCCCCATTCAGTCTGGCAGGGGGGCAGCAGAGCCGTGCCACCAAGCACAAATCCCATTAAACGCTCCACAGTGCTGAGCTGCAGCTCCAAGCCTTGAGCCTCCCAAAGGACATAAGGCTGCTTAGGACACCCTAAGCTCTTCATGCAGATGAGTACTTGAGGCCATCAAAGAGGTCTTAAAAGCTTAAGGCAGGTAAATGTGTAAACTGCTCTAAGCCTTCAGTGTCACAGCCGGGCCAGAGGGAAGTCCCCAGCTCAAAGCCACCTCTGCACAGTCACCCTCTGCCACAGCACAGCAGCATTCAAGGGCCACCAAGCCCTTGCTTCCTCAGCTGCATTGCTCCCCCAAGTCTGTCCTACTGTCCCTGCCATCCTCCCCCAACCACATCTTCACTGCAAGGGCTCAGGCTGCCATGTCTCTCCCACCATATTTATTTTCTGTCTAGACAGTGGTAGTTTTGATATGCAGCCCTCCAAATCCCAGCCGTGCCTTCTGCTCCCTCTCATCAGGAGAGTAATGAAATGAATGCTTTTTCGTGGGCAGTTACACACTTAATTCAAGCTCTACCCCTGAAAAGCCTGAATGAAATTGCACAGAGTGTAGCTGGTGCCCCAGGAGTGTTTTCATAAATAAATCTGGAGGTTTCAGTGGGATCTTTAATACACACTAAATAGGAGTCTGTCACAAACTTGTCCTCCTGCAAAGAGACAGCAGAATATCTTTTATCCACAACAGCAGATCAATGCATGCAGATTTTTCTCAAGTGGTTTCTTAGTGTCACTAATGACTTGTTCCTTCTGGTTGCAAAGAACTGTATTTGCAGTAACGGGATACCACAAATTACTTCACTTGCTTCCAAGATGCTGAAGCTGCCCTTAAGCTTAATACTGCAAGTTATTGCAGGTATCTGTGCCTCTTTCCTCCGAGGTATCATGAGAAAAGCCTTGCTGCTCGACTCCCTCCCAGGTCTTGTGTTCCTACATGTTTATTGTCAGTGTGGGAACAAACTCAGCTTTTCAGTTTGAGCCATGCATTTGCCCTGGAGAGGACCCTGGATGTGGAATGCTCACCAGCTGAGCTTCCATCCTGCACCTGCAGCCATTTCCCTCCCCAGACTCTGTTAACTCAGGAAGTGCCACCGGTGTAGCATTTCCAAACATACTCCCACAGGGCAGGAACACCATGCCCCTTCTCAGAGCTGCTTGCCTTGGAGCAGGACTTACTTTCAAACTACCTCTTCATTTTTAGGAATATTTACTGTGCCTTGTTGATCACTGGACTTGATGTCCTAGAGGTCTTTTCCAACCTAAATGATTTTATTCCTACATCATGAATCTTCAGTTTTCTGTTTAACTGTGCCGGGAAACACACCACCTGCAGCACATAGGCATTGCAAAATCAAAGCAAATGAATGTTTTATTTTAACACAAGAAGCATCACATCCAGCCGAGAGGTTCAACACCTGCACACATCCTTTTCAGCATCCTTCCCAGCCCAAGCCACTTTTCCACCTTATCATCCCATCTAGTGCACAGCACTGCTGCTCCTCCTGTGGCCAGTATGGTCCCAGTCTAAAATGACCCCATAAAGGACATCTTGTGACCTTCCCAGCTTTTGCAAGGAGATGACACAAGGACCAGCTGTGACCAGTGCTACTGATAAGCATCATTCCCTCTGAAGTTCAGCTGGGAAAGCGCCTGGCAGCCATGTCCCCAGCACTGCGCTGTGCGAGGGAGGAAGGGATGGATGGATGGTCAGCATGTGATGGATCACCACTTTTAGCCCTGTGACAGGCATGGGAATCTACTGTTGGGTCTTTCATAGGTTTTATCTCAGTGCAGAGCCATAAAGAAAGTGGAAAATGCAGCCAAGTACTTTGATGTGGATCAGCACAGAGAGTTCCCAGTGTTCAGACAGTCACCTCAGACTCCCCAGGTCACCAGAGGATGTTTTCTTCTCCCAGTTAAGGGCAGAGACCACTGAGAAACCCCTGCTCCAGCCCCGGGAACCTGGCATGCGTGAAAATATATTTGGAGGGAGGGGAGAATTTCCATATGAAAGAAGGAATTGACTTGAGAAGAAACAGGGAGACTGCAGCATGACACTAACATGAAAAGCACATTCATGAATATGGACTGGGTAGGAGAGCCCAGAAACACCCATTTCCACATTTGCAAATGCAGATTTATTTTGCATGCAGGACAAATGCTAAAGGGGCTGCAGGTCCTTTCAGCAGAAACCTGCAGCAGCATGCTTGGGATGCTCCCATGCTGCTGCACCAGGCTCAGACCCTGTAGGTGGGAACACACCTGCAGGTCTCATCCTAAAAAGCACTGATTGTCATGAATCCCACTTTTGGGATAGGAATGAAGGATCTTCGACACGCTGCTTGCAACACCACCTATTCCTCCTCTTCCCCTGTGCAAAACTTGGCTCCCTAACTCACAGTCACAGTCTGGGGGACCCCAGAACCCCAGCGCAGCAAATACTGGGATATATAGTTCTCTAAGGCTGAGGTTCCCTTTCTGTTGAAGGATTCTCACATGTATTTCATAGTTTATTTTAAAAAAATCCAAGCCAAGTCCAGCAAATTTAATTTTTTACCATGGTGCTAATTTTCATACAATTTCTAAACCTAAAAAAGCAATTTATTAGGCTACTATAACCATGCCATTACACCAAGAGACAGGAAAACAGTGAGAGAACTTATTTAAAAAAAAAAAAGTCTGGTTTACTCAGCTCTTAGTGTAGCCCAAGTGATCATTCAGGCATCCTTGGAATGAGAATTTTGAATTAAGGGTGATGATAGCCCTAAATAATAACCTCCATACTGTCTACAAGGCTTTTATTCTATTAACTCCAGCATCTCAAGCAGGATGATAAATTCACTCACTAATGGTCAAATAGCAGTTTTTCTTATAGCTCGTATTTAATTTCTTCTTTGCAGATACCACCTCTGCAGTCCAGCCTGTGCTAGTGCCGACAGCACTTGCAAGAAGCCTTTCTATTCAACTGACTTTTAATGACTGAGCAGCTTTGCTGCTGGGGAAGTTTTGGTCCCTGGGATGAAAATAAATGGGACATGCCTTTATGTCTCGCTACTCTGTGCTTTCCCAGTTCTTTTTTTGCACAGAAATATCACCCGAATCCCCAGGACATGAACGAGCACATTCACAACCCCAGCCCTCTGGTCTCTGCTGCCTGGTTCAGCTTCACTTCTCCTCTGTAGGTTCAGACACACTGATTTTTTAGAAATACCATGATTTCCTGAACTATCATTTATATCCCACACCTGGTCTGTCACTAAGTTTGTGTCAGGATTGCTGCAAGAGTGACAAGGGACCCCGGCACTGCTGTGGGAATGCAGTGATTCAAACAAAGCCTCACCTAAATACCATGTCTTGTCTATGGACAAGGCAGGCAGCAGCAAATACCTTTTTTGATTTATACTCAGGACACAGGTACAATAAACAAATCAGTGAATAACATGAAATGCCAGCTGGAAAGGGCTGAGGCTCTCAGGGAATTTTCCTCTTCAAAAAAGCTGATTATTCAACAATCTGACATTTAAAGTGTCATAAATTGCTTAAACTGGACTCTTAACTGGAAAATGCAACAGTGGCTATCACCTCTATAGTGACAAAGGGGAAAATCCAAGTTCTGATTCCCCTGGCCCCTTCCCCTGCCTGGTATTTTTCCATGGCCTGGTTACCCTTTGGACACATCCCAAGTTCCTTCCTGTGGTGGTCTCTGAAATTCATTTAAATCAGGAAATTACTCTGCCTGTTTTTCTCCACAGACTACATGTGTCCAGGCTGACAAATCACAGCAGGATGGATGTCAACCATGATTTAACCCTTTATATCCACAGCCAGGCCCTTCTGAAGGCCACCTTCCCTCTCAGTTCAGTGTGCCAAGACCACAGCTTCTGGAAAGACTCATTTTATTCACCCTTGACTGGATCCTCCCTGACTCCATCATCCTCAGGACTGCTCACAGCCCTTGGGATTCAGGTGCCTGCTTGGCTGCACAGTGGTGGCACCTGGATGCCATCAGCACTCCCAGGACCCACAGCAGTGAGACCAACACCACTGGTGCCACAGAACAGACATGAGAGAAGGGGCTCCAAGGAGCCACAGGACTGTGCAGAGGCTGTTGCTGAAAGGGACCAGAGGTTTTGCAGGTGTTGCTACAGGATGGAACATGGCAGGGGCTGTTTGGCAGCCAAGCTTGGGGCAGCTGAGCAGGCCCCATCTCCCCGAGGGACAGCTGAGCCACAAGTGCCTTCAGTGATTAACATCAGCTCCTGACAGCTACATCAGCCTTTGTGGGGCATCAGCTCCATGGGGAGGACCAGTGACTTTTCCAAGTCCGGAGCACTCCTGGCACAAATGCCTCTGCAGTGACCAAGCAGAGGTGCCACCTCTTGCCACAGCTCTTACTGGGAGCACTGGCAGGCGTGGAGGCCAGGCCTGCTTAACAAGGTCACTTCTGCTTTTTTAAAGGACTTTCCCAATCCCCATGTGGGAACAGATCACACCCACGGTGGGGCATGGCAGCTGTGGCAGATAGCCAGGCACAGATTTGGGGTTGACTGTAGCCTTTAAATTCATATTGGGAATGATTTGGAGAGACCCCAGTTCCTCATGCAGTGATGATTCATTTGGGAAGGTCATGTACGTGGGAAACCTACTAACCTAGAAGCATTATTCCAAGCAGGGCAAATGGCTGGTGGCCACTCCTACCACCAGCAAACTGCCCAGGCTGGTGCATCCTGCCTGGAATGGCTTTTGGCAGAGGACCAGGGTCAGGAGGAGGGAACTTAAAGAGCAGGACTACACCAAGGATAAGCCAGCCAAGGTTCCCGTATCCTCCAGCTCAAACAGCCAAGCAGAGCCTGCTGCTAGAAGACAAGAAATTGGAAAAGATGATTAATAGAGGCTTGGGAACAAAGTTGACTTGATTTCTTTTGAAATGGAGAGCAGTTCCTCAAACAGCAGCTGGCATGAGCCTGCACAGCTTCCAGTGGGAAGGGAGATAAATGCCTGCCTGGACACAGTCCAACCCAGTGTGAAAGGAGACACATTAAGGAAGCAAATAAACCCGTTGCTCTCAGTCCCAAGGTGCTGAGATGGGCTTGTAAGACTTCAGCTTGGGCAGGGGCATCCCAGAGCAAGCTGCCCTCTGCCATTACACCTGGAGGCAGTGCCAGGCAGCGTGGCAGGGTCAAAGCCACCTGTACACTTATCCCTGTGTGAGCAGAGCAGAGGCCGGCAGGAGGCAAACCCTTCCATCAAAGGCAGCTGGGCCAGGAGATGTGGGGAGCTGGTTTACAGCCCCTGGAAAAAGTTCCAGAAGTTGGCCAGAACGGAGATCAGAGCTGCTGGTTGTTTCAAAGTCTGCATTGCACTCACCCTATAAATCAAACAGGAAGATGCAGCAAACTCATCACAGTGAGATTAAATGGATTTCTCACTGGTGTTCTGCCAATGCCATGGAGCCTTGCTTCATCTCACTCTTTTTTAACTAGAAGCTTTTTTCCTGCACTGTTTGTGATGTGGGTAAACAAAGCACCAACTCCTGGCCAGAGTGACAGGGAAAGCAACACCGAGCCTCTGTGTTGCACAGCACCTTCGGCTGAATGGGGAATAGATTGGGGTAAGTAGTCCAAACCCTTGTGAGGGTGGGGCTCCAGTCCCCCTCACCCAGCAGGGTTGCAAAAGACCTGCTGGTCTCCACTGAGCCGCTCCAGCTTGCAGCTGTGGCAGGTAGTCCAGCCACAAACCACATAAGGGAATCATTCTTTTAATTAGAAACAAGCCCCATCTCTTGAGTAGTCTGCAACACCTAAAGGGCTGTTTGTAAAGAAAATGTTTTATTTCCAGAGAGATGGCTCGGTTATGATGGCTGTAAAACCCATTAGTGAGAGGATAAGAGTTCTAGAGCTGCTACAAAATCCACCGGCTCATTTCTTGCTTTAGCGTTGCTTACAATTCAATTTTCACACAGGATCATTTGTTTAGCAGACGTTAATGCAGCAAAGGTGAGTTAACTGCATCCAGCATTCACTCATTCCCAAGACACAGTCACATGCTCCCAAAAACCTGTCTGCATGACTCCTCTGCCAGGATGGGGCCAGCACACAGCCTTTCCCCACCACAAGCATTGGTGCACGTGGTCCCGGTGGTGTTGCTCGTCCCTTAGCAGTTCCCCTGGGTCACAGCAGGCAGCTGTCCCTCTGCAGCCCACCTCCACCCAGGGGTGCTCATAGGTGCCTGCTTGGGGCAGTTCTGCAGAGTCCCAGCATCATCTTTTGGGCTTTGCTCCTCATCTTCACAGCGCTCAGAGTACCCTGCAAAATCCAGCTCATGAGGAGAGGTCCCTTCTTTGCAGCTCCTTTCTTGTATGGGGCAGCCTGGACTATGTTATGGCAGCAAATGGGGGTGGGAAGAATAGGGCAGCTACCCATCCTAATGCTAGTCCCTCTTCCATAGGGACAATAAAAAAAACCAACATATATTCCCATAGGAACACCACTCAGCTTTGCACAATGAACAGAGAGTCTATTAAACCAGACAGCTTCTCCTGAAGTTTAATTAAACTCTACAGACAGCTTCACACACCCAGCTTTAACAGGGAGGCAGAAAACCCCCACTGCAAAAGCTCCAGCAAAGTCACACCAGGGCAGAGACATGGCCCCCAGTGGGTAGGAGACATCTGGGGCAGAGGGGCTGCTGTCAATGCCACTCCTGGGCACCTTCTGTCACCAATGCCCCTGTGAGGCTGAGCTGTGAGCGCAGCCCGTGCTGGCTGCTGCCTACACTGAATTGCAGCGCACTGTCTCCATTTGTTTGATTTGTATCCCCTGAAGGAAAATGCTTTTGCTGTCTTCATGCACTCTAAGCATTTGGCTCCAGAATAAAAGCTCTGGGGATCTGTCATCACATGCTTTCCTTCCCATAAAGAAAAGGCAAGATCCAGTCTTTTTGAGCTGAATTGCAGAAAAGTGCTCAAGCCCACCACTGCTGCTCCGCCTTGCTCGGGGATGACCTTGCAAAGGTTATTTTTGAAAGCAGCTGCCTCTTCCTGCTGCAGTCTTACATTGGAACTGTCATATTCTGCCTTCCTGCTTTACCTGGAGGATTTCAACAGCCTTTGGAGGAGTCAGAAAAGTAGCAGCATGGCTCAAGTTCTTCCCCCCTGAATGAATGCTCACAGAACTTGATCCTACATACCCACATGCATGAGTGCCCCTGCTTTTCCGCTGGCATCACACAGATGCCCATGTGCATGGCACAGCCCTGGGCCTCTGTGGGATGGGAACAGGTCATGTCTGCTGGAGGCCTGGGTCATTCCCCTCTGCATCCGGTGAGCTCCAGCAGGATTTCCTCCTCTCCAGACACGCAGAGCCCAAGGGGGCAGCATGTGATGGTGTGTGTGCTTGTGTGTGCTGCTCCTCCTGCCCCATACACACATGCATGACCCAGACCTCAGCTCCCAGGGACAGTGGCATGGATGTGAGTGGCCTGGGTGAGTCCAAAAGAAAAGCCCAGATCAGAGCTGCTGGAAAAGAATTTCTCTGGTCTTGGGAATAAGGAGAGGAAATTCAGTTCCCTGATTTCCCCTAGTGCAGGTACTGGTTTCTTTCTCACCTCAGATACTTTTGTGCGGTGCACTTTCCGTGGTCCATTACACAGATACACAGGCCATAGGGGATGTCACTCCTGGCAGGGACACCAGGCAGCTGCAGTGTGCTCTGGGCTCCACGTTCTTCCAGACACCTTCACACAGCTACCTGGCACCTCTACAGCTACCCAGGCACCCACCCACAGGAGCACAGCCTTCCTGCCAGCCTACCACCAGCCAGTGAACTCATTCCTTACTCTAAGATGAAGAAAAATAAATATTTTCGTTATTTAATTTGCAACTGACTCCAGTCCCTCAGTTTAAGACATTCATCACAGCACGCCCAAAAAATCCAAAGCACTGTTTTGCTCTAAAATATTTAGCTCACTCCAACAACACTGTTACTGCAGTACCAGATCTCACTCCTCCTGTCTCTCACTTTATCTTTGCCTCTCCTCCCTCCCCCTCCTGTTTTTCCCATCTGTGTTTGGAGCAGAGGAAGCGGAGATGAAACACAGGCTGCTGACTCTTCCTGCGGGCTCTGGATTGCCGAAACCAATCGACTCCGTTCAGTCTCTGCCTTTCCCTACCCACTTCTGACAAGCTCTGCAAAGATCACAATGTATTTACTGTTCTCCAGTGCAGTGATAAAGATGAAGCATGAGTGTATTGGTACAGAAATTACAAAGAGAGGCTCTGCAAATGCGGGGGTTGGAGGATTCAGAAAGCTCTGACCTGACCCAGCACAGGGCCCTGGTTAAACGATTTGCTGAGAGCTGCCAAGAGGCTGTGCAAGCATCAAGCAATGTGCTGCTGGCTGTAAACCCTTTGTTAGGGTTTACACACACACACACACACACACGATGCCTCTGAAGGAATAAAAAATGGGTCTTGAAAGCTCCTACCAATTCTGCAGTGAACTGTGGCATTAAGGATGTGGAGGGAGGTGACCCCACCAGCTCACGGTTCATTCAGCAGCAGCTCGTGGGTGTTGCTCACCAGAGAGTGGAGCAGTCTCTGGCAGCTCCCTGCCCTACTTCTCTTTCAGAAATACATAATTGTGACATTGTGTTACATAATTTATCATGTTACATCGAGATTGGGGCCATCCTTATGCAGCTTATTCTTCTGGGTATTTGAGCTGCCAGGGAGTACAAGAAGTACAACCCCACAAACAGCCACTACTTTAGAAAAAGCTTTTAGAGTTCAGAACAGTCTGAGATACCCTATCCTTGAGCACACAATCAAAAGGAGTTGCACAGGCAGAGCTTGGTCTGACCTGTGAGTGCAGAGATGGCATCTGCCTGCACCATGTATGTGCACAGCTCCCTGGCACACTGCTCTAACTACAGGGTGTTGGAAAGGACCCCAGTACATCAGCAGAGCTCTCCCCAGACAGCCTGCTCCTTTTCCAGTGCTTCCTTTCGTGCTGACCAAAGGCACAAGAAAAGGGCAGCCATGAATGGGTGAAATCCTCCCCACCACTGCCAGCCTCACTGGCAGTACCTGCAGGGTGGGCTGTAGAGCCAAGCAAGCCAGTGTTTGCTGGACAAGCACCCTCCCAGAGCAGAGTTACACACTTACAGCCACAGGCAGACTAAACTGGCCAGAAAACATCTGTGCAGAACAGCAGGAACTGTGGTGCAAGGGCTCATTTCCCAGAAGGTGCTAATGCAAGCAGAGGCTCCAGGTGCCAGCACCCCCATGGTAGCTCCACACCTCCCACAGGATAAGCTTCACATGTGCTGTGCTTCCTCCTCCTCCCCTCACCAGGAGGAGGAGGCTCAGCTTGTGCCAGGACAGTGACTGCCTTGAGCCCTGTCTTTGCACTCCCAGTGCAGTCTGAGCTGCAGCTCCCTGTCCTTGGCATGTGGGATTTCACTGGTGTCCAACAACTCCACTCAGCCTAGCAGCTGCCTCTCACATCCCACCAGTGGCAGGATGGGCAGCTCCAGCCTTCATCCCCCCCCCCCATGCCAGAGTGGCAGGCATGTGTTGCCTGCTCTGCCAGCCTGCTGGAGTGAGGAGTTTTGCAGGCACAGCAGTCATTCCTGTACCAACCCACCCAGCTGTTTACCCTGGAAATGAGTCTATTAGCCCCAGGAATTATGACACTGCCCCATCCCTGGAGCCTCCAGCCTTCACCCAAGCAAAGCATGTCCAGCTACAGGACCAACAGGACGGGGACACCGGCCATGCCTGGGCCGGAGCAGAGGTGCTGTGGACATTCCCTGCTCATGACATTTCTCCCAATGCCACACTGGGCCCTGTGTATGCTCATCATTGTTGAGCCTCAGAACAGCCTTATAACCACTGCCTACCCCAGTCCTTGCTGTTCTGAGAGGGAACTTCCTTGTCCCATTAATGTTTTTAAGTGATTGCCACTGGGTTTTGCCAAGTCAAAGCCTGTTCAGTGCAGGAGCCAATGCAGTGTGGTATCCCAGGAGCTGTGGGAAGGATGGCTGCAAACTCAGCAACAGTCAGAGCATGAGGCTTCAGCTGGAAGAGTCACAGGGCAAGAAACATTCCAATACCACTAATCCCCCCAATAGCCAAACAGCCAAGGCACTCAGGTACACAGTTAAGCACCTTACTGTCAAGACAGGGAGGTTTGGAAAACAGAGCTGTTGTCCTTTTCTGGAGAAGACTACAGCTTGTCCTGCCTGACAGGCTGGGCTGATGCCTCCCAATCCAGTTTCATCAAGGGTTTTTAATGCCGCCTGACATGAGTTAAAAACACTACATACAAACAGATGCTTTGACCAAGTCTGAAGGGCAAGAGAGAATTAGAGATGCCATTTGGCTATTACAAGCAGCTCCAAGGGGATCAGCTCTTGGTGTTGCATAATTTAATACTTTAACAAATTAACTAAATGACTAGAAAAGTCTTTCCTGGTAAGACAAGCAGATGACACAAGCTGATAGTGCCATAAACAGCAAGGAGCACATGCTGCTAGTGCCAGTGATCTGAGTCACCCAGCCCCAAATACACCTTGAAACTATGAGTACAAGGGCAGGCTGGGACCTGAGGGCACAAGTGCTGTGAAGGATGAGACTGGGTACAGGGAAGCAATGGCTGAGGACGTGACCTAGGGACCACAGCTGATGGAAGCAACCAGGCCACCCTGCAACAATGAGGCCATTGATACATCACTGTTCTGTGCTAGACACAGCACCCAGAGACAAATAAAATAAAGGTTAGAAAAGATCTCTGGAGGTCTCTGGTCCAACCTTCTGTTCCCATCAAGATTATTACAAATACTGGATCAAGACATTTGAGTTTCAGAGATCTCCCAGAACAGCAACACCACCCAGCAACCCCCTCCCCAGCAACCTGGCCCAAGCCCAAGGCAGGCTCCTGGCACAAAAAAATGGGGGAGAGCTGCCTGACCAACAAAACAAGGCTTCAAAGGGAAGAGTATGAAGGATAAGACATTCCAGGTAAAGTTGGAGTACACAGACAGGTCAGAGGGAGAAATGAACCCTCCATCACCACTCAAAGAGACTAAATCGCACCTCATGGCTAAAACGTGACACCAAACAAAAGTCACTTGAACAGCATTAGCAGTTGTTCTACAGTGAGATAGAGCAAACACTGACAACCTTTCTGCAAACCATGGGAACCAACTGCTGCTGCAGGCCTCAAGTGTAAGGAAAAACTAGCCTCCCACCATGCGCAGAGCAGTACCTATACCTACCTGCATCTACCTTAACAGCCTAAATACCTGCAACCACCTAAACAGCCTGACCAGAAGCAGCTGGGTGCATGGAGCCAGTGGATGGCCAGTAACAAAAGCCAGTGAGGGCGATGTTCAGGTGTGTTGTGCCATGGGACTGGGCTGGGTGACAGGAGACTCGTCAGTCTTATGCAGCTGTCCTTGTGAGGTGGCAGCTAATGTGCAGCTGTGAGGAGCCCCTGTACCAGCTGAATCAGCCTTCCATCATACCTCTGTTAAGCCTTTTTGTGCTGCTCACACCTACAGTCACCTGTCATTGCATCTTCCCAGGGTGTGGATGCAGGGCAGAGGTTGGGGAGCAGTGCCCTGTGCTTTGGGATATTGTCCTTCCCATGGCCATCTTCCTATTTCCTTCCCCCTTCTTATGACTGAGTCAGTCCCTGTGCAATCCCAGAGTGATGACAGCAAACCAGGCACGCGAGCTCTCGTCCCTGCGGAAAATGCCTCAGGGCTGGGATGGGTAGTGAGCTTTTTTGGGGTGTGGGGCAGCAAACTGGGAACCAAGTGATGCTGGACACACAGCTTGGGGGCTACCACACACTTTGGTCCCCACCCTGTGCATGTGCAGCCCTTGGGTTGCACCAGGCCCTGCTTCTGCATGTGGCTCTGCTCAGGAAGTGGAAAGAGGCATTTGGGATGCAGAGCAACCCATGCATTTGTTGGGGAGAGGGTGGCCAGGCAGGGTAGGTGCGAGGGGTTGGAGCAGGGTCACAGCCCAGGAGTGCTTCCACTTAGCCTGGCTGGAGACCTCATCATTCCCAGACACCTAAAATAGCTGCCAGCCAGTTCTTGGGTGATCCACAGGCAGAAATATGTCCCAGCCACACAGTGACCTCCTTCAAAGAGTGTACAATTAAAAAGCAAGTTTGTAATTTGATAATTTGTAGAGAAGAAATTAATTGCTAGCTGTATCTGGCCTGCCTGCTGTGATGACTGGGGCACATGCTGGCTTGGGAGCCCTTGGGAAGGGTAATTACTGGGGAGCCACGCTCAGGATTCCAGCACAGCAGTGGGAGATGCAGCTCACCTGACAGCCTCAGCCTTGGCCATGCCCACGTGTGCATCCAGCACTCCAGCATCAGAGATACTCGGGATACAGCACCTGTTTCCTGCAGCAAGGGCAGGACCCTTCCTAGATGCCAAATGTGGGAGAGTCCCCTACTCTGCCACAGCCCCTGTAGGCAATCACCAACCTGCTCCAGCTGTGCTTCTTTTGGGAAAGAGGGAGCTGTACACACCTTCAAAAGCGGGTTTCTTTGTATATTCTTGTTGCTATTGGAACCAAACGTTTTCTGTGTAAAATCCCAGCAGCAGAGCCAATGTGCTGCCAGGGAGGGGTGCCACTCACCTCATGGGCCTGCTCCTTTGGAACATTGCCTTGCAGGGTGCCCACATTCCCACTCCAGAGGAGCCCCCCCCACCCTGTGCTTTGGGTGTTGGCTCCTGTGCTGTAAATCATGTGTGGGGGTAGCACAAAAGGCTTATCTGCCCTTCCTGGGATGAAAGGCAGCCATTGCACCCACCCTGCAGGAACCTGCCCAGCCAGCCACCTCCACCTCTGCTCTGCCTAGCTGCGATGGCTGGAGAGCCCAAGGGGAGCAGCACCTCCTGGCCCATGTGCACACAGAGCAGGACAGCACCACAGCCCACCGGAGCAGTCAGTGGGTTGGAAATCTGGAAATCATCAACCCGGAACAGGGTGTGCAAATAGACACCCCAGAGCAGAGGCCAAGAACTGTCTCAGCACGTGTCAGCCTAACCCCCAAAACTGTGGCCAGAATAAGGTACAGGTCTGCACATCTCAGGGTAAAGGCAGTTGCAAAAATAAAGACCAGAATAAAAAGCATAAGTCTGTGACCAACTGCGTGAACATCATGAGTGTTGAAGGAAGCAGTGAGCACAAGGAGAAATCTCTGCCTGGACCAGAAAGGCAGAGGGTGACAAATCATGTAGGCAGCAACCCAGAAAAGGAGAGGTATTTGATAAATATTTCTCTTCAGCGTTTGGGAGGCAAAAGCCAAACAATACAGCATGTTATAAAATAAAATATAATCACAATAAAACACTTTCCATTCTACGAGTGCTTCAGGAAGATGTTAAACAATAGCTACCGGGGTTAGATTTTTGAATCGGCAGGTCTTACACATCAGCGAGCGTAAAAAGGAGCATCTAATTAGCTCCTGTGGGTCCCTGGGACTTCCCCCGGGGTCCCAGCACTGGCACACTGCCCGTACCTCCATGGAGTAAACAGGATGTCCCAGGCTGACATCAGTCCTGCGCCGAGGGGCGAAATGGCCCTGACCGGATTTGGTTGATAAAGGTTTGAAACGGGGAATTATCATTAGTGTCAATTAGCACCATTTTATGAAAAAGAGATCTTGGCATATCTCTGTTCTTGAGATTGTCCCTATCAGTCACACTGGTGACGGCGCTGAGGTAAGCGGCTTGCGTAAGGCTTTTGGCAACTCCAGCTGCTTGGAGCAAACGCGTGGAGTTACTGCATTGGAAATCCAGGCACTCCGGAGCTCCCCGGGCCTTGCTGCACACACGGCACGGCTGCTCAGCCGGGTGTTCTGGGGGCCTCCAGCAGGGATTAATTCTCAGCCCTCCATTATTTAACACCTTCTTGGTTTCCCGGAGAAGGCGGGAGCTGCCCAGGCTCTGGTGAAGTGATGCTGGCACAGGTACCAGGAGCAGGCTGTACTGACAGCACAGCACCTGGCACCAGGGCACAGGGGCTGCACCCTGGGTGGCTGGGGGACAATCCCCCCTCAAAAATGATGCCTCTGTAGGGAAGGGACTGAACAGAGCTGTCCAGGAGGGATCTGCAGCCTCCCTGAGACCCAGGCCCAGTGCAGGGTCAGCATCTCAGGAGGCAGGGAAACTGGAAAAGTCCAAAGAAGAAGCCAAGGAGCAACGAAGCGCTCAGAAGACAGACTTTTAGTGGAGAGAAATTCCTGGGACACCATCAATGCAGGCCAGAAAAAGAGGTTAAAGGGCTAACTTGATCCCAGCTTATTAAAGCTCTTTTTGATGTGATTAAATGTTTGGCAGTGCCTCTGTTTGGCAGATAGGAATGAGAGAAGGCTGTGGTCAGAAATAAGGCACAGATTCAGTGTGTGAGCACCCTCTGAAACACCCTGTCAAAGCCTGCAGTGAGTTCCCCATCACTGGCAATGCTGTGAGCAAGGTGTGGGTAGGCTTAGCATGACACAGCCCTCCAGCTTCACTATGGACAAAATCTGTGCTTACAGACCAGCCCTCTGCCATGGGCCTTGTCCTTGTGCCAGCCCTGCTCGGTGGAATGCACCAGGGCTGCAGGCAGAGGGAGAAGCTGTTGATGGGCTTTCATAACTCTTGACACAACAACAGTCTCAGGGAGGGATCTGGATTTACAGCTGGCCTCTCCCTGCCTGGCCAAGCCCTGTCCTTCATCATTTACCTGGAGCAACAAATCATGCTCCCCATGGGCTTGTCACTTACTGGGTCTTGATGGACACCTCTCCTAGGCAATTCCAGGTGAAGACAACTGGTTGCTCCATTTTAGAAGACAGTTTGCTGCTGACAAGAAGCAGTGAAGAAAGTTTGGCTGATTAATATACTGTCTTTTTTGACATGCATGCTAGAAACAGAGGAGTGGATAAAAAGGTGATGATAAGCAGTGCAATTACAGATCCACCAGGGAAATGAACATATACTTCAAATTGGAGGCAGCAGAGCACAACCTGAGCGATGATTAAAGATGGATTCTGCAATCTGTCCTCCTGTGGAGGCCACTGGCTTCCCTGTAATTGGAGTAATTACTCAGAGCTCACCCTAAGGAGCATGGTGGAACATCATGTTGGGTTGTTTCTCTCGCTGGTGACGTGACAGTTCCTTGTAAATCACTCTGAAGTACCTGGGTGTGATGCCAAAGGAGCTGGGCATAGCCTGTGCTGGCCCCTGTGTCCAGCCTGCGAGAATAGAGCAAGAGTCTTTCAGCAGCAGAGGTAGTGCTCAGAAATTAATTGCTGGGCAGTTATTTAATTCATGCTCCTCTTTTCCCCCTCAGTTTTCCCAATAAGCATTGCTTGGCAGGCTGTGCTGCCTGTAGTCCCTGCCCTGCATTCAGAGCTGCATCTAATCCCTTCCAGCAGGCAGCTGCCTTTCCTGGTTTTTTCCCCCTGCCCCAGTCTCAGCACACCCCTCCTAAACAGCCCTCTGCCAGTGGCTGCCTCTTCCCTGTGACTCAGAGATGTGCCCTGGTGGTTCAGTGCTGCTGCAAACCATCCATCAGTGGTGCAGCAATGGTCACTCACTTTAATGAAGGTGTCACAAGCCTGCCATGCTATGCTTATTGTGGCAATCCCTGATATTGATCCATGGGCTGCTGCCGGCCATGGCCAGTCCCCAGACAAGCTCTGCGGCTGCAGCGAGCCTGCAGCATCCCCTGCATCCCCATCCAGCCAGAGACTGGGCACTCCCAGCTGGCAAACCTCCCCAGCATCCCACCCAGTGAGCCAGCTGGGGCTGAGGCACCTCCTGGCTGTGAGCCGCAGGCAGACAGGAAAAGCAAAGAGGGTGAAGCCACGCACCAGCCCAGGGAACACAGGACGTTTATTTGCCACCTTGGGAATATCAGCTGAGCAGTGGGTTTTGCAGAAGACGCGGCGCAGTGTGTGGCTAGAAGGTGCCCACACCAGGTAGCCAGTGGGACAGCAATGCAGGGGCAGAGGGATCTGTCCTGTCTCAACATGTCCCTCTCCAGCACAAGTCAAGAGCAGCACTGACAGGCATGAAGGTGTGGATGATCCTGGGGGAGCACGAGGGTGCTGTGAGTATTTTGAAACTCCAAGGCCAAAAGGCTTTGTGCTCCATGAGCAACAGGGCACAGACTGGCCCACTGCCCAGTTTCGGTGGCTCCTCTTCCCAATGGAGGAATTCAGCAGCACTGGAAATCACTGTGGCATTATGCAAGACCTGTTCATGGCTGTTTATTACTTCTCAGAAGCCATGTAGTAATCCTGCTCCCTGCTCCCCAGAGTGTAACCTGCTAGAAGCAAGTGTGCTGCAGACCACGAGGGCCTCCTTCCCTAGGGCCACTGCTCTCAGGGGACTTGGGACATGGCACTCCAGCAGGCAGGGAGCCTACTCTGCAAGGTGCCCACTTGGCTGGAGCTCGTGGTGCTTCCCAGCACCGGATCAAGCACACAGTCATTCTTCCTGGCTGTGGCAGTGCTCTGCCGGGAGGTGTTGATTAGCTTGGCAGGTTGCTAATTGCCAGGAAGGGCCCAGCACAGAGGTCAGAGTGGCTGTTCTCCAGGAAGAGGGAGGCCAGGGCACCTTGGTTAAGTGTGTGGAGGCTCAGTCCCTGCTTGGGGAGAAGGGGTCGCACCAGTGCCAGGGCTAGAAAAACCCTGCTGCTAAAGCATGGCTCCCTTTTATATACTCCACTGGTTTTGAAAAAACACAGCCAAATGTCCATCTGTGTCTCACCTCGAATCAGCACCTCACATGCTGGAGGAAAACACAGACCACAATATCCAAAAAGCTCCTCCAAGGCGCACTAAGACAGCTGGGCCACAGCTGCATGGTGAGCTTCCATTTGCCCTGTGCTTGGTAACCACCAGCACCTCCCTCCTCAGTTTTAGCATCTTTCTTTTTAATTTTTTTTTTCCCCAAATCACCTGCATCTCTGTTCTGTTCTGCTCCTGCCTCAGCTTATCCCAGCAAAGCACCAAGCAAACATCCATGCTCCTGGTCTGCAGCACAGCCCCATGTGCCTGTGTGCCAGGAAAAGCACCGTCTCACCCTCCTGTAGGACACTGCCCAGGATTCAGAGGCTGGAGAGGGTGGCATGAAGAACCTCACATGCCCACACATCCATGTACAAACTCACACTCACATGCACTTGCCCTCCCTCAGATACTTGTTCCCCTCAGCCAAATGTTCCCTCACCCAGACAAAAGGGACACCCGGCATTTTTGGCCAGGTGTTGAATGAAGCCGGTCTGTGAGACATGGTGAAGGTGTTTAAAGGCTTTTGTTTATGATGTCTGCTAAAGATAAGCCTACAAGAAAGATGAAAGATGCCCTTTGGAAACAAGAGTAAGGCAGGAGGGAATGCCAGTCTTAAATTACTGTGAAAGCTGACACTACCTTTTAACACTCAGTGTGCAAAAAGCCCATGTCCCACCACATCTTGAAAGAAGCCTCTTGGATTATGAGCATGACCAATAATGACTGGAGGTAATTCCTGCCTCCTCCTGGCAAGTGCATAAGCTGATAGCAGATATGGTCTTCCACACTATTGCTTTTCCCTTGGAGGCAGAGGTTCACCAGGTGTGGACGTAAATCTATTCAGAAAGCCCAGCTGATGTTCTCCTAATGTGGAATTAACAGTGGAGAAGAGGAGCCCTGGCTACAGCAAGGTCTGGGAGCAAGGAATGGCCATTGTTCAGGCCTTTCACCTCGCCAGGCAGAATAAAGCATCCCTTCTTGATTTATTTTGCATTTTGATTTATAGTCACAGACTCTTGATGCAAAGCCTTCCATGCAACACACATGGGAAATGTTTCTTCAGAGCTGAAAGTGTTTACTAGACTTACTACAATTAGCAGCAGGTTTTGAGTTTCCTCTCAGGATCTCAAGGCTTTAAAGACAACACTGTTGGCAGGCAGTTCACCTGGCATCAGTCTGAAAGAAGAAAAATAGCTGAGGCCTCCAAGATTAACTGTCCTTTCTGTGAGAAACATTTATCACTCTTCATACTGCTCTCCTCAATCTTTATTTCTATCAAATGCCTGTGACCAAAGATCTTTGCCCTATCTGAAAGCATTTCTTCCCCATCAAACACAGATCATGCAACACTCTCCCACACATACAAATTTCATGTTGCTAGAAAATTACTGTTTCCAGATCAGCCAGGGCAGGAGTTTTGCTGGCCCACTGTACTCTGTGGAACATGATGTGCTGCTCCCAGAGGCTAAAACCTCCCAGAGGGGAGGACATGGGCGGCCTTAATAAGGGGTGATGCTTCCCTCCATCTTCATCCACAGAACCCTGAGAAGCCTAGCTCCAGGAGAAGGGGACTCCAGTCCTGAGGAGGACCTCCCCAGCATGTTCTCATCCTGGTTTGCAGCATTCCCCAGCAAGAACAACCCCCAGGTCAGAGGGGCATTATGGGCCTTCCCGCAAGATGTTCCTGGGAGCCAGGAGCCTACCTGCTCCCTTTTCTAACAGCAGTGCTCAGAGAGGTCCCACAGGCTTGGCACTGGCACCAGAGGGCTGGGAATGAGCTAAGAGTCCTGAGACCAAATTTTCTCCTAAACCAGTAAAACACCCTCTGATTGTTTACAAGGGGTATGGGACAGCTGTGACCCACACCTCTGTCCTGCAGTGGGACATCGCAGAGGGACAGGAAGCAGCTCCACAGCCTTTCCCACTCCATTCCAGCCACAGGCAAAAGAATGAAAATGGGGTGGGGGACCCCTCTTCTGTAACTTTTGTTTGACTGAGGACAAAACTGGTGCAAGCAGAGGAACTGCAGGAGAGCCATCCCAAACAGCACCGGAGACCCTGCACTCAGTGTGAGTGTTGGGAAAGCCAAACCCTTGTGTGTGTGTTGGGAAACCCAAACACGAGCCCAGCATGGACCCTGCTGGCAGTTTTCCCATTACATTGAACAGGGAAATGTAATGCCAAAGATCCATGTTTATCCATAACTGTGGAAAAAACATCTATCTGTCTCCACCAAATCCCCCTCCCTCAACCCTCCCCCCAAATGGTTGCAGAGGTTTGTCCAGGGGCTGGAAGGTAACTGGAAGCCTGGTTTTGTGGCAGTGGTGGGTATGGAAGCCGGTGGCTCTGAGCTCCCTGTAGGTTGTAGGAGACAGCAGAGATGAGCAGCAGACAGAAGCTACATGCATTGGATACAATACCTTAGATCTTCATTCATCCAGAAAATAAACTATTAAAGATTTGCTTGAAAGGGGCATTTTCCTTGCCATTGATACTTCCAGCTGTAGAAATAACCACATATTTCCAATGCTTGTTTGTTACAGCAATTTGCAAGGAGAAAAAAACATTGCCTGATTATTTCCAAGGCAGCAATGAAACTGAGTTAACAATATTTGATAATATAAAAAGTAAACAACAAGCAAGTAGTTTGAACTTCAGCAATATTTGCAGCTGATAATGATAATGTTCAACTGGTGAGATGCTATCCTAATGACACACTCACGGAAAATGAGGAGGAATACTTGTTTCCAGGTAATTGCTGAGCCTGTATACCGTGTAACACCACAAAGCACATTCTGAGTAAATCATCATGTGATCTTGAAGGTTATGCAACAAAACTTTTCAATTGCCTTTTCTCATCATCAAAAGAATGTTGGGATTACAGGGGAGAATTCATTTTTTCAGCTCTGAGAGCATGGGAAGGCAGAAGTGTGCCCTGACAAGCCAGGTATCGGTGAACTTTGCCGTCTGCAACGACCTGGGCATGATTAGCAGCTCAGAGATTTCCTTGTGTTGAAGGCCAGGGATGGTGGCACTGGGCAGAAGCTGCCGATGCTGGAATCCCACTGGTGCTGCTGCTGCCCAGCTCCTGTGCTGGGCACACTCCAGAGGCTGGGCAGTGGAAGCAAAGCAGCCTTTGGCATCACCCATTCACCCACCGGAGCTCAACACAGCTCCAAAGCCAACGAGGCAGGTGCAGCTCTTGTTCCCCTGCCCCAGGGAGGTTCATTCTCTGGGTGTGAGGCAGCAGCTCCTCCCTTCAGTGCCCACTGCTCCCACCCCACTGCTGCTGAGCTCTGTGTGTGCCACGTCGGCAACGAATCAGCCCTGTGCACCACAAGCTCCTCATCATTCACCCATTTATCTTTTCCAGCACAATTCATCATTTCAGCATCAGTGCTATCTCACCTGGCGCTGCAGCTCTGTTTGTACCATCCAAAGCAGGTGTCCCAGAGCAAAGGCTCCCCTCTCCTGGGGCCAGCACCTGCATCCTGCCCTGCCAAGCTGAGCCTCTTGGCTACACATGACTCAGCTTTCCCCACAATGCACCATACATTTTTTTTACAAGGATGGTTAAAAATATCACAGTTTGATCTTCCTTATGCAAAAGCGTGTGACATCTAAGGGAGAAATTAGAAAAAAACAAGCAAACTTGGCTCTTAACTAAAACTGGACAGCAGTAGAGCACATCACTCTGCCAGGGGACCTCCTTCACAGCACCATGCAGCTCCCAGGGAGCTCCTGCAAGCAAAATGAATGGGTTCAGCTGCTCTCCCCACATCTGGAATTTGAAGAAATTAGCATGCACTTTACTGTGTTTTACAGTCTGAGCCCGGATGGACTGTAGGAGGAACCCTGAGAACCCAGTGCGTGCACCAGGTACTGGTGGGCAGCCCTGGTGCCCTCACTAACATCCCGGTGCCCTCCCACAGCCGACAGCTGCAGAGGGTGTCTGCAGTGCGGGCCCCATGGGACAAATGCCTTCCCTGGGCCTGTGTGGGACAGCCACAAGTGTCCCCTCCTTCAGCCCAGCCCTGCTGCTGGCCACAGCACTGATTTAGCTTTGGTCAGGTGCACGGCTGCTCTGACAGTACCAGAAGGTTGCTATTTTACAAGCAACTATAAAGGGCTCGAGCACTCAGACAGTATCAATTGTGGCTTTCTGACAATGGATCCACAAAAAGCAAAGTTATTTTGAGAAGAGTAAATGTAGCCCAGACCATTATATTTTATTCATGTCTGTCCACAGCCCTCCTGCTCTGCTGAGCACGGTGGCACTTCAAACTCCATGTCCTGTCCTAGATGTGACTTTGGGGACAGGGTGACGTCGCTTTCTAGTGTTGCTGCTCCTCCAGGACTAATTCTGGCTGCAGGAGGTCTCCCCCAAACATGCTCAGCCACCCTCTCATGCCACTCTGAGCACCCATGTGCACCCTGGTGCTGTTATAGGCACGTCCCCAGCATCCTGCACCACATCCTTCCCAGCCTGCATAGGATGCTCTGGGTTCCTGCATACCACCAGAGCAGGGTGGGCATCACTCCCCTGTAGGGGATATGGAAATGAAACAGGAAAAAAGACCCACATCACCTCTGGACACCTGGCTCCAGATCAGCCTCCCATACCCTCTAGTCTGGGACTTTTGGGACTGGAAGCTGAAAGGACAGCCAGAAAATCTTGAAATACCTCCAGGCCCCATGTTGGACAGTGGTTACTCAGCCTCTGCTTCTTTCTAGCTTCTAGAATCAAGACAATGTGGTCCCTTTGCAGGGAGGCTTGGATGAGCACAGGCTGCAGAAACTCATGGGCAGGAGGAGCTGCAGAACTGCAAACACCAGTAACTTCATACTGGAGACCAGAGAATCATTTTTCAGGATTTGTACGTGATGCTACCAGCCCAAATCCAGCTGGCACATTAATTCATTAAGAACCTGGTACTGTGTTTTTATGACAAATGTATGACTGCCTTGGCACTCACTACTCAGCCCAGCATTATTTAAAAGCTTCCCTTATTATGATTATTTGATAATGCAGCCTATTACACACAGCTCTTCAGGGAAGGAGAGGATGAAACACTGTGCATTTTATAACCTCTTTGTTATTTGCTGGTAAAACTTCACCAGAGCAATGCACCTTCACCAGGTGCAAGAAATTTAGTGGCATCTGCTGAAAAATTTTTGAGGTTTAAAAGTAAATGACTCATGATAAGATATTTCATTACATTTGCTTTAGTAGTGCTGACTTCTTGTATTTCCTATTTTTGCAATGTTGGCTGCTTTAAAAATGTGGAACACTGGGGTGTCAGCATAGGCATGATGTACTGGCCTCCAGTCTCTTTTCCACCATACGGAATTTTCTTCTAGATCTGTTCCTGCATCTTTTCCAAGTAAAATCTTTTTGATCTGAAAAATTTACTATCTGGTGAATCTTACACCAGTTTTCCCGTCCTATTGCCTAACTTGGCGAATCAAGCTGCTAGCTTGGGGTTGCCAGCCTTCTCTTTTGACACTGGCACAGGATTGACATCTTCCTTGCCTTCTGCATAGGTGTCACAGTGAATTCCCATTATTTAACTGGAATACACTCCAGCCCTGCTGGACTCCAGGCACTGCTGTTTCCCATCTGCAGACTGCAGTGGTTTACAATGCCGGGATATTTTTACATCTTTTCCAATTACTGAACAAAAATTGCTGCTGGACACCTTTGCTTTTCTATAGCACTGAGTTCCCCAAAGCACTGAGCACAGATCCTGCAGAGTTGCAAGATTTCATTTGTTCCCAGGAAAGGCTGTGAACATTGCTGATTCTCCTCAGCTGCACCATCCTTGTCCATAACCTGAAGGCTGCTTTAACCCCTGGGTGCCCAGCACTCTGCCCAGCACAACCTCTGTGCCAGCTCCAGGGAGCTGATGGAGCACAGACCAAGGGTGGTTTCAAGACCAGAGCTGTGGCTCTGTAAGTGCAGCCTGCAGGATACACAGTCAGGCAGAGCACAGCCTGGCATTTTGGCCATGTAGCCCACCTGCCTGCCCTGCACCAGTGATTCTCCTACCTTGTGCCCACAGAACAGCTGCTGAAGTGGGTGCTCCTGGTGAGCCCACTGGGGCACAGCTTGGCACGAGCAGCAAGGAGGGAGATTCCATCCTGGTCTCCCCCCCACAGGTGGGTGCTTGGCTTCAGCAAGGAGAGGAACTGGGGGATGTGCTGCCTTCCAGATCACCTTCCTGCTCTCCACAGCTCTTCCCTGTACCCTTGGGTTTTGTCCTTCTATATCTGCACTACCCAGCATCCACCAGTGATGAATTTTGTTCCCATTTTATCACCTACTGCTCCATATCAGCCACAATTTTTGCAGTTCTTCACATTGGCTCTACATTTCCCTCTCCTGAACAGCTCAGCATCAGTGGCAGGTTCTCCCATGTCACCATTATACCTTGTTTTCCAGATAATGGTTTTTCTTGCAGGACCATAAGGCTTGTCAGCTCAGCCGAGCATCCTTTACCTGGCCAGCTCTCCACGCCCCCATTCCAATCTCACATGCCCATTCATTTTTTCCCTACTGCTGCTGGTGTTTTTAAGCATTCCATATAAAACTCCCCTCTCCCTTGAGCTCAGCAGATTATGCTGGAAGGAGACGTCTTTGCTATGTTCCCAAGATAGCCAAAGAAGTCCTCCAGCATAGAAAAGAAATGAGTTTGAAAGGAAAAAGCATGCAGGAAAAAAATTACACTTTTTCTTTCTGACACACTGCCTAGAGCCCCATGTGCCACAGGGCATCCACAAGTGATTTATTCCCTAAACTGATACTGTCCTTAGAACCTGAAAGTGTCCGTTTATCCTGACTGGCTCCAAGGAGGGGATGTGTTGTGACAAAGGCCCCAAACATTTCAACAGCTCCAAAGTGCACTAAGAGCAAGAGGTCTGTTGGTGATAAATGGAGACAGTTCACGCAGTGCCTTCTGAGAACAGGGCTCTGCTGGCAGCCTGTGGCTTGCACAGCTTTAGGATTGTCCCCAGCCGGGTCACAAATTGCCGCTAAATGATGGCTGAACAGGAGCAGGAGGAGAAGCTGGCACTGGAGCTGTGCTGGTGAAGGCTGACACAGGGACAAGCACCCTGCCAGGGCTGCACGGTGCCAAATCCATCAGGAATGAGCCAGGAAAAAGAGCTCGAAGGTGCCCATCTGTTCTGAGAGAAGTTGGAACCCCAGGGCATGGTTTTCTACCTGCCACAACGGCAACATCTGCCTCAGGAAAAACACACCTGACTCTCAGGAACACTCCACAAACTGCTGAGCATCCTCTCACTGGTGGGCAATGCCAAAGCCTCCTGCAGGTCGAGACCTGTGGCTCATTCTGGCAGCTCCAGACTCTGCTTTGTTACAGCTTTTTCTTCAGGTAGGCAAATTGTCTAAATTAACACTGAGACTTTTCGGTACAATACAGCTAATGCCCATGAAATACCTCAGGAAGATAATTTGCTCCAAGTGCTTCCCTTGTTAGCAGCTGATTAGTGAATAAATAATTTCCAGAGGAGAACTGGACAAAGCAAACCCCGCTGGCAATGAAAAGGCTACAGGACCAGGCAGCAATTTCTTTGCAATTAGTAATTAAATCCACAGAGGCTCATGATGGTCAGAGACAGAGCTACTGAAAACCTGGCTGAAATATCTACAGGTGCTGGGGAACGTGTCCCTCCATGGCTCTGCAAATGGCTCTTTCCTCCTTTTTTTTTGAGGAAAAGCTCACAAAACATTGCAGCCACCTAATAAAATCCGTGTCAGACGGAAAAGCAGGCAGTTGCCGACCTGTGTCCCAGGCTTACTGCTCTTTTTTTTTTTTGCCTTTTTCTGCGTCGCTCAGGACAGATTTCACGCTGCCCACGGTTCTGCTGAAGGCAGAGGGGTGGTTCTGGCACTTGCCTGCTCTGCTGCTGCCAGGCATTTCTCAGCAAAGGCAAAATAATAGGTTGGCTTTTTATTTTTTTGGATTGTAAAGTCAGGAACTCCATCTTAGCGCTGAAGCCTGTTGTTAGGCTTTGTGTTATTCTTGGCACGCTGACCGAAGCGCGCTCGGTATGAATAGCAGAGCTGAAAAGTAAATACTGTATCCTCTGGGATCAGTGGAGAGGGAGGGAGGTGATATTGCTTAATGGAGCACCCCAGCGCCTGTTTGGGTTAGGCTCAGAGTAATTGCTCCCAAGGTGAGTTTATACCAACAACTGATCATTTCAAATGGGAAAGAAGTACAAATGAGTAAGAGAATAAACACTGATGGTGTTATGAAACACAAGAGAGGAGAGCAAAAATCCCATGCAGCTCCAGCGCAGGGCTGGAAACAAAGCTGGACAGAAAATTGTGAATACTGTTTTCTCTATGTGCAATTTCTCATGAATGCTGAAACATATAAGAAACTGTATTTTCCCCTAAAGCTTAAGCTACAGAGCTATTTTCCACAGCCTGGTCTTCTATAAAGGAGATCCCTTTGCTCTCCCATCTCCTTCTCCACCCTGGAAAAACATGGGGCTCTCGACATAAGCAGCACTTTGCTGTGAGCCAGCGGGTGAGACAACAATGAGCAGGAATCTGTGATGGAGGAGCTCTGGGCTGAGTAACCTCAGTGTAAAGCCCACCACATCCTTCCAGAGACCCTGGCTGGGACCACTGCAGCTCTCCCACGGGTGCAATGTGCCCCATCCCTTGCTACCAGCCTGTGCTGGTGGGACTGGTCTCCTGCTCCCCACAGCTGTGTCCCCCATTTCTGTGTGTCACAGCAGCATGTCCCCACTTGCCACTCACCAAGGGCTGCCTTTAGCCTGCTGCATCTCCAGAGGGGCTCCAAGCAACCCATAACCAGGCTCTGGAGTCTGCAGATGTTCTCTGCTATGCAGGGGACCAGCGCTGGCCCAAGGACACAGTGCCAGCCCTCTGGAGACCAGGAGCTGCCTGTCACTCTCAGCGCTGCTGCCACAGGGTCACCACAGCAAATCCTCAGTGCCCAGGGGCAAACTGGTGCTGCTTAATGGTTTCTGGGCATCTTTCACCATGATCGTGCTGGCAGCTGCTAAGTGCTGGTTGTTGTGGCCTTGGGCCAGCATCAGGGGACCAGGAGGGGATGCTCAGGTCTGAACTTGTGTGCCTGGAGACACACCTGTCTGAGGATGTGCTGCAGCAGGAGGTGCAGGAGGGAAAAGGAGGATTGGGAAGGAGAGTCCCCATTCTTCCAGGAATTGAAGGAAATGCACGCCGACTGGGCACTTAGTGCAGGAACTGCCTGTGGGGGTGAGGGCTCCTGGGCAGGCGGTGCCCTCAGGGATGCACAGCAAGCTCTGCTTCTGCCCCAAAGCGGACCCTGTGGCAGCACCCTTCGAAAAGGCTGAGCCGGCAGCTCCACGAGTCAGCCCCAGGCTGCCGCGGCGGTCTCTGCAGCTGAGCTCATTAGAGCCTGCAATCAGCAGGGCATGAAGGGGAGATAATTACACAGGGAGCACGGCTCGGGCTACGTGCGGGGTCTATAAATAGCACGGCGCGGTCCTCGCTGCCCGCGGTGCTTGGTCACGGCCCCGGGCACCGCGCGGGTCGGGATGAGGCCGGCACTGCCGCGTGGGGAGCTGTGCCACGGGGCTCTCTGCGGTGCCTGGGGAAAACCAATAAAGCTCAAGTGAATGTTCCATTTAACTACGCTTTTCCTCGTTGAAGAAAAAAAAAATACAGTGAGTTTCCCAGTGGACTGTGATTCTGAACCCAAAAAAAAAAAAAAAAAAAGGAATTTGTTTTTGGAAGAATACCTAAGCAAAAGGTTTCAGCCAAGGGCCATAATGGCCACATGTGGGTGTTTCCCCCACACAGACCCTGGGACTCCACAGAGAGGGAAAAGTGCTCCCAACTCTGTGGAGAGCATCCCCTGGCTGCAGGCAGAGGGCGCGCAATGCCTGGCCCAGCCCCAGGGATGGCTGTGGGGCAGGGAGGGCACCTGGCCCCGCACAGCCCCGTGACACTCCAAGGTGTCACCCTGTGGCAGCCATCATGCTGCTTTTGGGTCAGCCCTGACACCCACAGCCACCCCAGAACTGCTCAGTCCCCAGTAAGCGCCATGTTTGCTCATCACCCCACGCCTCCCCAGTGCTGGTGACACAAGCAGCCTGGCCTGTATTTCCAGCATGGCCATTTCCAAAATGATGGCAAGGTCCTGCCCTGGCATGTGAAGCCCCATGTGTCACTGGTGCCACCAGTGTGCCCTGACCAGTAAGCACCAGTAACCCTCCTCATTCTTTAGGATGCATCATCACGGTGCATTGCCTGCCCCAAATCCTGCCTGGCTGCAGCCTCCAGCAGGGCTGGCTGCCTTGCCTTGCACAGCGAGGCTGGATCACCTTGTTTTTTGGTGAAAATGTGAGTCTAACACAGCAGGGTACTGTGTCTTTCCCTCACCTTTAATCACCTCTTTGCTGTTCCTTCCCTAGGGATGAGAAAATACTTAAAGACAAGATTTTGTGCTATTTGGAAACGGATTGGTTCAGCACATCAGGGAGGGCAGGGTTCAGCATGCAGCCCATACCACAGCCTGCTGCCTCTGCACATCAGTTCAAGGGAGGAGAGCCTCTCCCCCAGTAAGTTCATTCATGGGCACAGGGGAAGGAACCCAGGACACTCCTGCCACATACGGTGTGTTCAGTTAACAGGGTAAGCCACAATTAGGTCGCCACCCCTCTCTCTTGCACGTGCACATCACACAGATGCACACGAGGGCTGGAGGTGGTTAATGAGCTGTGCACGTCTGTGACACAGACCTGTGCAGGAGCTCGCCCGCCAGCCGGGCTCACCGAGGCAGCATTTATTCAGGGAACAGCCTGAAGCTCACTCAGTCACAGCACAGGCAGCTCCCAGCTCCTTCCAAACCAACCCTGGCTACAGTGGTGATGATCTTTAAAATCCAGCTACTTTATTTGCATCACTCACATGGGACAGATGTGGGATAAGCTATGTGGGGCACCACATTCAACTGCCCAGCAGATACACATCAGCTACTTTTTAATCATGATAAGAGCAGGAAACCTCCTATTGCACAGGACTTCAGTTGTGCCACATAAAAACAGTCGACGTGTCTGACATCTGCAGCTTTATTCTCGTATGAAAGGTTAAAGGCAAAGCCAGGAAAATGAACCTATTGCTACACACTCACTGAACACTTCTAGGACAATACAGGGCAGTAAAGCTTTTATTGCTAAGAAGAACCAATGAAAGGCTTTAAAGCTCATCCAGCATTCAGGTTTTGTTTGTAAGTAACCCAATTTAAAGCAGCTTTTCAGTCTTTAAAGCCTTCTCGCCTTTCTGGAATGCTTCAAAAGGAAGATGACCTGAGGACAGTGTCTACTCTCCAGAGGGACCAGACCAATGCTATGCATGAGGTGCAGAAATGGGCCACCAAGGAATGACAAATGAAACCAACTGCCTGCTGGGGACTCCTGCTGACCATCAGACAAGGCAAAGCTGCGCAGCACCCAGGGAGCTGGACCCTGACAAGTGCAAAAGCAGCAGTCTCTGATGGCCCCTCAGCTGTCCCCATGCCCCAGCAGCTGAGGCACAGATGGGCAACGTGGACTTTAGAGCCAGGAGCTGAGCCCTGGACAAAGTGGCTCTGGATGTCCCGTTCCAACAACTGAACTGCCCTTCCTCTTGGAGGGTGAGGCTACAGGCAGTGGGATACTGAATGCTCTTGGGATCCCTAGATCCCCCCAGGATGTGCTGGATCAGAGCTGGTCACTCCTCCTGAGGGACTGTTAGCACAGCCACTATGGCTTTGCAGGTCTTGCTGCAGTCAGAGCTGCTCCTGGGGCCAGTGGGTGCCTCAGTCTTCAGGGATTGGGGTGTTGCAGTTCCCATGGTAAATTTTGACCTCCCCCTCACACTGGAAGTACTGGTCAAACACGTCGCTGTATCCATGATCCCTCCACCATGTGCAAAGCTGCCGGTTCCACGTGCAGTCAAGCACATGGAAAAGCTCTGGGTGCTCCATCCCCACCATAGTGAAGAAATCCTGGTCCCCAAGGTGGCCCTTGAAGTGGTACTTCTCCGTCAGCTTCTGCACCATGGTGGGCTCCAGCAGCTGGTTGTAGAGCTTGGATTGCCTCATGGCTTCCAGGTTCAGGAGCAGGACACCACTGTTGAAGCCTGGCAGCCCATCAGGAGGGGGCTCCCCCACTTTGGTTCGGGGGTTCTCACGGCGATACTGCCAGAAGGTGTGCCTGGAAAGAGAGGAAGAGCAGGAACAGGGACATCAGGGAGTGCAGCCTGAGGAGCAGACACCTCAAGTCTGGGCAGGTCTGGATCACAGCACAGGACCTACCACCCACCCAAGGGATCTCACAGTGCTTGTCTTCCGTCTGGAGGCACCCAGCTTCTCCGAGAAGCCAGTGCTTCACAGGCTGCCTTTCTCTCCATCCCTCTGCACAGGATATTGCCCAGACTTCAAACCACTCTGCTTACCATCTCCTAAAGCCCCTTTTGTTTCTACCAGCATCATTCCAGGGAGCCAAGTGGACACAGGATCGTGTGACTGCTCACACGGCTGTGCAGGGAGACAAAACCACATCCCCAGTGCCTTGGGCGAACCACCAGAAGTGTCCTCATTTTGATTACCTAAGCAAGCAGCCCAGAAATTTCTTTGGCTCCTTTCTCAGTCCTAGATCAGAGAATACACCTCACCATACATACACTGGCTGCTCCCACTTGCAGGAATTGAATTAATCCCACGCTATTCCCCAGGTAGCTGGCTCTGCCTCCATTCAGTCTGAAAGTCTTCTTCCCTCAAACAGCATCCTCTGCTGCAAAGCTGAGCACCTTGAGAGCTGTCTGAGCCTGTTGTTCAGAGGAGGGCAGGATGGACCTGTGACCCCCACCACCACCTGAAAGCCCAGTGCTGCTAGCACTGCTGTCTCCTTCCAGCCCTCACACTTCAGGTAAAGTTACAGAAGTGGTTTTTTACACCTTACTGTCAAGATGTCAAGGAGAAACAGTGTTAGAAAGAATAAGCCAAGCCTGCTGCTGGTTTCTCTTCAAACCTGTCAGACACCATCCAAAGTCTCTGCTCAAGGCAATGAGAACTTGTTGATAGATTTAGCACCCAAATGTTTAAGTGGTCCCATGCTTGGAAGCTGAAGCTGGACTCCAACAGATGTAAGAAGATGCAAGGACATTTGCCCCTGGAACAGCTCCAGAGGCAAGGTGGGTACTCCTCCACTGCAAACATTTAAATTTTTCTTCTAAGAAGCCATGTTGAGCTCCCACAGGCACTTGCTCAGGGACTCCTACAGCTTGTACAGAGATCAGACTATCAAATCCATCCTTCTGGCCTGTGCTCTGGATCCCCAGCACAGCGAGACTGGTCAAGGTGACAGCCAGGATTCAACAGCCACCAGCAGAAAACATGGATTGATTAATGATGTCAACTGTGGATATATTTTTTATTTCCTGATCTGGAGAACCACAAGCATCATGCAGCATCACTTCCTTAAAACTTTCCATTAAAGCACTGATATTTCCCATTTCATTATGGGTTCTTACACCATTCCCTTTCACCTGATTCAGAACAGAAAGGGTTTTTCCAAATGCCAGTTTCCCATGGAAGGAGGGCTCAGTCTTTAGGCAGCCATATCCATGCTTACCAGGGAAGGGGAGTGGAGGATGCGCTGCCTCATCAGAGCTCATGGGCAGCACTGCTGGTTGGATCTAAAGGGTGGGGAAGGAATAAAGGGCTCTGCCTCTGCAAAGAGCAATTGTGTCTTGAGGACAGGCAAAGACAACTCACGGATGGCCTGCTCCTTAGAAAAGGAAGGCAAAGCATTCTCCATGCAGCACTAAAGGGAACCTCAACCTGCAAAGACAAGCCCCAGCCATGTACCAGTCAGCCTCCTGAAGTGCTCAGATCCAGGGAGTGGCTAGCCCACCTCTGCATCCTCTGCTCTTGCTTCTCCCTAGCAGTGCCAAGAAAGCCATCCCCCTTGCCCAGAATGTTACACTGGAAGCTGCCAGGAGGGAGAGGGTGAGCAGTGCCACAGAGGGGAGCACATTTCCAGCTCCACAGCAGTGAAGCTGATTCCTTTCACATTCTTACCTCTAAACACATGCTGCCCAAGCTAAGGGACAAGATTACAGCCACTGCAAGCATCCAGGATAAGAAAAATGCAAGGACCCAGGCCCTCAGCATTGCCAGGCTGTGGTGGGGCTAAAGCAAATCTGTATCAAATGACTCAATTTTTCAGCAATGCTGTTCCCCGGATGACTCATGGATGGCTGATAACGTGCCCTTTTCTACAGGAAGAGGAGGCAGACTGACAAGCAGCAATTGTTCAGCCCTTCCTCCCAGCGCTGGTGTGACAGGGCCGTCCTCCCCTGGCTGTGTGCAGGGAGGGTAGGGCCATCCCCAGGGAGCGATGCTGAGGTGAGATCCAGGATGTGATGAGCTGCAGGTGGCTCCGCAGTGCCGATGGTTTGGGAACCTGCTCACAGCTGAGCACAACAGCCTTGCCCCTGCTGGGCTCAGGCCAACCAAGAGAAAGGTATTCTGGAAGAGCCACTGGCAGCAGCTGTTCAGACAAGATTTTTCTTGGCTTTTGTCTTTCAAATGGAGGGTTTTGGAACTGTCCTGTAGGGGCCAGGACAGAGAAGAGCATGGCTGAAAGGCACCTCCACCCAGTTAGAAGTGGAAGGAGTGGCAAGTATGAGAGCATTGTTCTCTTCAGAGGAGATGGGGCCAGGGAAGCACAACAACCAGCCAAACAGCTGACCCACCCTGTACCCACTCCACTCTGTCCTGCCCGGCATTGCTGCTTGGCACCCACCGCAAAACATAAGGGGAAAACTCCAGGGGCTGGATGAGCGTGCTCTCAGGATGTGTCCTTGAGACAATCATCAAGGAACTGAACCCCAACTGTATGCAATGGAAATGTCTCCCTGACCCAAGCCCCTGGAGTGGCTGGGATCTCCCTGGGAACAGTTCAGGCAGGACAGTGTGACCTCCTCTCTGTGCCCCTAGCAGCAAAAGCCTGGGCAGGAAGGCAGCCCGGAGATGCCAACACCACCAGGATGCATCGGGGCAGGAAGCTGCTAGCCGGGAGAAAGGGAGGAGAAAGGAAGAGGAGGCATTTGGGGCTTTTGTTAACTGCTCCAACCCATCTAGATGGGAGGAGACAGAGGTGACCTGTGGCCCCAGACCCCGTGCCATGGTGCAGGGGAGCTGTGTGGGGCCTGCCGCAAGCGCCTGCAGCCCCGACAGGCTTTGCTTTGAGGAGCTGTTTATAAACAGAGCCGGCGTGTGCTAGGAAACATCTGGAGAAGAGCATTTCCAAGCATTCAAACGCCAGGCCCAGGCAGCCCAGATAAAATCCCCTGCTTCCAGCAGGACTTCCCTTGCTGGCCCAGCACAGGGCGCTGCAGCAGCACCTCCCCTGCCTTGCAGCCCGGCGGTCACGAGCCCCAGCTCACAAAGCTGCCATCACACCCTTCCAAATGCCTCGCTGGGGACAGCTGCCAGGGCAGGAGGGACCACTCCACCCACCAGCTGTACTGCAGGGCCTTCTCTTGCTTTCGTGTGCAGCAAGGGACAAACAAGTCGGGGAAGACTTTGTCCAAATCTGTGAACTTCCACTCACTTACTTCAGCTCTGGGTTATGGGACAACTTCATAGGATGAGCTGGAAACCCGTGGTAAACCAGCAGGGTGCCCGAGCTGGCAGGAAAGGCAAGATGCAGGGGTTACTGCCAGCTGGGAGACCAGCAGCAAGTTCAAAGCACTTGCCCCACAAGCAGCAGACTGGGCTTGTGTGCCTATACCCATCTGATGTTCAAGAGGCTGCAACCCTGCCACACCAGCTGTGCAGCTGCCACTGGGCTTGCTGCTGAAGATGTGGATCTTCCCCATGTGTCCATATTTCCAGGAATGCCTCCCTCCACAGGCATCTGGGGCATCAAGGAGCCAGGTCAAAAAGACATGAAGCGAAAGGAGATACCAGGCCAGACCCAGGGTGGATGTGGTTAGAGGATGCTCCTGGAAGGATGCAGGGTCTCTGAATGCCAGCATGCACTGCATGAGCCTAGTACCCAGGGAGGAAAGCTGCATGGCCTCTCCCTCACCAAAGGGGAAGCAAAGCCAACAGTCATGGGATAAAGCCACAAAAATAGGGAATCTGCAAGATTCTGGATGTAATACACATCCCGGAAACAGTCAACTCCTTGCTGGAGCTCACTGATTTGCTCCAGCACTGCCAGAGTTTGGGCAGCTGTCTGGGAGAGCAGGATGGACAGCGGCAGCAGGCCAGCATCTCAAGGATGCGTTTTGTCAGCAAGTCTCTCTCACAGGGGTCAGGGGCTGGGGAACCCTGAGCCCCATCTAGCCATGTATGAGGCTCCTGGAGCAGAAGGGAAGCATGGGCTGCCAGCCATCCCTCTCTGAGCCAGTCCAGCAGCAGTCCTGCCAGCCCAAACACCAACTAAAATACCAAGCGCATGCTCTCGTACCTCCAAATACATTGTTCAGGTCCTGAGCCAGAACACGGATGGCTGCCGGCGTTATCCCCAGATGCAGGCACGTGCCCAGCTGGCAAACGCCACTGCTCCTGTGCAATGAGGCACAAGCACACCTTGCTCCCTGCGCCGTGTGCTGCCAGGACTCCCCCGGCGTGGCAGGAGGACAGAGCACCAAGCAGTGCTCCCTGGCTGAGCTGCCCACCTGGTGGTGCCTGGGACCTGCAGGGCCCCAGAGAGCTTGTCAGAGGTAGATGGGACAGGAGCCCCAATAGGAAGTATGCAGTGTCCTGATGGGGACAGGGGATGTGCTTGAAGTGGGAGAGAGCAAAGGGGAGACCCTGACAGCAGCTTCTGTCCTGCTTGGAGGAGAGGGTGTGGGCAGTGGGGAGGGAAGAATGATGGGAATGATGGGAATGATGGCATGGTCCATTCAGGGGGTGATGGTGGCTCTCCCCCTTAATCCTTAGCACGAAGTAAAGCACAGCCAAGAAACTTCCCTGCATCTTTCTCCTCTTGCTTAATCCTCACAGTGGCAGGCAGCTGTCAGCCCCTTACCATCACTGTGTTCAATTGAGATTAACCCTCAGGAAAGGCCAGCTCCCCTTCCTGCCTCTTCTCCCACCTCCAGAAGGCCCTGCTGCAATAAAGGTGGGCCCTTCCAAGTTTCTGCCACACAAAGGGAGGCAACCACCCGGAGCAGCATCCAACCCAGCTACCTCCTCCTGCCCCAGCAGCTGGACCTCAGCCTGGTGAGCTCAGTGGCTTTGCAACAAAGCAGCCCTTGTTGCTAATTGCTTATTTTCCATGTGCAATTGCTAAATCTCTTAAGGAGCCAGGACAGCAGGTTCAGTACCAGCTCAGTCCACAGCACCTTAGCTGATGCTGAGCAGCTTGTGTAATCCAGGAAATCCCAGCTCCACGCTTCTCAGGAGCACCATGTACCCAGTGATGTGCAGTGGCATCACCAACACAGCAGTACTCCTTGCCCTGCCAGGGAAAATATCACTCTGGGGCAAAAAAACTGCAATTTCCATCCTGGGACAAAGAACAGGATGTGTTGGTGTGCACACCAGGACCACCTTACCTTCTCTGATGGGTTCAGGGTAAAGGTCCAGCTCAGGCAGGATCTCCAGCCCTCCCATGGAAAATACTGATGAAGCAACAGACTGAGCTCTTCAATGAGGACATCAATAATTCCTTAATAAACTTCTCATGTAAGGCACAAATTATGTCTGTACAGTGCTGGTCTCTACCACAGCCCAGCCTGCATGCCAAACTTTTAAAAGGCCTGTATTTAGAGCAGCAAATTGATTCTCACTGATGACATTTCTGGGTGGACTTAGTCCAAAAATGGGAACACTTAAATAGATGACAAATGACAACTTGTGAACACAGCTTGTGAGCTAAACCTTTCTTTGGGACAGATTTTCAAGGGGGGCGCCCCTCACCACCAAACATTTGTACACCCCACGCCAGTGCTAAAATCATCCTCCAAATAGAGGTGAGACCATAAATCCCTGTTTGGGTCACATCAGTTTCATTCCCTCTATAGATCAAATGCCTGTGGCACTGGTGCCAGTGCAGAGCAACAACCTGTGTGTGTTTATCAGCACCTTTATCAGCACCCATACAGGAAGGGGAGCAACCCACCCACAGGGACGCTCTAGAACACTGTGGGCCTAATTACTGCCAAAATGGCAGATTTCTATTAACAACTGTGAATGAACTCTGCTCTGGCAGTGTTCTCCTGCCTGCCTTGAAAGCACAGGCTGCCTGCTCTGGGCCACACTTGTCAGCTGATGGGACTCTTGGGAACAGGGGAGATGCTCTCCCTTCACAGAAGCTCCCCTTCTGCTTAATATTATTAACAGTATTTGTGCTAATCAGTGTGCAGTTGTGGTTGTCAGATCTTGTCCAATTTATTAATTGTTTTTAAATGACATTTCAAGTTTGCATCGTAGTGTGAATAAATTGGACAGGTCTTACATATTAATGATATTCACAGTTGTAAACAACACGACCCTTTACCTTCTTGGATAATTTTTTAAATCAGAGGTAAAGCTGAATTCCTGAAATTAATTCTGCTGCCAGTTCCTTGCAGGTTCTGCTTGTTCTGTAATTTTGGCTGCTTCTTGGCAGCCACTGCCAAACAATTCCTAGAACCATTTTCTCCGTGCGTCGAGCAGGAGCACTTGCTACAAATCAAGTCAAAGTCTTGAAATGGTTTAAAATCCAAAGTGCCCAGGGTTTGGAGCTTGCAGACTGTGGGCAGGCAGCATTGACATCACAATGGTACAAATGGCAGGGCACAAATTCTCCTGCCTTTACTCCTGAGGGGCTTGGGGAACAGAACCCTTTGTGGAAGCCAGCTCTCTGCTCCCCCAGGGCAAAAGTCCTTGGAAAAAAAATAAAGTCTCCAAATCAGGGCCACCTGCCTGCATGAAAAGTCCACAAAACCAGGAAAACTCAGACAGGAGGACCTGCTTGTTGGAGATGGTTATCTCTAGTTCTGGAAAGCTCCATTGCAGGCAGCAGCCCACCTGCACTCTTATATCTTACAACCACCACCACTGCCTCTGCCAGGGAAGCCAGCTGCTCCTTGCTTGCAGCTGTCAGCCATACTTTGGGGTTTTTTTTAGATCCCAAGAGAAGGTACAGAACGTACTGTCTCAGCCCAGACTCTCTGACAGCCTGGCTATGGATTTAGCATTAGCCTGCTCCCAGCCCAGGATAATTCCTTTCCTCTTCCAAACATCTGACAAAGTGACTTAGCACCGGTGCCGCTGCGCTCCCAGCAAACACCCAGCACAGCAAGTGCCGCGGCTCCACGTCCGGAGCTGCACAGTCCTGCTTCCACTCATTAATGGGCTTCTCTGGGCTATTTTACCAGCTCTAAAACAAACAAAATGCATGCCACAGAGCACACAGCACACTTACAGCAGCTCCCACATGATCACAAGCAGAAACAAAGCTTTTCCTTTCTACAAAATAATGTCCTGTTTGAGCTCTCCCTAGGTTTTATGCAAAGGCAAAGGTGAATGGCCTTGCAGCCACACAGGGACCCAAGTGTCGGTCCTTTGTAGTCTGTAGCTGTCCCTTTGATATAGATATCCTTTCCTACTGAACAAACTTTTATCATTTCCAACACTGTGGATTCCCAAGATGTCTCAAGCTTTAATTAGCTTCTTGCCACAGGGGACAGCAGTAAAAATCTCACCCAACAGCAGAAATTGAGAGAGAAGCCACTCTTCCAGCCCCAGCTGTGTGCATTTCCAGACCTGTGATGCTCTGGGACCTCTCCTGAGGCCCATCTTCGCTGCACGTATCTTCCTCCTAGCTGGAGGGGGTAAAAACATCCATCTGAGGACCTGTGGGTTAGGTCCTCCCTGTTGCCAGCAGACCATTCCTCCCCAAGGAGACCTCTAAGGTGAGCATGATGGGGGCAGTGCTGAGGGCCCCAGGTGGTGCTGGCTCTCTGGGCACCCAGAGCCCACTGCCACTGGCAGTGCCAGTGCCAGCATCAGCAGTGTGCTTAGCAGCAAAGTGCTTAGGCAGCAAAGAGGCTGGGCTGGCTGTGGGGATGGGAGCAGGGGGCATGGCGTGGCACACTGGCCCGGGGTCAGGCCGAGGCTGCCGAGAGCAGCTGTGCAATCAATACCACTGCTCTGCTTCCTCTCACATGCCACCAGTGTGACCGGAGGGATCTATAACCAGGAAATGTGTTAAGAATAGGGTTTAAGCTCTGCCTTTAGTAATCTGAGAGCTCTCAGGACATTTTGGGGAATGCCACAGTATCTCCCCACTCTGTTCCTCTCAACCACAGGGCTGCTTTGAAATGAGGAGCCTTATTCCTTTGGCGCCTGGCAGCACTAAGCTCCTGTGCTTGGGAACAAGTACTGAGCCAAGCCAGGCTGGCAGAGAGGCACAGGTAGGTCTGGGCTGCATTGGTGTGAGGATGTCATCATCGTGCCTTGATGGAGACCCCACTATGCCCCAGGTGCAGCCCTGCTGCTCACACCTGGCCAAGAGGCTGAGGGGCAGCAGGCTGTGCTTCCACCAGCTGGCCAGGAGGCTGAGGGGAAGCAGGCCGTGCTTCCAGCACCAGCCATGGCACAGCTACACTGCTGGGAGCACAGCTGAGATGCTCCACAGCTCCACATGCCGGGCACGTACCCACACACTCACAAAGGACAGTGACCTGCCTGCCCATCTGGTCACCCCCATGCAGGCTGAATCTGCAGTGCTTTTCTGCATGTTTCTTAGCAGGTCTCAAGAGCACCAGAGAGCCTGGACTTCTCAATTTGGCCAGGATCTGGCATGGAAGGCTCAGCGCAACATAAATATTTATACAGACCATTATCACTCCGTCTATGTAGCCTGGTGAGCAGGACACTGCCAGCACAACTGAGCAGCTGAAATGCTGCAGGGGACAACAGGACTTTTAATTATGGTTATGACTCTGCAGAAGCACCTCCTTGCATGGAAAGCCTTTTGGATGATGCAAACTTCAGATGCAGAGTCTAATCTTTCCATCAAAATCACTCCCACTGAAGTCAGAGCTCCTGATCTTGGCCACAGTGTGAACCTTGTGCAGGCAGACATATGAGCAGGCATAAGTCAGCCTGGGAAGAGGCTCTTCTGCAGGCCAGTATTCAAACAACAGCCTGGCAGAAGGAATCGAGTGCTGCCATGGAAAGCCCACAAGCATCTAGGAGGTGTTGGACTGTACCAGTGTCCTCAACAATCCCACCATGGGGGCAGCTTCTTGTGGGATGAAGCTCTGCCTGCAATCCTATCCACAGAGGTGTTGACTGATCCAAAAGCCACAGGAAGAACAACATGCCTGACCCATGGACAGGGTGCCTCTTTTCCCCGCAATGGCCGCAGAGATGGAAACCTGACACCGATGACCTCCGACCTCAGATCACTTCCTGCAGGTGACATGGGCTCCTGCCACCTCCCCCTCTGCATCCAGGACTCCCTGCCAGACACTGCAGGGTGATCCATATCCAGCTTCAACAGGAGCTACTGCTCTCCACAGGCCACTCCAACTCACCCTGAGCGGCCTCAAAGGACAGGTCAACCCCAGACTGTGCAACAGTTAAATCCCAGCACTGGCGTAGCAGGAGGGCCGGGAGATCCTGTTGCTCAGAGAAATGTGTTTGTCCAAGACAAACAGTGGCCGGGCATTGTTTCAGCATGAGTCAAGCGAGTGGAAACACTCCCGTGCCATCCTGTTTTGCTGTCTGGAGGTCTCCCCTACCTTCAGGATATGCAGACAGGCTCCAGGATGTTTCCGATTTGCTGTTCTCTTAATCCTCCATTTCCCGTAAAGGTCTGTGCCCAGCACTGCTTGGTGCACCAGCGCAGCAGCCTGAGCCTCTTGCAGCCCCAGCCTGTGCCTAGAGAGTGCAGCCTACAGCCAGGCAGCCCATGGGCAGCTGGTGGGAACAAATGGTGGGTTGATCTCCATTCATTCTTCCCATTGCTACACACCAGGAAAGACGGCACCCAGACCCTTCCCGGCCACTGGCTTACCCTGCCCCAGGGAACCGAGTCCACAGCTCCACGAGCAAGCTCAGGACAGCTCTGCTAACTTGCCCCAAGTCCTCTGATGTTTTGGGGCAAAGCTGGGGCAGCTGAGAGCTGTGTGAAATGGTGAGGAAAACGTGAGTGGCAACACAGAGACCCCTCCATTGCCTCGTAATCCTCCTCCACCCCCACAACCATTTTCCCAACTGATGCTTCAAGCCTGCACACATGGCAAACAACGCGGCTGGAGCTGACACCTCTTATTTCACACCTACAACACGTTTTTATCTGTCTAAAAGTATAAAAATAGCGAAGATTTTTTTTTTTTACAAAGACATCCATGCTTTGTCAGCTCATGTTTGTGTCTGGAAACCCCTTTAGCAGCGAGGTGCGAGCCCCGCAGGGTGCAGGGCTTGGCAGGAGGGCAGGCTGGAGTTTGCACAGCTCACCCCACAACGGGTGATCTGGCAACAAAAAGGATCAGGAACTTGTTTTCACATGAAGATCAAAACAACACAAGAAAAAAAGCACAACACAGCCCAAAGTGACCCAGAACGTCAAAACTGCAACAACAGAAAGTTCAGCCCAAAAATGCAGCCTGTGAGGGCTGTTATTGCTTGGTGTGTTTGTCCCCACTGCGGGCGGCAGGAGGGGGAGAACATGGCTATGGCTTGGGTCAGGTATTCAGTGCTCAGCCCCTGATCCTGTGCCTTGTCCCCTGCCATGCTGAAAGGCTCTCCAGCAGAGCACCCCAAACCTTAATTCAGTCCCCTCCAGGCACGCCTGGTCCCACAAACCACATCCAGGCAGCGGAACACCATCCCCACTCCCTAGTTGTGCATGGAAATAATGCAGAACCCTGCAGAGACAAAAACAAAGTGATTCCAACCTGCACTAACTGCAGGCGAACAAACGCTCCATTTACCCCGTTCCAGGCTGCACCGCTAACGAAGGGCACCTGCCCTGCCGGGCTGACCGAGGCCACAGTCCCACAGCCGCTCTTGGCTGCGGCTCTTCCCTCCATCCTGCTTTAAGCTCTAACAATTGAATATGATTAACTGGGGCCAGATTTACCATTCTGGGCACCAAAATCCTGTCAGGACACCTAAAGTAGATATAGGAGCCCTCTGCACTCTGAGCATGGTGCTACCCCATGGAGACAAGACCTCAGCATCTGTGTTCCTCTAGTCCCAGCTCTCCCTGCCAAGAGTACCAATCAGGAGAGAGGCAAGACTTATGCCACAGACAGAGAGATGTCTTTTTCCAGCTCAGGAATAGTGGTGACTTCTGTAGTTTGAGCAATCCACATGCTCTTCTGTGGTTTAGGCTTCCAGGAAGCAATTGGTGGTGATTAATGACCACCAATCCCCTGTTGATGAACTTCTTCTCTGTCTCTACCCTCTTCCCATCTGGATGCACAAGGAGCAAGAATGGCTGGTCTGGATTTTTGCAGCTCAGCCTTTGCCCAAGCACGCTGCTGGTCATGTCTTACGAGGTTCAGTAGGGAAGAAGGCTTCCAGTAGGGAAGGAAAAGACATATAGACCTCCTGCTCCTTTTTATCTTTCTCCAAGAAGTTTTCCTTTAGGATTAGCAAATCTAACCAAGCCATCTCAGATGCTCAAACTCAGCTGTGCTGCGATCCATTAAGGCATCCTGGGATGATTATCTGATTTACCCTGGATTAAAAGAAAACCTGAGATCTATCCTTGGGACAACAGAGGCTAAACTAAATCAATTTCTCTAACCACCTGGAAATATCTGTGTCCCTGAATCCCAGCAGTGATCCATGAGCAGGAAGGACTGGGCCACCCCTTGGTGAGTAGTTTCCAGCACAGCCGGCAGTGGCTGGTGGACTAAGGATCTGAAGAGCAAGGGACCATGAAGTCACCCTCATGCTTGCAAGACCAGGTCACCAAGAGTTGCCCATTCAAGAGTTGCTTCCCTGAGGGAAGCAGAAGGTGCACTGAGATCCCAGGGACCCAGAACCTCATTGTTGCCCAAACTCAACCCCTAGTCTCTGCAATACTCTCAGCCAAAACTTCTGAGCCCCAACACACAAACTGAAGCTCCAGAATGCAATTGCAACACCTCAGCAGGCATGGACGGGCAAACATGCCTCTAGATGTACTAGAGTCCAGGCATGGATTTTGGCACTGATGATCAGGAATTTGGCTCTGGAAGCCTTATGAACAAGCAAACAAACCACAGCGGCACTACATGCTTTGCTCATACCAATTTACATATTAAGTCCCTCGGCAGGGATTAAAGCAGGTTCCCACTGCTTAAACCACTGCTCCCTAGGTTTTTTTCTGAAGAGCAACCTGAATTGAAGAGAAGACACCAGCCACCCACTGCTCACTCCCTGCTCCCCACAGGGAGGGGGCTGTACCTGTACACTGGTTGCATTTCCCTGGCAATCCCAACAACTGCTCCCTCCGGGAAGTTGTCAAACTCATCAAACAGGTCTCGGATGTTGGTCTTGTACTTCAAGTCCAAGTCTACCTGGATGATCCGTGTTATTTCTGAAAGCACAAAGAGGAAAAGTCAGCAATATAAGACAAAACTGTAACCAGTGATCACCAGCAGCTACTGGAGGAACTGCACCCAGTGAGGATTTGGTGCAATCGGCTCCATGGGCAAGATTCGACCAGCTCAGAGCAAACACAATTCAGCTGCAACCTCTGCATGAAGCAAACAAACTTCAACCACCATGAAGTATTTACCACTGTGTGTTGACTTCAGAAATAATTTCTGGTTACCCCCTCCTATCCACTCACTCCTTCCTTCCAGAAAACTGGTTTTCCATATAACTGACAAAAGCAAGAGGTAGCTTCAAACCAGCCTCTCTCCCTTTCCAGAAGTGCTTCTGCAGTGCCAGCCACACAAAACCCCATGTTTACCTTCTGCTACCAACTTCATGAGCATTTTCCATCTCCAGCCCAGAGAGCATCCATCCCTGGCCCAACATACCAAAGCAATTTCCATCACAGACAACATCAGTCTACCACATGACACCTCCAGTATCACCTGCACAAACCCATTAGCTCCCAGCGAACTTGCCATGGGCTTCCCTGAGGAAGAGATTACACAGATTACAGCCCTCTGCTTGCACAGAACTCCTGGTGATCTGCAGCAGCCTAGAAGACTTTAATATTGCTGGTGGTACCCTCTCAGAGGCAAGGGGGGTTGTGAAGACATGGAAGCATCTTCCACTTGCAGCGAGACATCAAGAACAAGGAGAGGCTGGAGGACATAATTCTCAAGGCTGGGCCTGAGCTCGTTAACAGGGTCAGGCCCCTGCCCCAAATTTGTCCCAGTCTCCTCTGTAGCACACAGGACCAAAAGATGGAGATGCTGCTTGGGAGAGTGTGCAGATGTGCCTTGTCAAGACTGCTCATCCCAGGCGGATCTGGGGATGCTGCATGGAGTGCAGCAGGCCAAGTGCAATGCAGCAAGCGCAAACACTACAAGAGATCAGACCATCAGATGGGATCCCCCAGCCATGGGCAAAGCCATGGCCATTTTGTGGCTAGCACAGCTCAGTCCTTCTCAGGGACTGCGAGTGGAGCCATCCCCAGGGGGTTACGTAACGCCCCTGCTATTTATATGTGTTATAAAAGCCAAGAGCAAATTGGCCAGGTTGCTTAGCACTCGGCACTAATTGGATTGTAAGGCTGTGTCAACCCGTTTTGGTCCCACTCATCATGCACAGATGCCCTTACAGTTCCCTGCAGGCTAGACCTGTCTGTCACTACCACTTCCAGAGCAATTAGCAAATCAAGCCCTCATCATTCCTCTTGCCCAGTACCTGCAGGCAGGAGGACAAGCCCTGCCTGCCCTCACCTTCTGCTGCCTGCGTCTGCTGTGCCTATGGGCAGGGCTTCCCATCACACTGGTGTTGCTGGGGCAGTGCCCAGACTCCAACCTTCCCACCATCATGATTCCTCATCCCCTCACCCTGTCGTGCTCGGGACAGGCTGCTGTCTACTCCTGGCTGCTGAGAGCAGGAGGCAATTGCTCTGTTTTCAGCCCCCAAAACCACCACTGGAACTAGAGACCCAGAGGCACCGAGAGCAGCCAGGCACCAGCAGGTATCCCCCAGCACGGGAGTGCAGCTTTGCATTTTCAAACGTGTTCATTGCTTCGTGTTTGTGTTTTTAAGCAGATGCTGGGCTGTACAGCAGCTCTGAATGTTTTGCAGATCTTGCACTAATCTGGGGCTCTTGGCAATTGGTCATATGTACCACGTTGTCCTCATTTAAGAACAAAAAGGCCCTGTGAGGTTAAGCAAGAAATATACTGCTTACACTGCGAAGCACCCGAGCAGAAATATAAATCAAAGAGAAATAGTATCTAAGCTCCAACTTGGGTTGTATCTCAGTTTATTTTTTTAACATCCATCATGCTTTATCTGCTAAAGGGAAAGGCCATGCTCCCTTCAGCCCTCAGTACGGCAATCCTCAGGCCTACCGAGTATTTACCATCACCATAATCCTCTGTTTGCAAAGATTTAAAACCCAGGCACAGTAATTCACCACAGGCTAAAGCAGGTCTTGACCTGAAAGCTATTTCCCCCAGTCTTCTGAACTGCCTCAGAAATGGCCAAGCATATGAATCAGCAGAGCAGTGGATTTCTGCAATGAGGAACTAGATGTGTAGTATCCCAAATGCACCAATCCTCCTCAGCGGCCCAAACTACAGTGCGGCAAACCCCCAAATCCTAAACGCTACTGTACTTGAGAATAACCAGACTGGTCACAAAACTCCAGGGCAAGAAGACCTTGGACTTCCAGCACAAGCTCAGCTCCAGAGAAATGTGGGGAGCCTGAGCCCTACAAGGTACTGCTGAGGCTGGGAAGAGGGGATGGGATTCCCAGGGGCATCCCAGCACAACTCGCCCTGGTGCACAGCAGCCATATGATGCCTCATCAGGTTTCAATTAAATCAACTGTGAGGCACGTCATCTGATTGTTCTCTAAAATTACAGATGAACGCCAACTGCAATTCATCACAGCAGAGAAAGAAAGCTGAGCTTGGAGGAAGCTCCAATCCCAACCCTGCCCGCCCCAGCACCTCAGTGGGTGAAAGGCTCTGGAGGGTCCCTGTGCAACCCAGAGGGTGCTGCCCAGCCAGCTGTCCCCAGAAGCCTTGGCTGAGCAGGGAGCACGGCACGAGCACAGCTGCAATGCCAGGCAGGGATGCCAGCGCCACAAGAAGCCCAGCATGGAGACACATGGTTTATTTTCACAAACACGCTGGGTTCTCCATCCTGCCCCTCATTAGACGCTTCTCATGTTTGGTTCCATGGGCAAGACAATGTTTGGTTCACCCCTGCACACTTGTCCCATGCTGTGCCTTGTGTTTCCCCAAGGAAACACTAAGAAGAAATTAGACCCAGAAAGCACCAAGTACTTTTTCTTTAATTTTTCGAAATTTTAAAATTTTTTTGTTAAAGCAAGCATGAACTGCAACACTCATCCATAAGTGAGCATGGGTGACATTAAGCATCACTTTTCCAGATGCAGCTTGCACGCACAGATTAATGGCTGAGACGATTTCTCTGCCTGGGACTGGCAAGGGGCCAGGCACTAATATTTATGATGTATCATGCTCTTTCGCCCTTCTACCAAGCACTTTGTCCTGGCTGCCATGTGGGGGTGGAGGAATCGCGTGCTCTCTTTGGCAAAAGCTGCTCACAGGGATCCAGCTGGAAATGTGGGAAAAGGCTGAGTGTTCCGCTCAGCAGTGAGTTTCCCAACTTTGCCATACCGAGTAGAACCCTCCACTCTGTTCAGCTCCAGCTCTTCTGGCCATGGCATGGAAAGGGGAACTGTGCCAATCAAAGCAGAGATGGTCTCCATTAGCACTGACAGCTTTCCAGCACAGGTTGGCCTCATTTAAAGCTCATAATGTTTTACTGCGGCCTTGTATCAGCAGCCACAGCAGGGCTTTGCTCCAGGCTCGGCTCAAAACCTCCCCCCAGCCCTGTCCAGAGGGACATCAGAGATGCCTCATCCCACATCCTCATCCAGTGAGGGGGCACAGGCAGGCAGAGGTCATGTCCCTATGCCCTGCTGCCCCACATTCTCTACCAGGACCCAGTGGGGCTATGACAGCACACAGACAGGCACCCTGTCTGTGTGCTGAGGGGCATGACAGGTTGTCTGGATGCTCTGAAAGGCACCCAGGAGCCCCTATGGCAGAAAGCGGCTTCTCCAAGTCTGATGGCCCTTCCCAGGAAGCATGGACCCCAAAAACTGCCCTATGGCACAGCAGGGATAGAGCAGGCATGCAGTGAGCCAGGCCACCCCACCACTGGAGTGGCACTTAGGAGTAAATATGATCTAGATGAGCAACCTGATCCACCAGGTGACATACAGGTGACAGGCAGGGGGGATGGACACAGATGAACTTTAGGGTCCCTTCCAACCCAAACCATTATATGATTCTATGAAATTGCTCTTCCCAGAAATGCCAGGCAGGATCATGAATGGCAGCAGGGGGCACAGGGAGGAGGAGAGCTGCTTTGGCAGAGGTAGCCAGAGCTCTGGGGATGTCATGCAGCAAGCAATCAGCAGCAGCTATTACCCCTCCAGCCCTTTAGAACCTGCTGCCATTGTTCAAAGAAGCCTATGGATGGGCAGCCTTGAACCTGCCCACAGAATAGGACTACTTTCCCCTAAGCTGAGTCAAGAGGATGGACTCTAAGAAATGTAACTAGTGGGTTTATAACCACAAGACAATGGGTGGAGGGTCAGGTGAAGAGGAGGCGCAAAGAAGCAGGAGCCCGCACAGGCTGTTCTGCAGCCAAAGTAATTTATGCTCATCCCAACAACTTTTTCTGTACAAGAGTCGCTTCCCTGGCAAAGCTGAGCACAGAGAGCAGAAGCAGGGCTGGGGTCTGAGTGCTGGCCTTGGATCCAAACCCTCCACTTCCATACAAACCACACAATCCTAGGCATCAGCATGCCACCACTGGCAGTGGAGAGGGGAAAAGAGTTGTGTCCAGGAACTTAATAGTGAAATGCAATCACAGTACAAAGGGCAGAAGCTGTCCAGCAAACATTGCAGTCTAAATAATTGATAATTGAGCAGTGGTTTAATAGATGTAAAGTAGAAGCAAGAATCAAAACCTACTCTAAGTGCTATAACTCTCCAGCCCACTGACAGGCTCGTGTTGGCACAAGCTCAGCCCCCTCAGAGTTAAAAATCCTGCCTGCAGCTGGTCTGGCAGAGGAGATGCTGCAAGCAACAGTGGGATAGCAGGAGGGAACAGGACACCACCCCACCAGGCTGCAGTGTGCCTGAATCGTACACGCACTCCTGAGGCAAACACCTCTCACCAAGGCTGGTGGTAATTTGGCTCTGCTCCCACCATTCCCTGCACGGACATCTCCACCTGTCTCAACAAACCTTTTTTTAAGGACTAAAGCATTCTGATGCTCCATGCCAATCCGGAGAGACTCCTCCAACACAGAATCATGGAATTGTTTAGGCTGGAAAAGACCTTTAAGATCATTGAGTCCAGCTGTTAACCTGGCACTTAGCACAGATCAGGTGGGAGCACCTTGACCTCCCCACACCTCCTCTGCATCCCAGCAGTGACTTTTGGGGCCAGAGACACCTTAAGAGATGACATCAACAGGGGCACTGCTGGGACTGCTGACCCAGCTGTGTGACCCAGGCACACCACTTTGCCTTTTCCCACAGAGCCAGCACCTGCCAGCCCTGCAACACAAGGAGGCAAGACCCTGCTCCATCCTTCAGGAGGCAGCATGGGCAGTGGCCGGGTGATGGCCTGGCAAGGGCTGGGACAGAGAGCTGCTCGAGGCAGAGCAGTTCAGAGACCCTTCTGCAGGGCCAGCAGCAGCTGCAGCCAGCATGGGTGACACACTGCAGCCAAGTGACGGGAGTGTCCCCTGCTGGCTGCAGCTCTGGGTGTTGTGGGGCTGCAGCAGGGTGTGGGGAAGGCCAGGGGATGGCTGTGCATTTTGCCACTTGACTTGGACCACCAGAAGGAAGAGAGCCAAGCAACCAAAGCTCTCTGAGTTGGAGTCAGAAGGGGTGGGGATCTCAGGTCTGCTGGTCTACAAACGCCAGGCACACCTGGACAGTTTCCCCTCCACCTCTGAATCGCTTTGAGCAATGCTTTTTTCAGTCAGGTTTTTTAGCTGTCCCCATCATGACAGGACAAGATCCCAAGGAAAGAAGGACCTGTGAAGGACCTGCAGTGACTTTTAGATGGCTGCCCTGGGTAATAAACCTCCTGGAGAAGGGCAGCAGCCGCCAGCTCCAGCAGGCAGTGTGCCTGCAGCAGCAACACGTGGATCCACAAAGCTGCCTGTTCTGGCTGTGAAACCAGGATCCTCCGCCCTCACTGGCTCAGAGAGACGTGTGGCCAAGAAAAACTCCACTCCCACAGCCAGCACCATGGCCAGGCATGGATGCAGAGTGGGTGACAGGCTCCAGAGGTCCCTGTGCAATTCAGAGGGTGCTGCCCAGCAGCAGTAGCCAGCTGTCCCCACAAGCCTCAGCTGCACAGGGAGCAGGGCACGAGAACAGCTGCAGTGCCAGGCAGGGATGCCAGCACCTCAACAAGCCCAGTGTGGAGGCACACAGTTTATTTACACAAACAAGCTGGGTTCTCCTGCCCTTCATTACAGGCTCCCTGGGTTTGGCTCGCCCCCCCGCACTGGCAGCTGCCCCTGGCCACTCTCCCTGCTGCTGTCAGCAGGGCTGTGAGCAGCTTCCTCTCTGGCTGTGTGCTCCCCTGGCCAGCCCTTGTTTTCTCCACACACAGCCTCCCCTCTGCGCCCAGGATCAGTCACTGCTGCCTGCCCGGCCAACCTTGGCAGCACTGGAGAGCCTTGCCCAGAGGAAGCAGCCAAGGCAGCGGCACATGTGCACATGTGCAAGCATAACATGGTCCTCAGAGGTTGCTGTCAGTGTGCTGGCTACTGGGGGGGCTGCAGTCCCCCTTCCCAGGACACGGAGCTGCTCCAGAGCCCACCCTCCCAAAAAGAAGATGATGCTACAAAGCCCTGTCCCAGCAGAGCTTGCCAAGGTGCAGTACAGCTTACCTTTGAGCTGCGTACTTCAACACAGGTCCTCACATCTGCCAAGCAGCCAAGGGTCCCCTTGGCTCCTTGGGACAGCCCAGCAGCTGCCTGCCCATTAAACAGCCTCCCTCTTTGCACACAGAGCTCCAAGGCAGTGCAGGAGGCGATGTGCCCCAGAGACCTGGCTGCTAACCAGGTTTCTGCAGCACTGATTAGGCACCCAACAGAGCAGAGCAGTGGCTGCAGCACATCAGCTAATCAGCCTATCAGCTAATTAAAAAATTAGGCTGTCTGCCAGAGACAGATGACAAATCATTGCTACCACCCATGCAGGGCAGGCACCTGGGTAAGCTCAGGGGTCTGGAGCAGCAGCAATGTTCCCAGGTATTGACAGCAGCATCACTTTGATCACCTTGGTCCACACCCTCCAGCCATCTCCTGAGGGAAAGGGAAGACTCAGCAGGAGACGGATGTGTTTTGCCTCAGGAAATTAATTTTTCCTGTGCGTCCAAGTGTCCCCTTGTAATTCATCAAGGTCTGAGGGACTAATATTTAGCAGTACTCAACACCTTGGCTCTTAACTGGACTCCAAGGTAGCAACATCGCTAAGCACGCGATAGCTTTCAGGACGGAGCTGGAAATGCTGTTTGCCTTGTATTTAATATATACTTCTGCTGGGGGAGGAGTGTGAAAACACTTTTTGGAGCTGAAGGAAGAGCAGCAGGAAACCTTTTAATCAGACAAAATAAGGTTTGATTCCAAGTTGCAAAAAATTACAAAAGAGAGGATGGGAAGCTGTGAAGCAACAAGCAGGTGAGATGGAAAGGGAAACCAAAAAGAGATACAGGAGAATAAATTTTCTAGGCTCACATCCCAGTTAACTGCACACACTGGGGGAAAGGGCTGCAGGCAGATTTTGTCCTTGTTTCTTCCTGCTAAGCTCTAATGAGCTATGGCAGAGCAGGGAGAGGTTGTGGGGGAGAGCAGCCCTGGCATCAACACCAGGTGACCCCCAGCAGCTTCCAACCCTTTGGGGATGGGCTGGGGAGAGAAGAGGGCAGCACCCACCACAGCACTGGGTGATGAGACCCTGCTGCTCCGTGGGGAGCAGGGGAAGCAGCCAGCCCTGGCCTGACAGATCTAGGACATCCAAAAATAATCGATGGTGGCACTGCAGCAAAGGGGCAGCCAGTGGAAATGATGAGAAGTGACACTACCCCCGGGGGCTGCGGGCCTCATTGGCCCCAGAGGCAGCAGTGCCACAGGGAAGGGGTCTGTGCCGTGACGCAGCACACAGGGGGCTTCCAGGCACTTGCTGAGCAGCATCCGTGTCCCCCTCACCACAGCAGCCCTTTCTGATGCCTCCTCCACACCAGAGCCGGGGGCAATGCACTCTCCTGCCAGGAGAGGCACGTCCCACAGGCAGCCAGACGGGGTTAGCAGCTCATCTCAGCGGATGTGGACCCCTCTACAGGGCCACAGCCCCCGGTGTTTACCCGGGGTGGGTTTGTTCAGAGGTCTGCTGCTGCCTGCTCCTGAAAAACATCATGAAAACAACTCTCTCAGCAGAACAGGCTCACCCCAGCAAGGAACAATGGCTGGCACTGCTCTCCCTATTGCTCACAAATTGATCACTCCAGCCTCTTCCGTCCCCATCACAGGATCTGACATAAGTGCATGCAGCCCAGAGACAGGCTGGGAAGGGAATCTGGATGTTTTTCACATGCTTGTGGTATGAAGAAGGGAGGGAGGCTATGAGAGCACATCAGAAACTATTAACACTCCCTCCATCCCTGTAAAGATGGAAACATTTTTGCCAGAAAGTAAATCCTTCAGCTACTGCAGCATCCCTTGGGAACTGCGGTTTGGGAGCACGTGGCTCTGGGGCCAACTCCCATGACTCCACTACAGACCCCAATTTTCTGTGCGTTTTCCCAACATCTCCCCATCAACCCTGAAGCTTTTGGGACACAGGCACTCTCCTCCCAGCCCTCTCCCAACAGCTGCATCTCTGCATTCCCTGATGTGGTGGGGCTCAGCAATGATGGCAATGCTCAGCTAGCAGGAAAGGATCAGGAGTGACGCACTTTCAAAATGCTCACTTATTACAATTATTACAGTGATTTGCTGAGTTCTGTGGGCAGCTGTCCTGTGCACCAGGAATTGCTCCGCAGCTGACAAGAGGAAGAAGGGAGAGTGATGCCTCCCCATGTCCCTCTGCCAGGCTCCACCCCAGAGACCTCTGATGCCCTGTGTGACACAGGATGTGTGCAGCATAACTCTGCACATGGGTGCTGTTGAGGGGACATCACACATGGGCACCTGGCACCCCATGGGCAAACAGCGTCTGACCTGGGCAATCCTGTGCTGTGATTCAAATAGCGTGGATGCAACGTTGAATCCTCATGCACACATCCCTACAAAAGCAATCAACAATGTCTTCAGGATGCTGCCTGTGGGCTTTTCCAGAAGGACACTAGCAGAAGACAGTTACTTGTCACACTATTATTCCCGTACACAGACTGTTTACCTGGTACCCCTGTGCTTAACCCCTTCTCCCAGCTCCCAGGCTCTCCACCTTCACAGCCAGTGGCAGGAGTGCTCCAGGTGCACAGGCAAAGTGCCCTGAGAAAGCAGAGCACCGCTCAGTGCCTGCTCCAACACATCTCCTCGCTGGCCTTTGCCTTCCCTCCAGCTCTGCTCGGTGGGAAAGGCATAAGCTGATATTCACAGAGGCCTCTGTCTCCGGGCTGGTACTCCCAGAGCAGACAAAGGCTGATACCAGTTTCGTGGGAGACCAAGCCGGAGCCAGCAGCTGGATTCTGCTGCAAGCAGACCAAACCCCAGGCGACTGGGGCTTGGTCATTATCAGGCTGCTTGGACAAACGTCATTATAATCTGGTCTATGCTTAACAATCAGTACAGCTGTTGATAATGAGCTGGAGAAATTGCCTTGTTCAGAGGCTGAGGCCAGGGAGACCACTGGACTTTCCATTGATCCTGATGTGTCACAGGCAGTGTCAGGACACCCGCTATGAAGCCAAAGGCACAGATCCCTGCTGGCAGTCCCTTCCCCAGGCACAGTGCTGCTTATTCACCCACACCCCCCTGCTTCCTCCCACTACCCCCAGCTGTGTCCCTCCTGACGTGCTCCTGCACAGCTGGCAGCTCCAGGACACACCGAGGCTTGCTGTCCATCACACAGCTGTCCGTGATTCCCTCATCCATGAGGCAGCCCAGCACCTACAACATCTTGCAGCAAGGAGCTCTACAGATCACCACACTCTTTTGAACACACTTCTCACCAACTTTGATGTCTCCCAGTTGTTGTACAAACTTCTGCCTCGTGTGGCTTCATGGACCACACCATAACCCCCTCAGCCAGCCCCCTTCCAGACTGGAGGGTCCCAGTCAGCCAGGCTTGTCCCACACAGAAGCCACTGCCCTCTCTAAACCTCTTTCATTTTTTAGCAACAGACCATGTTGATATGCCATAAATTTCAGCAACACATAATGATCAGTTCCACTCTGTTCCCCTTCCTCATAGTTCCACATCTTTGTTTAGTCACACAGAAACGTACCCACTTCTCCCACTGCTACTTAGTTCCCCTACAAGCCTCTGATGAACAGATTTACCAAATTCACCTGCAGAACAAGCTCCAGAGTTTTCAGGCAGCAAGTACCCAGGTGCATCTTCAGCACCTGGAAGATGCAGCATGCTGCATGAGGGCTAACCTCACACCCAGTAGAGCCCAGGGGCCCTTTGCAACCCGTGCTCATCTTCCCACCCTTCATCACAGCTTCTGCCTTCAGGCTGGGCTGGACAGTGAGAGAGAAACCCTGAGAACTGCCGCTCATGCTTCCAGGGGGGAGGAGGATGCTGCTACTCCCCATGAACACAGCCAGCTGTTTGTACCAGCCAGGAAACCCTGCTGCCTCCAATTTGTCAAATACCATCTTCAGTCAATTCTTCTAAATACCCTCACTCCATGTGAAGCACGGTACCATCAGCCAGGTTTCAGAGCCTCCCCTGAGCTAATGAACTCCACTCCTCTGTCCAAGTTGGCAGAGATAAGCCACAAAGCTGCCTCTGTGCCATGTCTCCTTTTCCCTCTGCTCCTTATTCTCCCACAGGGCCATCTTGCTGTAGCACCATCAGCAACACCAATGGAGTTGAACACTAAGTGGCAGTTTTCAAAGCTCTACCCAAGCTGCTGGATGCTGCTGGCTCTCCCTTGGCCCACCAGCTGCTGAGGATGACCACTTGTTAAACAACTTTTTTCTGAAAACTACCCGACGTGGGCCAAGAATGGCAGCCAAGAATTCCCTGGGGAGCTCCCAGCTTTCCCAGGCTGCCCTTCTGTCACCTCAACTCTTCCTCCCCTCACTTGTGGTACCAGGAGTCTGTCTCCAGACCTCGCCTGCCAGGCAGACCTGCCCAGCCATTACTCCTTCATGTATCCATAGAAGAGTGATAAAAAGCTTGCTGGGCCCCCTGCAGTTACACAGCTAAAATGCCAAGTGATAGAGGGATTGAAGCCAGTCAGGAAGGGAGAGGGCCCCTCTGGATGGGTATACTGAAAAGCAAAGTGAAAAGGTCCGGGTCTTTGTCCTCCCTTCTCCTCCTTGCACTGATCTGCAAGTCTCAAGACCATTTCATGCTGGCATTGTCCTCATCCTGGCAGCTCCTTCTAAGCCTGAACCTGCTTGTCCTCTCTGTGTAACTTTCCCATCAATCTTCTCCCCTCCCTTGCAGAACCATTCTGATGGATCAAGCCCCGCTCCAGCTCCCCGGGCCTGGCCACACCACATTAAAATGGGATTTATGAGCCTCGAGCACAGACAAGAGTTACGCAGTCTGCACTTCTGCATGCTGCATACCAACTCCCCAGCTGGTTTAAATCAGATTAACTCCACTGATGTAAGACATTTAAGGCAAGAGCGTTCCATGATTTACACCAGCTAAGAAGCTGTTATATTATAACTTGGCAGCTGCAGGTTTTAGATTGAAAGTTTTTTGGGCAAAGATCCCAAGCAACAGTAAACGACAGAGCAGCTGAGTGGCAAACCTCATTTACCCTCAGTGCAATGTGCATGGAGCAAACATATGACTGAAAAAAGGCCCTAAAAAAATAAAAATAACCTGGTGTTCAGTTTCCAGTGCCATCGGTCTGCAAAGTCAATGCCCTGTCACAACCCATAGGCTCCAAACAAACCACTAAGTCATGATAGTGTGGAAATGCCTCCCTTCAAAAAATTATGTATTTGGTAAACTAAAGCCAGGCAATTTTAGTACAAAGGTTGCTTGCTACTGAAAAAAACCCCTATAGACTGATTAATGTAAATACAAATGAACACACCAGATATTCAGATCAGGGCCTTCATTTCTGCTAGAGGATGCTCAAGCTTCCAATCAGATCTGGATTCCACAAAAAAGTGGTGCTAATGCTATGGAGCCAGATGTGCTTGGAGAGATGCACAAAAAGACGCAGCACTCAGGGCAGAATACAGCATTCAAGGCAGAAGAAATGGCAAAGAAATGCACCAGGAATAATGATAACACTGCTTGAAAAAGAAGGTTTGGTCCTTTCTGCTCCAGCTTTCCAAAGTGACTTCTTCAGACCAGTAGATATTGGCTTGTCAGAGTGAGGAGGGCAGTAGAAGCCCAGCACCATTCTCACATCACCTGCAAGCCTGAGTGGGCAGCAGAGCTGCAGCCTTTCCTGATGCCTCCTCTTCGGTGCCGGCTGCACAGGGAGGGGGCCAGCAAGCCCCGCCAGCCTCATAAATCACCAGGCACCCAGCACAGTAAACCTGACCTCCCTTGCAAGGGAAATATAAATCAGCTTTACTAGCAGCTTCTGAAACAAAAACTAAACTCATGAAACTGTAAAAATGCCTCTTTAAACATCCTGTGCCCCAAACAGACCATTGAAAGCCCTGTCAGGCTGAGGGAGAGCAAACAAGCTTTCCAAGAGATGAGATGCCTCATGGGCTGATGAACTGAGAAAAGGCATTTAAGACTGAGCAGCTTCTTGCTGGCAGGCAGCACAACAGGGATATCTTTAGCACACAGTAAAGACAGAGTAGGGAATCAGGAGGAGTGAATTAGCTAGCATTAATACCATCATTTGTATGCAGTGTACTTCAAAGTGCTCACAGTGCAGACAGCACCAGACACACACAAAATTACCCAAGTCTGAGGGAGAGCCAAGTACAGCACATTTGCTGGAGCCCACAGAGTAATGATCAGTGAGCTTGGATGGGACCCTCAGGGCCACCACTGCCCCTCTGTTTAATGAGCTAGTGTGGGATGGCCATGCAGGGAGGACAGGGGCAAGTCCACAAAGGACAAAGGAAGGCTCACAAAGCAGAGCAGAGGTAGGAGCTCCTGGGTAGAGCCAAACTGGGACAGGACTCAGCAGGGGCACGGGATAGATGTATCTGCTCACATCTCAGCAAGAGTGCACCTAAGACCCATGGGAGAAAGTCTGCAGGGAGTATTACAGCTGGGCAGAGGCTCCAGATGCCAAGCAAGCTGCTGGTGCCACCAGTACTAGCCCTGGGAACATGCACACATGTGGGAACAGGCCACCATTGTATGACATCCACAAACAACTTTGAGAGGCTGGTCACCTCTTCCTACGGCAGGTGTATGGCCAGGCAGGGTCCCGGGGCTCCTTGCCACCACTGCCACCCACAGCCTGCCATGCCCAAGGAGGACAAGTGACCAGCCCAGGAAGGGCTGCTGCCATCACTGGTGCGTCAGGCCAGCAAGGCAGCTGACAGGGAGAGCCCAGGGACCAGCACTGGGAATGGACAAGTAGGGCTGCAGGAGCTCCAGTGAAGGGGTTTGGAGCCCAAGGATACAACACCCTACTTGTGCAACCAAAGACTGGACAGGATGCTGGTTCCATGAAAGGCAACTGCACACAGCCATGGGGGAAAATGGCATCAACTGAGCCAAGTCCCTTCTGCCAGCTGCCTTTTTTTCTTGCAGATTTCTCGCTGTTTCTGCACTTGATAACAGCAGAGGCATAATAAGGAAACTTAAGTGATCAGTGGCTGTCAAGTAAAGTTTCCAAAAGCTCCCTAAAGCCAAGAGGCAAGACTCGACAACTACTCCCTGCTGATGCTCAAGAGTGCACAGCTACACCACAGACACACAGCACTTCTTTCTGCTGGCACCCCAAGGGGAAGGGGGCTGTAAACACACACAGAACAGGCCTGCTTGCTCCTGTCTCACCTCTCCTACCATCCCAGGGCATAAGGGCAGGGGCAGCTGCCATATGACAAGAAGAACCTCCTGTCACTCATGCCAGTGGAGACCTGCATGTGGTCTTGGACTGATGGGTCCATCACTCTGCAGGAAGGAGGAGAATCCCAGGAGACCACCCCAAAAGTTTATTAACTTTGTGTTTCAAATAGCACCGGATAACATCTCTGTGCAGAAGAGAAACAGAGCCTGTGTTGCTGGAGGCAGCCCAGCAGAGACCTACCTTTGGGCATGATGCGATGCATTGCAACTGACAGGAAGAAGATGGAGTCACTGTAGTAGGTCCCCGATCCAGCGCTGAAGTGTCTCTGCATGGCCTCAACGATGGGAAACAGCTTTTCTGTCAGCTCATTCACATCATGGACTATTACCTGGCAGAGACACCAGAAACACTGCTCAGCCGCCGCTTCTGGGGACAGGCCCAGCTCCAGCAGCCCTTGCTCAGCCCCAGCCAGCACAGGGCGAGGGGGGAGGCTGTTAAAGCACAAATAGTGCTGGTGGCACTGCAGCTACACAAAGGGGCCTGGCTGCACATCCTCTTGACGCATCCTCTTGACACAACAACCAGTCAAGTGCAGGGAAAGGAGGGAAGGAGTTTTACAGCCATTTCGTGTAAGGTGAGCAGCGACTTGAATCCTCTCACACAACCAAGTGTGCTCCATGTTTTGGGGTATTTCTCTGGTCTGTTCCCACCGCCTGATGCAAGCACTTATCTGGTCTCCCACATGGAGTGCATCAGAAGAGGTGACAGTTTGCTCCAGGCTCTGGTATCCTGCCGATTAGAGCCAAGCCAGACCACGTCACTTACCCTGAGGACCAAGGCTTGCTCCCTGCTACAGAGGCAGGTTGTGACAGGGCCAGGGACACAGCCCGGATTTCCTGCTCCTCAGCTCGGCATGGAGGCAAGCTCTGCAGCACGTCCTGTCAGGGCTGCAGGGGGAAAGGGAGGACAGGCCGCAGCACGCTGATGAAAATCCAAACATCAGGAACTACAGCAGTGCCAAGCAACTTCTGTAGATGAATCTCAGCCTGCCTGTGCTGGAGCTTTGCTGGTGCTCAGCCAGCACTGCTCTGCATCCCCCAGCCCTGCGGGAGCCCATGCACCAGCACGGGCCCTGGCACGCCTGTGCCAGCCGTGGCTATGTCCCAGAAACAGGAGCAACCCCAAATGCACCTTATCAGCTACTGAAATTTTACAAGCTTCAAAGTCCAATGAACAGGAACTTTCATGCAGCTCGTTATACCCACAGAAGGATACAGGTCACTGAATCACAAAAGATAATGAGAGGGATTTTGAGGATAATTAGGAGAGATGAGGGACATGACCCCGGTGCAGATAAGGGGGAGTGCAGGAACTTGAGTGTGGAAACTCGAGGTCGTGATGCCTTCTTCAGGTCAGGGAAAGCAGGAAAAGCCTCGTTGGAGCTAAAGTCCAGCGAGGACATGACATTGCAGCAGTACTTGAATTTTGGATAGGGGAACCTATCCTCCTTGTTTGCAGGATGCCAAGACACTTCCACAAGTTGGCCCTGCCCTCAAAAGGGAACTCAAACCACAATCTTTGTAGGTCCTTTTCAACGGTTCTATGGTGTCACTTCTTTTCCCTACTACAACTTCATCTGCTTAAGAACAAGGAGCCCTGCACTATACATTTAAAACATGCAGGATAGAGCATTTGCTTTTTAAATTTTTTTTTTTAATTAAAAGAAAACCTAAACCAAGCCAAATGCTTCAGAGGAGAAGGTGGCTCTGAGCCTGTGCTGGTGCAATGACCATCCTCACTATGGGGTGCATAAGGGGCTGCTTCAATGCCCAGCAAGGGGGGTGCAGAGATGGAGGCAGTGAGCAGTCTGGAGGTTGTTCCTTCCACAGCCTTTTACAGAACACACTGCCCAGACCAAAGTGCTCTCACAGCAGAGAGGAGCTCGCTGGAAACGGGCCTGTGCTCGTGGCACCGCAATATGCTGAACATGGTGAGGTGATGGGCCTGTCCTGGCACTGGCCAGGATGGCTGAGCCCACGGCAGGGCACCACTGGAACACCGGCAGAGCTGAGTCCCTATGGCCCTGTCCTGGGGAGGGCGCCCTAAACACCCACGCTTGGCCCCGGCCCTTGCCATCAGCCAGGGGTGCTGTGGAGCCCTCATGCAGGCTCTGTGGCCAGCACGTCCCTCGGCAGGGCGGCCCCACTGCTGCTGTCCCGGCTGCTGGGCTCCGAGCCAAGGCCTGCAGCAGAACAGCAGGAAAAACACAGAACAACGTGTACCAGGAAAGTGCATTGGGAGAGCTCATCAGGAGCCACACCTGGCTTTGGATAGCACAGCATAGCCCCCAAGACACTGCAGGGGAGGAAACTCTGTTACCGGTACCGTTAGGCAGCACCTCGCCCTGGCCCTGCCGAGCTGCGTGGTTGGTTGTGCCATCGTGGTGACACCAGCTCTGACAAGCAGGACAGCAGCCACCACAGGTGACCAAACAAGCAAGCCACCACTACTCTCCAGGTGCAAAGACACTGACAGCCTGTGCATGGAACTGAGCACCACCAGCATGGGAATGTACGATGCTCTGCTCCCAGCCCAGCTTGGCACGGGCAGCTTTAGGGTCTGGCTGGACTGGAGAAGAATGGAAGAGAAATACAGCACCTGTTACCAGCCTTCTGCATCCAGCAAAGGCAGCCTGAGGTGTGTGCAGTACATAGGAAAGGGGGAAAAATGTCAAACCAACTCCAGTCACCTCTGAAGTGAGCACACTGCCAAGCACCAGTGGACAAAAGTTATGGGAGAGATGCTCCTGAAACTCCAGACACAGCATCATCTGCCTTCCCACTCCTGCCAAAGAAAACAGGAAAATGTGTCTTTTGCGCACCCTTTTGTACTTCTGCAAAGCAAACTCCTGAACAGCTGAATTTTCTCCTGTAGCCACAGGCCAGGTCGCCTCTCTGGGACTGTGAGGGCTTCCTCCCTTCTCACTGCTGACTTTAGCACAGCTTGTTGATCTGCTGCTAATTTTGTACTTCATTATTTATTTGTGTAACAGCTTTTAGTAAATCCCTGTAGCTAAATCCGACCACATTTGCTGAGGACATTAAGAAAAGTAAGTTCTAGGGGTTTCCTGTACAAACACAGTATTATAAGCACACGTCCCGCACTGATAAAAGGCCCTTTCTATTGATTCACTAGGAAAAAACAACCTGCATTTCTTTTCCCTTTAACTTTCCCTCCTTTCCCATGTTGGGTCTCCTCGCAGGTCTCCACAAGCACAGAGTGTTGTTACAGCCACCCAAGCAACCACCCCAGCAGCATCCTTCGTGGGGCTCATCTGAACAGGGAACCAGGATGAGTAGAGAGCCGAACGTGTAGTTCGTATTGCGGCAGGGAAATGGAATCAATAAGCGATAAGAATCGCACAAGGAGTCACAGCACACAGCCCGGAGTGGCAGGAAACGGGGCGAGCGGGGGCTCTCTGTAAGCAGTGTCGGCCGAGGCCGGTCCAGGCTCGCTGCCGGGCACCTCCCGCTGGCCGGGGGGCGGGAGAGGCTGCAGAGATCCCCCTGCCACCCGCGTGCGGGACACGGTCTCTGCGACTGCTGTCACAAAGCCCGGTAAGAGCCCCCACGAGGCCCCGCACGGGCAGCACGGCCGCGGGCTGGCTCCTCCCTCCGCCCCCGGCCGCACACGCGGAGCACGAGCTCCCTCTGCTGCCGCCGCCCGGCCGCGCCCCCGGCGGCACAGCTGGGACACATCTGGGACACATCTGCACAGCCAGCGGCAGGGGTGACGCCACGCAGCGACTGCCCACGCCCGGACAGCCCTGCCCTGCTGGGTCCGGTGCCTACGCTGCTGCCACGCACCCACCGCCTGCACCCCACAGCTCCTCTGCGCTCACTCTCTGCACACTGGCCCCGGGCTCCAGCCAGCTGCTTCAGTCTCCAGGAGACTTTGAAAGTCACCGAATCTGCCTAGGGAGAGAGAAAAGCTGCCCACAACCTTCCCCAAAGGTTACGATCCATGTCTGACTCTGGGCTTCACTCTAACAGAGGAGCCAACTGATCCCAGCTTTGCCAGGATGTGAGGGCAAGGGCAGTTTCAGAAGCGGGGCCTGAATCGCTTCCTCATGAAGAAAAAGTTCAGGGGGTTTTATCAGTCCTGTCTCAGTGCCCCCTGAGCACTTTATCAAGCATTATCTCTGGGCCTGTGCTAGGAAGACAGCATAAGAACCGGGAGAGTGCTCAGCACACACCAAGAAAAGCAGTAAACAAGAGGTCTCAGGGTGGAGAGAGGTTACTGCTGGAGCTACTTGAACATCAGTATCAATCACCTTCAACAATTAACAGCGGTACTGAAAGTCCAAGGTAGGCAGAAGTTCCCTCCTGGTAAAGAAGAGGAATGGGGTAGGCTACAGCAAGAATAAAGAGGTGCTGTCAGCTGCTGGTATTCCAGAAACTGGCACAGGATTAGGGGCAAGGCTGCATGCTTGAGAAGCAGAACAGCTTCTGCTCTGTACCTAAAAGCAGAGAAACGACTGATCCAAATCATAGTGCCAACCATAGGCTAGCCAGTGAAACCAGGATACATCGGGGTCTGCCAGGAAAGAGGGAAGAAGCTGTCCCACTGAGCAGATCTCAGTGAGATCTCACCTGAGTCCTCCAGATCATGCTGCCTGCTTACACCCAGGAAATCAGTTCTGGTGCCAGACACACTCCAAGTTTCACTGTGACTCCACAGGCACCTACAGACAGGGGCCCATCCATAACAGACAAATCACTTTATGCCTCTAACTCCAACTCCCAGCCCATGTTGCCCTGGAGAAGTGAGGCTGGCAAGGCTGCCCGAAGGGAAGCTTCTTTCCCAGAGGGGCAGATGGCAGTAAGGCAGCCACACATTAAGGGGTGACAGCAAGGGATGGAGACACCATGGTGGCCTGGGAGTCCTCCCACTCCAGGGGGCATACCACCACAAACCTGAGCTGCGCTGTTGCGCCACATCAGCACTGCACCATCATGGGGCAGTCGGTCCACCCCGCTGTGGAGTGCAGGAATCCTCCTGAGGGAGCTGTGCATGCTCTCCAGACAGCCAAGCACTGCTGCATGGTGTGGGTGTCCCATCATGGGTACATGACCTGAGGGCCAGCACTAGGAAAGGGCTTGTTTAAAGAAAACGAGTGGTAAGATTATTTACCAGGAAAGTGTCTGTATGAACAATGTTAAGGTTACACTTCGAGTTACATCTTGGCAGAGTTCAGCTAATATGAAATACAGGAAATATGAGCAATAAAAGTTACAGCAGGACTAGGGGACACTTTCAAGCAATGTTCTGCAGCAGCACCTCAGGACAGGGGAGTCCAGGTTACCTGGAATCTCTGAACTTAATAACCCTCCAGTTTTCAGAAACCCGTTTAATGCGAGAAAAGCCTGATTTTACATGAACTGCACTGGCTGGTTTTGGGAGGCAGAACCGTTTCCCTGGCAGTAGGAACATTCACATGTAGATGCTCTCCAGCCCCTGCAGGCTCTCCACTCCCACTCTCAAGAGCCACTACCAGCAGGCCAACCTCCTCTTCTGATCGGGAAGCCATCGAGATATAAGCACACGTGGTCCTCGTGTCGAGATGCTGAAGCAGGACTAGCAACAGGGTCTGTAGGAGAGCAGCATTGCTTAGAGTAACGGCTCCTCTCCAGCACAGGCGGAGTGCCCGAGGTGTTCCCAGGCCACGCTGCTGCCCAGTCCCACTTGAGAATCACTGAGCTGCACCAGGACACCTCCCTACCCTCAGGCAGCAGCCGCGGGGATGCAGAACAAGCCCCTCAACATTCCCGAGACTAGGGAGCAATGGGAGCTGGCACACGGGCTGTTAGTTGAGGGAGCTCCTTCCCGCTGGACTGCTGTTCCCAGTGTCCCGCGGGAAGACCACACAGGACGCCCCGGCCGAGCCCCCCGCTCGCTCCCCGCGGGCCCGGCCCGCCCCTCGGCCCCCCGCGCACCTGGTGGCGGAAGGCGGCGCCGCGCAGCAGGTCCCGCAGCAGCCCGAGGCCGATGTCCCGGCTGGCGCCCTCGGTGACGAGGTGGAGGTGCAGCACATCGGCGGCGCCCAGGCGGCCGTGCCGCAGCAGCGAGCGCAGCGCCGCCTGCGCCTTGTCGCGGAGCGCGGGGCTGCGCTCCGCCTTGGTGAACATGAAGAGGAGGTGCAGCCCGCGGGGCCCTGGGCCGGCCGGGGCGGGCGGCGTGGCGCGCAGGCGGCGGGTGGCGCTGGAGAAGGTCTCGCCGCCGCCGCCCAGGTAGTAGAAGGCGCAGACGGCCACGGCCGCGGCCGCCGCCAGGGCCGCGGGCTGCGGGCAGCGCACCCAGCCCCGGCGCGCCGAGCCCCGCAGCGCCGCCATGGCGGGGCGGCCCCGGCCCGGCACCGCCCCCGGCACGGCACGGCACCGCCCCCGCCCCGGCACCGCCCCCGGCACGGCACGGCACCGCCCCCGCCCCGGCACCGCCCCCGGCACGGCACGGCACCGCCCCCGCCCCGGCACGGCACCGCCCCCGCCCCGGCACCGCCCCCGGCACGGCACGGCACCGCCCCCGCCCCGGCACCGCCCCCGGCACGGCACGGCACCGCCCCCGGCACGGCACCGCCCCCGGCACGGCACGGCACCGCCCCCGGCACGGCACCGCCCCCGCCCCGGCACGGCACCGCCCCCGGCACGGCACCGCCCCCGCCCCGAGCCGGGCACGGCCCAACTGCAGGGCGGGGACGCGGCCGGGCCGCCCCGGGACAACGACAGACTACAGAAACTACAGTCAAGTTTTAGATACAAAGTCTACAGCCGTACATAACGCGAAGGAGGGCGGGGTATACAATCCGTACAGTTACAGCTTAGAGGGGGAAGGGTTCTTTACATTTTACTGCTGGAATGCTTAAAAAACACCGAGTACAGAGGAACGCGCAGAGAGAAAAACAAAAGTTCATTATTTCAGAGAGTGTAATGTCTCTGCTTGAGGAAACAATGATTTCTTGGCGATTTCTGTCAAAACATGGAAAACTCAGGATCCTAACAGAAAAGTGAGTGGAATTTTCCTCCTCTATCATCTCCTTCCATGGGAAGAGAAACAAGAAAATACTGTACACAGAAAGATAAAGCAAGCATATGAAAGGGGATATACCAAAGTGGTACACTCATCCTTTTTCCCAGTAGTGCCTTTCCAGAGTTGTCCCTGTTTTAAAACTGTGCCTTTGTGTAAGCACAGCAGCAAGGCATGTTGGCTGTCAGGCTGCACAAGCCATAAACTCTTAACTTGGGAAAAAGTGTCTATAACAAATGGGCAGAGATTGTAGCCTGAAAAACCAATTCTCATAATACTTTGTGTAATAAAGAATCAGAATAATCAGCTCAGTCCTTTTGACACTGTGAAAATATCACGTCCTTTGTACTTACATATTATTATTTGCAGTTTCATCAAAGGGTCGTTTCATAGTCACTGCGTTATTTGAGATTCTCAAGATGAAGCAACAGAAGTAACATCCACAATTTAAAACAGATGGCTGCAGAGAAGCACCGAAGTCCTGGAAACATGGCATCAACCCTCTGCTTGTTCTAGTTCTCACCTTTTTAGTTTAGTGCTACAAAGTTTTTTCTCTGTCCAGGAGAGCTAGTCATTTGGACAACACACGTGTACTGATGTCATAATGCAAAACAAGAGAAACTTCCTCTTGTATAGGGGATTTGCTGACAGCAGTTGGAAGGTCTGGTTGCATTTTCTAAAACTATTTCAGCTCAGTATAAAAACAGGTAAAATATAAAACCCCACAGAGTGAAAAATGCAGTATTGATACAGGATCCTTTAGCACTCTAACATTAAAAGCCATGAATGGTACAATCCAAAATCTCCAAAAATCAGTGGAAAGACTGCTACTGGTATCAGTGACTTCCTGGATTAGGTTCTAGTGGGCAGAGAGCCTGAAGTCCACAATGTACTAATAAGCACCTGGAACATGCATCCATCAGATTGCAATGTGGGCTGTTTGTGAAAGCAAAAAAATACCTCTACCATCTACTGCTTTCACCCAAATTCACGTGAACAAATTCCAGCTAACACAAGTAGTGGCATAACTCAGTATGATAATTCATAAATTTAAGTTTATATGGACTGTACTGACATTAATAGAAAACATGAAACCTTATGACCAGTCAAAACAATTGATACCACTAATGAGCCACCACAGACACTATTTTAATCAACATGCAATGGACATAAGTTACACCTCTGAAATCAAGATGCATTAGAATGCATGTTGACTTCCTCAACATTTGTTGTTTCAAGAGGCTTGGAACACATGATCTATAAATAGGAAAGATATTATACTATGGTTCAACAGGCTAATGTAGAAAATTACTAAAAATCCAGGTGAAAAATGGTTTTTAAATGTGTTAGGAATATTCTGCTTTGTCCCTCACAAATTAAAACCTACTATATTTCATACCTACAGAGAAACATGAACTGGAATTGAACCTTTCCATTGCCTGGTACAAAGTACAAGATGTTAACCCACAATGGAACCTTACTGCCTACTATTCTGCTTAGATTCACTTTGTAATAGGAATGGAATTTCTTAATATTACTGAGCAGAAGATTAACATGAGTCAAAACTCAATATGGAATCCAGATCTTCAGAGCCATGGTGATAATCACACTACTGGGGGCTGAATCCTGTGAGTCACAGAGGCTCTGGATGGAACATGGAGCCTGCCAGAGCCTGGTGAGACTGAGCCATCAACACATTCTATGTAACTCAATGGTATTTTAATTTCTGCTGATGAGCAACATGTCACCATTGCACCTGACCTGAAAAAGGCTCTAACTGAGTGCAGTTTATACTGGACATCCTACCATACCTGAAAGGACAAGGGAACAAGGCTGCAGAATCACAAGTGACACACCTACTCCCTGAGCCATTAAAACTCCAGCGCTCCTGACGAGTCTCACAACCTGTCAATCAGGTCTGTGATTCATCCCTTAGCATAGACAGACTGATACTGTTTCCCAGAGAGATGAAACTCAGGAATGCAACACACGGATCTGTAGAGCTACAGGGAAGCAACTTCTTAGTCTAGAGAAGTCATCCCACAAAATTTGTCAGAGAGATTTTGTGGCTAGAGAAGAAGTCACCAGTGGAGATTTGAAGTAAATGTCTCAGACCTTTTTTCCAGCAGCCTGGACTGAGACAGCAATTATGCCACTAAGCTTTAGGCAGCTTTACATTCCAGCCAATCACACTATACACTGCCTGCCAGCCAGGCTGGGAAAGACAAACATTTAGAAAAGCCTATGTCTACGGTGTATATTATGCAGTCATATCTTACATTGTCCCATCTGTACACCAGGAATCTTACTTTCTCTAAGATCTACTAAAACACCCATTTGCTGGTAAATACTGCTGATTAGGAAGTATATTATAATTTCATAGCTATTTAAAAACTAGCTTACTAAAAATTACTGCTTACCGGTGATATCCTTAAGTTTCTTATTATTCAGACTAAATGCACACTTTAAATGGGCAGAATCTGCTTTTCCTACCATAATTAGACCACATACAAAGCAAGAACTGTCTTGTAAGATTCTTCTGCTTGGAAACAAAATCCATTGGACAATTCTACAACACTACTAATTCTGTAGAAATAACAATATGCAGATTTGATACATTATTATACATTTGATGCAAAACTACAAATGTTTGAAATACCTTCTTAAAATTTAACATGCCAGAAAATTTACCATAGTTTACAGATTTCAATTTGGTTTATCCCAGTTTTGCTTATTTTTCCTTGGAGAAAAGCCAATTCGTTTCCTAAATACACTTAAACAGCAGGTTAACATAATGCCACAGCTATTAGGATCACTGACAACTCACATTGATACTATGCCAGCTAAAAACTCTGCTTAAGTCGTCTCCACAGGGCAGACAAATAGAGGATAAAGAATTGCATCTGCTGGTTTGGGGTTTAGGGGGATTATCTAGGTATAAATAACCTGATATAAAAGCATATATCTAGAGAAGCCTTTTATACATGCACATGGGCGGAGTGGGGCTCACCACTGAATAAAGCAAATTGTCATCACTGCAGATTATACAAGGGCTACTGCTTCCTCATATAAAGGATTGATTGGCCTAAATTTAGGGTGGCTGCAAGACATGAGACTTATACTGAGCTTACGGCTAGTAGTGAGAACAGCAAAAAGTAGAAACAGCCTTTTTACAAATATTCTACACAAACTTCGTTGGCTCAATATTTACTTTCATGTCTCAAGTTTCAAGTTTTCATGTCAAAATACTACAAACAAACCCCACATCATGTCCAAAAGGATTAAGTTTATTTTTCATGAAAGGTTCCACATGCTCATTTAGAAGGATACTTGCTGCACTGAAAGTTTAATTTAAGAGGAGAAGAAAAACAAAAAATAAAAGGAAAATGGACTGCTCTTAGGAGTTTGGTCCCCAGGATATATCCCTTTGTGACTGACCTGCAGTCACCAGCATAAAGGCCAGCCTGGTGCTAGAGCTTCCACTGTGAAAGAGCTTGCAAAAGGGCAGGAGTTATCACATCTGCTATGAACAGCCTACCTCTAACCAGAGTCAGCATAGGAACAAGAGAATCTCTTGAGCTGCAGCCCTACAAATGGAAGGACAACTCAGTAAGTCATTACCCAATTTCCCTTCCAAACAGTCCCAGAAAATGCAACCCAGACCTTCTTGTCAGAGGCACATTCTCTATGGCAACAGGGGGACAGATGACAGTGGATGATACTGGGTAGCAAAGCTGCTGTGACCATCCTGCAGTCGGAGCCCGCAGCGCTCCAGCCGTGCTCTGACACCTCCGAGTGCGAGCTGCAAACGCTGGACATGTAACAGGCTGCTTTACACTGAGCTAGCAGGTACTCAGGGGTTTTAAACATCTTCAGCTGCTGAGGTATATGTACTGTACAACATAAACCAACTCATACATTTCCCCAGCTACCACAATCTAAAGCTACATTGGAGTGGTCATTTTATCCAAACTATCTAACAAAATGCATACAATTCATTCTGTTATAATGAAAAAAGACTTGCACTATAAGCTTCAGGTTCTTTTCCTTCTTGATACTTAAGACTTCTGGGAATCTGACTGCTGGAAGCGGTTTAACTTCTCTGGATTATTTGATGCCATTTGAGAAAAGTCACGAAAAATGTCCTGATAAATTTCATCTCCTAGGTAGAAAAGAAAAAGGAAACAATTTTAAACATTTGTGATAATCAACATCACCCACCATTGCACAAGTGTCCTATTGTGCTAACAATTACTGTGTAACACTTATTCATGTATGAAGACTGCTTCTAGATGGAGTGATGCTGATGTGAACTCTGAGGGACTGGTTAATTGCATGCATGTTCTGTAGAAGCAAATTAAACAAAGCCAAACTATACCTGAAATAGTACCTCACAGGCAGCCACACAGAGGAAAGTTCAGAGTTAGAAAGGAAAAGTAAAGCACTTTAAAGCAACTTAAAAAGAAAAAAATATTTATTAGCCAGTAAAGAATAAAATCCTTGTTTTTGCAAGGAACTGTTAACCAAGATTCTCTACAGAAAAATAGAATTATGGCATAAATAAAGATTTACTCGGAAACAGAGATCAGAATTCTTACAGCCAAACAGAACTCTCCAGGAAAGAAATAATCAGCAAGCAATAATATATATGTATATATAAGCAATCTTAAGAAGATAAACTATTGTTCATAAATTATTTTGGTGTATTCAGCAAATATAAAATTTCTACATTCATTTCATCTACGTCTTTCATTACATTTTTCAGTTTGAGCTATAAGAACAATGATACTTCCCTTAAAAATCTTTTTTTTTTTAAATCTTCACCCTTTGTGCTTAAACACAGCTCTACTACTAGAACATATTCCAAAATGTGTTCCTTCCCTCTCCCTGTCTACACAGGAAAACACATTCAGGAGTTATTACTTCTTGAGTCATTGCCAAGTCATTTTTTTGCCACTTTAAAATGGACATTTTTACATTCATTTTCACATTCTTTCATCTGTTGGAGCATTTTGGGCCTTGAGTTCAAGTTCTGTTTTAAAACACTAACCATACCCTTTTGTCTTCAAAAGGAATTAAATGCATCAAACATTTGGTTGGGTCAGGAACTATGCAGCCATCCAAATTTTACAGTCTTCCCAACACAGACGGCCACACAGGACACAAGATCCCAGCACTACTGTTTCTTGCTGACAGCTTGATTAATAGCATGACAAAGAAATCAACCCAAAATCTCATCATGTACGTTGAATATGAAGATTTTTTTTTTTCTAACATGATTGTGGAAGAAAAGCATGTTTTTGTGCTTAAAAGTTTGCACTACTGGGAAAAGTTACATTGTTTTGTTTTTCCATTTTTTAATGCACATTTCCAATGTCAAAACTATTATTCTTTTGGAGATGAGACTCCAGTCTTTTAAAAACACTTTCACAAATAATAACTGACCTTCCAGGAATATTTAACAGTGCAGTGACACAATTCTTCCCAAACTTTAAAAGATTTAATACATTCAAAACTGCTCTACTAGGGAAAGTCACTTCTAGAGAAATTCCCTTTTGGTTTTCAGATTTAATTTCAAGTATGGTGTCCCTGCCCATGGCAGGGAGGTTGGAACTAGATGATCTTTAAGGTCCCTTCCAACCTTAAAGGTCAATTCTGCGATTCTGTGTTCTAGAGATGAAGCAGGCACAGGACAGGTTTTATTGAAACAGCTTGTGAGAACTGCTTGCTCTGGGAGACCAGCACAGAACGGAGCTGCAACATTCACCAAAGGAACAGCTATGAAGGGCACAAAGCAGAATTAGGCTTCTGTGACAAAAGCAATTATGCTTTTAACACAGAAGTGGGTTCCACTGGTGAACGGGTACTGCAGTTCAAGTTGCCATACTTGGTTCTTTCAAATGAACTTGAAAGAAAAAAAAGGTATTTTTGCAAGATACATTGTGGCTCTAGTTTTGACTCTATTACATAACAAAAATATTACATACAAAAATAGACTAAAATAAAGTGCCCCTTTAGTTTGTATGTTGCATTAAAATACTTAGTACTGTAAACCTTATCATTATTTTAAAATTCTACTCTAAAACTGAATTCTGGAAATTCCCTTTCCAAGCAATGTTTTCCCTAAAGTGCAGATTCTATGTACAAAAATACTGTAACACTGCTTTACCATTTAACACTGGAGTAACTCAAAAGGCACACATCATACATTCAAGAAAAGGTAGGAAGAAAAAGTAGCAATGCTAATATCAAAGAGTTAGCAAGACGTACTGTAGCACCAGGAGGTGAGCACTCAAGTATTATACAGAAACAGTACCACGGTACATATGGCTTTACCACCAGAAATTAACATTTAAAGCTGGTTTCAGCTAGTACCCATTCAAGGAATATTTTGGAAGACCAACTGTACCTTGCAAAGCAATATATTCATTCTCTCAGTAGTTCAAACCAGCCAAATATATTTAAATTAGAAATTTTGATGTCATTAGCTACATGAGCAATTATCAGCTGCATTGCTAGAGCTGACAAGTAGGCAGTTGGCTTCATTCTGATGACAGCAAACTCCTAAAATGATATTTTCCCTCACATAGCTCCCAGCGAATACACAATTGCCTTGAAAATCCTTATTTTGATTATTATGATCCTAGAATCATAATTTTGGAACATTGGAGTTCCAAAGTAAGGGCAGTGCAGATAATTTAACATGTATATGCAGTGAAAAAGACCTGCATCCCTTAAAACCACATAAAGGTGTGATACCTCATGACAGCAGACAGGTTTTGTGCTTACACTGACACAACCCTTCTATAGCAGACACAAACATTCAAAACACTGAAATACTGACTTCAGCTTTTAAAAGAGACTTCAATAACTAACAAAGTGAAGGGGGAAGACCTGTGGTATCCAAAGATACAGTAAGTTTGCCTGGCTGCAACTCTGTGTTACAGCTTGTGGCCTTAATTTCACAAGTTATTCTAATGAAAGCCTCCCCATGATTTTGGGCAATCTCTGCCTGTTGTGGCAAATCTGCTCTTCACTGTCAATCTCACCTTACCAGCTGTAAAGTATCTGGATCATATTGTTACCAGCTGCAGTCTCTAAATTCTACTGCAATACAAACTGATTAAAAGGTCACAACATTTTCCATTAAAGACTTCGCCAGCTTTTTATTTCATCAACCTAACTGAAGAATGTGTCTAAATACTATTTTAAATAAATTATCAGGGAAAAGAGTCTCCCCAACTACTTCACATTTTCATGTACGTAGTGCCTGTATTTGTTATGAGTGAAGCATTTCAATTACCATTTTTTAATGTTTAGTAACCAACTGAGGCTTTTTGTACAAACTATAGAAACATTTTCTGGTTTATAATAATTTTGGATTTGTGACAGGTCAATTAAATGATCTAAAATATTCATTTATGATATAGCACAGAGCTTTTGAGCCAAAATACATACCTCTTAAAGGCATTTTACTATTTGAAACTGATAATAATTATTTTTACTTCTTAAAATAAAAATGAGGAAACTCAAAAATACTTCAGTATTTGTTACTGTCAGACTATCAGTGAAGTAGTAGGCACTGTATCCAAAAACAGCTTTACATCGAACTTGGCTACACTGGCAATAGAGGTTTTTTTGTATGTTTTCTGAGCTCACCTGAGCTCATAATCAAGTAAATGGTTTTAAATTAGTTGTAGCTCTGTCAAAGAAAGCATTTGAATGCCTGAGCATCTATAGTACTTTTACTGCTTTAATTTGAATTTTATATTTCAAAAATAAATTTAAAAAACCCCTGTTCATAAGGAGAAACGAAATAAATTTGGTTTATTTAATAGAGTTCATCTAGGATTTCAACATGAGACTCAGTGTTGCCCCTTGGCTATATTCCAGCTCCAGTCTGGTAACACCCACCCTGCCCAATCCTTACGAATCAATGGGAAACACGTAAGGGCTTTATAAGAGTGAACTGAGAGTAGTCAGCACTCAGCCTTAAAAATAAGGTTCCCCTTTCACTTCTGCCAGGGATAGCAGGGTGTTTTTAGCTGTCTAACTTCACAACCAAGTGAGCCTTCATTATTGATATTTGCAGGATATTAAATTACCTTCCTATGGAAGCAAGTATCACGTCACAACATTGTGTAAATTTGGACTGAGTGCCTGAGAATAAAGTTGCACATATTCATTAAATATAATTTGTTACTTTCTTGTTGGAGTTGGCTCAAGTATCTGCCAGCTTCTCTTTGTTTTTTTAACCAAATGGAAAGATACTATGCATACAAAAATACATACTTAAGAATGACTGTTCTGTTTCTTATTAGTATCTTAACAAATAAAAATATTTAAAAATAAAATTTAAGGAAATAATACTTTCCTATTTCTGTCTGGAGTTAGTTTGAAATATCTGATGTACATTTTTTACATTGGTGTGCAAGCATTCTCTTCTTAAAAAAGAAAAAGTGGACCATTCCACAGGAAGAAGAATGGTGTCCTGGAATAAGATGAACTCTTCAACTGTCTCTGAGCAAGCTGATTCAGAAAGCTGCTACTAAATAATGTCAGGTAAATCCTAACATTACACAGATATCAATGGAACAGCAATAGGAGAAAACTGTGGACAACTACTAGCAGAATAGGGTGGTCATGGCTGTAGTAACACACTGCTATAATGACACTCTTTAAACAGTCTCCTTTTAGGTTCCCTAAATACTCTGACAAAGTCACACCACTGAATTTCAACGAAGCTTTAGAATGTGTTGGTTTATAAAAAAAATTATTGTATGAAGCAATCTTTAATTTCCCTCAGACACTAAGAATCTAATTGTAAACTGATAAATTCCTGTATACACTTTTTATACTGCATTTCAGTGTGGTTATTAGTAGAGTATTGACCTGGCTGCCCATAGAGTCCTTCTGATTCACGCATTTCTTCATTCATCCTTGCTAAACGCAACCTGCCATTCAGAAAACAAAAAGAGCAATGTCATCTTTAAAGCACAAAAAAGACTACAATGCAAGACCTACAAAGCTCTTCTGAATCTCACATCAAAGAGGTCACCTACAGACAGTGCATTTGATTTTTCTTTTGCTCCCCCTGTTTTTATGTTAAGGTATTTTGACATTTCTTGTATTTTTAACTTGAAACAGAATAGCAAAATCTAAGTTTCTAGTCAGAAAACAGAATGTACAACTTACAGTGTTACAATATCTGCATTTGCAGCTTCCACTGCTATACTCAATGGATCTTTCCCATCTTCATCAGTGGCATGCTGGTTTGCTCCTCGTTTTAGGAATAAACACACTTGTCTGTTTAGAAAAAAACCATTGAAGAATATTTTTGACAATAAAGGAAAAAAGCTAATAAAGTCAAGCTAGATACAATGTATTTAAATTAAATCACCAAAAGTCTCATATATATCAAAATAGTGCAGTTCATCTAGAACATGTTAACAGACTAGTAAGCAAACCCTTTATTTAATCCACATTAGAAAACACGTATGTTTTTCTAGTGGATGAGACTGCTGAATCAAAACATTATTTGCCCTCTCACATCCAGAGCTTAAGAAATACTATTAAAATGTCAGAATATCTGGGGCAATGAAGAAGCTTCACATGAACAGATACAGTAAAGGATGGCCATATACAAACTGTGGGGCAGTGAGTTACCCAGTATGTCCTAGAACTGTGGCATGGTGCAGGGGCCCTCTTCCTTTCATGTCTCGGATGTTCACATTGGCCCCATTCTGCAGCAAAAATTCACAAGTAACCAATGAACCCTATGGAATCAAAACAAAGAAACAACTCAGCACCGGATTGCTGGAATCAAACCAAACCTCTTCTGCCTTCTCACCACTGAGCCACATGGCAAAGGAAACAAAAAGGGAGTTGCTTTCATATCAACTTTAAACACTACTAGGATATAGAATTCCAAACAAAGCATTAATAGGAAAAAAATAATTCAGAAACAAATTTGAAAGAACACTGTAAACACAACTTCAGCATCACATAATCATATTCATTACAAGCAAGCAGCACAAATGGAACAGTGACACAGAAATATCATTATTTCCCTTGCCCTCCTCCCCCATCACCAGAGCTGCATATCACATACCCCTCGCACTGCCTGAATGAGTGGTGTTGCTTTGTTTTCTTCCACATTGACCCAGTTTACTTCAGCTCCATGGGCCAATGCTTCTGCCATGTGAGGAAGATTTTTCTCAAAGGCAGCTTGATATAGCTGCAATCCTGGACTAGGCTGCTTGGAGTCACAGAACACTGGAGACTCTTGCTTGTCTCCTTCTAAAAAGAAAAAAAAATTGCTTACATAATCCGTGTTTTTACAAGGTACTTCTTGGAATTCTGATCAAAACATCATGTGTCTGGCAATAGGTAGCCCAGCTTTCACAGAATGCTATGTATTGCTGCCCTGTTCTGCCAGGGGAAGTCACAAATGCCTTTAGCTCCAGCATTCAGGCACAGTCTCTTCACAGAACTACTATTGCACAGAAAACATTCTCTCCACATTACTGGCACATGTGTATATCCTTCAATTTATATATTCCATGTAATTTCTAAGAAGTTGTTTAAGGTTTGGAGTGTGTTTTACTCTAAAGTGCAAGATATGAATAAAACTAATTTTCTGTGTAGTCATACAAGTGTATCTTTTATCTGCAACAGCTTGCTACACCTGAATACAAGGCTAATGCTGTTATGACCTAACTTTTGTTAATAGATACCACTGCCATTTACCAATTACTTGCTGTGGCTATAATCTTTTGGACTAAAGCATACTCTTCATCTCAATAACAGTTATACAGAGTGAAGTCTGAGAAATAAAGATGTTGTTACATGAAACCTTTTGTGAGTTACAGCATCATAAATATTTCTACAGCACAGACAAAAAAGATCCAAGCCATATGCTTGCAATAACAGCTGTGAACTACTGGATTTAAAATACACCTTAGAAGAGTGCTTTGATGTAGAAGAATAGGTTTGCTTTATAAATAAATCTTTTGGAAATTTTGAGAAGCCATACTCAATACATCTGTAAGAACAGCATGCTAACATTAGCAAATAATTTCATTCATCAACTTATGGAACTTCTGAGTAGAGGGAGTAATGTTTAAAGACTTGGTCAATTCCACATAAATAGAAAAATTAAGCAAGAATGCACAAATAACACATAAAAGCCTATTATCTGTGACTCAACAGGAATTGTATCTCCATGGATTTATGCATTTATAAAAGGATAATGCATTTGTATGGAGACTTGTCTTTCTCAAAATACAGCATTTCTCTATCTGCAAAAAAAAAATCAGTGTTTTGGGATCAGTCTCATCTGACTGGAAAAAACCATAGCTCTTTGAACCCATTTAGAAGGATTAAATGTCATTTTTGGTAGCAAGCCCAAAGGAAAGATCACTCAGGCAAATTTTACCCTTGCTAAAAGCATTTCAACCAGGAGAGCAGACATGAATTGTATCACCAAGCACTGATCTTTTTTACAAAAACAAAAAAATTACCAAGTGATTAAACTTTCATCTTAAAGTGCAAAGCCTAACACACCTGGTTCATACAAACTGTTGGCTGATATAGTAGAGGCAAGGTGTTCTCTGCTGTCATCAGCACTCGGCTGGATCCCACTGTCACTGCTTCGGACTGTTTTGGGGAGAAACTGCAATTACTATGCAGAGCTGAAGCTACCTGCTCTTCACAGATACCATGATAATAAAGCAAGCTTTTATACTTGGTCCTGAACACAATTTTAAAAAAATGGCTAGTTATTATTCAGTATTCTTAATGCATCCATAGAAAAATATGAAGTCAAATTTTGTAACCATAACATTTACAATAATAATAATAATAAATGTCAAAGATAACTAGAAATGAAAAAAAAAATCAGGATAAGTAAAAAAGCTTAAATTATTTCATGAAAATACTAAGCAATGCAACAGCCTGGAGACAATAGATTGAAGCAGGGAGATGGCCACAACACAATGGATCACTAGTGCAAATACTGAACACGCCACAGCTGTAGTACTTACTACTACGGAGTTTTGAAGAGGTATCAAAGTAGGAGAAGAGTGAATCAAGTTCATCAGGACAGAATAGAGACTCCCGCCTCGCCTCGTCGCTACTTACAGCAACCGCTGGGACATGCAGGTTAGCAAAGCACAAAGCAGGCAGTAAGGAAAGGATAGGGCAGGAAAGAACGTTATTGGAAAAATCAAGAAGGATGAAAATACGGAGGAAAGAAGGTGGTTAATATGTTTCTGAATTATAAGCATCCCCATTCCAAATCCTTCCCCATGTAAAAATGCACATCTCTGGAGAAGTCTTTTCTCCCCTACACTACACTAGGCTACAGAACATTAAAAAACAGATTCCAAATTCTCTGCATGAGGCAGAAGTCAATTAATATAAAAATATGCTACTGTAAAAAGAAGATAGGTAATACAGCTAAGGAGAGAAGTGTGTAAATACCTTTTTGGGATGCTGCACCTCGTTCCCCTGCCAAAAGGGACTTTTCAGGGCCACTGTGCCTTTTCTCTTCCTGACTTGGAGGCAAAACTTTTGTTCCAGACTCAGGCAGAGGTACTGATGCAGCTTGCTTCTCTACAAACTTTCTTTCCACATATTTTGCTCTGATGTATGCCTCCTTCTCCTGCCTGTCATATACAAAATCCCCGGAGTTAGTAAGCTAGTATTTTAGTATTTTCATGTATTAAAAGAATGTCTAGTTTGTACTAAAGTAAGTAACCAAAACTGTAGCTTGGCATTGCACATAAGACACACCTCTATAGCACATTTTCAGAAAGATGCAAAGCACACTGTCACTTTCTGGATTCTTGATTAAATTTTACACAAGGCTCAAAAGAAAGTAATTTTGTTAAGTTCATATACATGTATTTTCTTTCAGACAGCAACTTTGGAAAGTGGTATGTGGAAGAAATAAGCATTAGTTACTCTGTGTTACCTGTATTAAACCTTTATACATGTTAATAACCTATTAATAAATATAATTAGTTTCTTATGTAAATATAAATTGCAACATTTGTTACAGGAACATTAAGATTACACAAGAAAACAGTAACTAGCCTTAGGTAGGCACAGCCATCAGTTCCATATCACATACTGAAGTATTTTTTCTTGTAACCTGAGGTTATCATCTTAAGACACAACAGCAGTTGTGCCAACCTGATAAAAGGGGCTGTAATTATTGCATTGAAACTGCTGAAAAGCAGTTACCACTAGAAGGAATATCTAGCAAATCTCCTACCACTTTCTCCAAATTGCCAACACTTCACAAAATGCAGTTTTCTATACTATAAAACTGGGCAGCAAGCAGCACAGAACTGGAAAGGTAGTAAAAAAGCAAGTTTTAAGAGACATCCTATGCAGCGGCATAAAATATGAGGAATCCATCTTCAAACACAGATCAGCATGAGAGAAATAGAAGACAGCAGTACAATGATTTAAAGGCTGCTGTAAAGCAGCAGAGCTCATGTACAATGTAGGTAGGAAGATGAGAACATTCTGAGCATCAGGGAACAAAAGTCAAATGGAAGAACAAAGTCACTGTAAACAAAAGGCACAGCAACAGGCTCCTTCCAGGAGCACTCACACACTGAGTACAGCTGGCTGAGCTGGTACCAAGCAGAGAGGAAACAAAATCCACACGTCCACAATGATGCTCTAGAGCTGTCATCAAAAGGAGGGAGTGAGATCACAAAAAGAAGAAATGAACAGGAGAAGCAGGAAGGGACCAACAGAAGAATACCCAATAAAGAGAGAGAGTGAGAAAAAGGAGAGAGCAAGACATACTGGTGATACAGGGAAACAAGTACACTAAAGGAGTGTAACTCAGTGAAGTGGCAGCATCTTTTACAGCTGGAGGCTGAAGGAAGCAACAATAAAAGGAAGCAACAGGCATTGCTAGTAAAATACTACCTTTGACTTCCAGATTGCGGCTTCTTTACTCCCACTTTTTCCAACTTCGCTTCATATATTCTATTTATAACATCATTTCCCAATTCACACATAAGCTATAAAGCAAAATAAATAAATTCAAATATAGTTGCAAATAGGTAGCTATTCAGTTGTGTTTAGCCTCACTCAGCCTGTATCTACAACTTAGGGTTTTCACTAGTTAAAGTACACTTACAGAAATAAACATGAGTTTATATGATAATAATGAAACAATCAGTGAGAGATAAAATTCTGAGTAAAATAACAAAAAAAATATTTTTTAATTTAAAGTGCCTGAAAAAACAGCCACCAGAATGACACCTGCAGGCCTCATTAACAAAGGTGCTCTTTCCAGCAGCTTTGTCAGGAGCTGTTCTTACCCCATCAGCAAGAGATAATTCAATCAATTACCCATTGGACATCTTTGCTAAATCATAATCTGATACAACTATAGAAAAAGAACAAAGACAAAAACCAGCCTGGAGATAATACTTCCAGGAAAATCTGGCCCTATGGATTGCAAACAGATTTCTTGTTTCTAATACCAGGCATAATTCAGGTATTTACATGAATAGTACAAGAGGAACAGCTTTTTTGGTGGGGGCAGGGGGGGAGGTTGGTTGCTTGCTTTCTCAGTATGAACACATTGATATTAAAATTATTTAACCACAAAAAAAGCACCCTGTCTTTTGATTGTTCAGCATAGAGAAGCAACACCTAAGTGCCAGAACATCACAGCTAGAAACAAATGCTTTGCAGAGCTATCCAGTTGCATGCATGCATCCATGCATGAGTTCCTATTTCAGGATTTCAGTGTCGCATGATTTTTATAACCATGGTTCAAGCTAGAAATTTGGCACACAAATAGCACACAAGAGCAGTTGCATGAGTATTCTCCTATAAGCCAGAAGCATCTAACTGCTCAGAGTTGACATTCAAATTTTTGAGTATGATGATGCTTTAGGCTGATATATTGCTTTCAAAATTTTCAGCCCACTGAAAGACATTATTAGTTTGTAAACAGATTTGCCTTTTTATATGTTGAAAGTATCAGATGAAACTTGCTACTCAGAGTGCACTTGTGAAGCTGAAGGCATTTTAAGTTGTTCTCAATTGCAAATTTGTAGCACAAATGATCATGAATTGTAAGAAAGTGTGAATTAAAATAAACCAACACACAACTATAAACATTTTCTGCTCAAAACTGCAAGACACACACTGGGTACAAATATGTTTCCTGCATTGAACTTTCTGATGCAGAGGCTTTAAAACAACAATCAAAGTACCAAATAGAAACCTGTTTCAAAAATACTATCATACCTTTAGGAGTTCAGGTTCCCATGAATCCAATGTTAAAGATCTTACTTTTGAGAAGTGGACTCCCAAGCTCCTAAACAGCATGGAAAAAAACCACATCAACCTGTAACTACATGTTATATCTTACCTCAGACAGATTTACCATTAATTTATGCAAATAAAGCAGTTACCTTAATTCTTTTTACGAACAAGGGTCTCTAATTTTCTTTCAATATACCTTTGGAGAGGCAAACACCACCCTTCCTAACTAAGTCAATGCACACATCAAATGCAGTTGTGAGGAGTTCCCCAACCTGTGTATCCCAGAGCACTCAATGCACAATGTGATTCCCAGGTTGATACTGGCCCAGCGAGGATCTGCCAAACCACAGTCACAGCAGGCAGCATTGCCAGGAATACACTGAACTCTCTGCAGAGCACTCTCTCCTTTCAACAACTTCTCTTTTGTCTCATTCCCAGATTCTAGGCTCCCAGTAGAAGGGGATGATTTCTTTTCCTGTTTCTAAAAGAGAAAAGAAACAAACAAACCAAAAAAGAGACACATGCTAAATTAAAGAAATTAAAAGTGCCACAGATACTGACTGTGCACTAAAATCCAAGAAAAATCTCTTCTGCCAAGGCAAGCCACAGAACTAAAAAAATGTTTAGGCTTTTAGAAGATATATAAAACTGAATATAAGAGTATCCTATGAATTTTAATCACATTACAGAACAATCTCAAAAAAAAACATATAGGCCATAGTAATTTTAAGATGATGAAGTGAAAGACAGATTAGATATAATTCACAGCCTTCAAAATTTCATTGCATTTCCACTGAAAGACAAACAATGGATTCTTTTTTTCCCTCCCTCTCATTAAAAGAGGTTTTACATATGTAAAATTTTCAGGATCTAAAGGGGGGGGGTTGCTGTTTGGTGGATTTTTAAACTCACCTCAGATTCATCCCCTTTCTCTCTATATGCTGTGGCAATACTGGTCTGAACAGCCTTAATCCACGCCTGCCGCAGCTTTTCCGAGTCAGCCTGAAGCATGCAGCTCCTGTGACAAATCAAAGTACTCAGAAAGAGTGGCCAAGCAGCTGAAATCCAGCAACACATTTCCTTGGGGGTCTGTTTTTATGGAGCAAGTTTCTTGCTATCACCACAAGTATATTGTTTAGTAGGCATCATCTAATAAACCCATTTACTTTAAGATAACAAAGCAGCTGAGCCTTTGTGAGTTGCAAATTCCTTATTTCAAAATTATTTGCAGGTAATGATAATAGATACAGAAATTACTCTTCCAAAACCCCTGAGAATGGCTTAGCTTCCTATTCCTTTCCTTATTCCAAATTTTTTTTTTATATCCTCAAATGCATTTTATCCCCATGACACAAGACACATATATCAGTCCTTGAAAACACACTTTCATTCACTGAGATCAAGAGAGAGTAATTTTAAAGCTCTCTGACAAACAGTACTTTTCTCAACAACAGTAAAAGAAACAGGTCATGAAGTACAAAACTGTTCCAACACTTATGGGTTGAAAAAGCACAGGCAAGGAAGAGCAAAATGCATGTTATAGTGAACCACAACTGGGGATGCAAACATCAGGATGGACAGCAATCTGTTCAGAAGAGAAATGGAAGGAGGAGTGGGGAGTGTAGATAGCATCCAAACCTAAAAGCAGGTTGACCTCATATCAAAAACTTAGATATGGTCACATCTCAAAATCACTAATGAGGAATCTGTGTCCTGCCCTTGCTGTGGCAGGATGCCAAACTTCCCCAAGTACAACAAACGCACTGCACTGCTGGAGATGAAAAATAATTTTAATTGGTAGTTTCATTTAGTGCATTCTGAAGTATAATTTAACATCACCGAGACAACAGCATATTCATGTGTTTCTCTCTCACTGCACCAATCAGAAATGTGGAGAAACTGAGACCTATTTTCTACATTACCAAGCAGCTGATAGTATCAGCTACTACTAAGCCACAGCAGAGCTCTGCACCATAAGCCATTTATGCAAAAAGCACAAGAATGCATGTTTATTTTAATGCCAAAAGTAAACTAAATACCAGGGACACTTCTCACAGCATCACTTACTCCCCACCAAAATTTCAGAGAACAGAATTTTTCAGATACTTTTCCTGTTTTGATCTATCCCAAGAGAAATGTTCATCTTGCATTTTAAAACAACTAAATGTAATGATTTTTATTTTTAAATAAACATACTCCATCACTTCTCCTTACTTTGTTGGAGAAACCACCTCAAAACAGAAACGTCTTTCTATGTCTTCACAGTGTTTAACTGTGCAGAGCCGCAAGTCTTCAACAACTACTGTGGGATTATCCTAAGAGACGAAAGTTAACAAAAAAGTCACAGAGAAAAAATAATATAGTTGATACTAAGATGAGAATTCAATCCTGAATTATTAATAATTTAATTCTATTTGCCTGTTTACACTAATATTTTCCTCCCAAAATAAAATTTGAACTAAGTGGATCTGGAGATACTTAGCAGGATATATTTAGATAAATTTTAATGTTTAGTTATATTCAATGAAAATTTAATACAAACTTCAGAGAATTTCTTTTTACCTACAATCCAGTTTACTGAATAATCAACACCTTAAATTTAAACAACAGTATTCAAACTACAAAGATACTCTAAGAGATGCAATTAACTCACATTTAAATCAGAAAAGTTATACCTAAATCAGCAGTATTGTAAGTGTCAAATAAAAAAAAAAAAAAACACCAGAAGCTGAAGGCAGTGGGTTTAAAAATTTCATTCAATTCATAAGAATTCCATTCTGAGCTATCAGCATTTTAAAGGTGCAGTTAAAAAAAAAAACAAACAATGAGAATTCACAAACATAAAATGCCCAACCAAATGTGCTCGACTGCGTGTTTCCTTTCTAACCACAGAAATGAAGCCCCTTGATCTAGCAGATAAGAGATCAGACAACAAGAACAGCCTCTGAATCTGGTCTGTTTGCAGTGAAGAGGAATTAATTGCTATAAGCTCTTTCCTCTTTTTTCCCCCCACCGTCTCCATACAGTCTCTATTTTTTTCCAACCTGAAGAACAGCTACAGCTCCATGGTGCAAAAGCAGATTCTAGAACAGCAAACAAAGGAGCAGGGGCCCAAGAACCGACTGAAAAGGCTTCTATGGCTCAGGGCAGAGCTGGACTTGCTGCTTTAACATACAACTACTGCACTTCCCACAAGCAACAAGGCAGGTACTGACTGCTGAACCACTGTGCATTTTCAATAGTAAGTACATGTATATAGCAACCCTGACTGCTTTGTAACAAAAGCTTTCATGCTTTTTTTCCCCAATTGCTGAATTGGGTATGTGAGCCAGTAAGTAACTAGAGGGAGCAAGTCCTGAAAGAGTTAAACACAACTGCTCAGAGAACAGCACGGAATATTTGACTGCCAGCAAGTGAGCACAAGCCTTTTGGGACCAACAACTTTTAAAGCTCTAACTAGGTTACAAAACCCACAGCAAATAAAGTATGTGCTTACAAGTCACTGCACAGGAATCTCAGAATCTGTCAGTGTAGCAATTAGTCTCATTTTACAATGGGAGAAACTAATTTAGAAAAAAGCAGTAGGTTATTGAAGATCACACAGGATGCCATGTCAGCAGTTTCTCCAATCAATCAGGAAAATCATCACCTAAACCCCGAACTATCCCAAGCCAGTTTTTGATTCTTACCTTAAATTTCTTCTGGTACACAAGTTGGTTATTTTGTATTGAGAACCAGCGCCTATTCAAATGAAGAGACATCCAGAGAATACATAACTGATTTTACAGTGCTTATTTGCCTGAGATGTGCTAACATACAGTCTACAGATAGACTGCATTAAAAAATTCACAAAAGTAATGTTGCAGTCAGTTTTGGCAAATATTTTGTGAGACTAATGAAAAAAGGGAAGGCAGAGACAAAACAGAAAAGAAAGCAAGGTTCAAATAATTTGAGTCCTAAACAAACACATTCATGTTATGACAACATTAGTTAAGCTATCACACAAAACATTTTCAATTCAAAGAACATTTCCTTCTGTATTTTAGCAGCAAGCTACAATTTTAAGTAGTTGTTTGATAACACAAACTCAGATAGTATGAATAACAAAAGTACTTAAGCCCATGTAAACTAATAGTGAAATATTTTAAGAGTAGAACTAAGAAATAGCTTACTAAGGCACTAAAAATACTTCGGTGTTGCTACCCCAAGCAGGTTTAATATCTATCTATATTGGGCATGTCTTAAAATTTTTGATCCTGAAATAAAAAGACTGAATATAAAAACTAAAAAAAACCCCAACAAAAATGTTTAAAGTAGGATCCTAACTTAAGCCTCAGCCTTGAAGGAAAGTATCAAATAAAAGATTTAATGAAGGCATCCTATCCAATCCAAAAGATATAATGTTTAAAAATTCCTCTGAACTGTATCCTTCTTTGTCAAACTCACTGTTCACATAGGACACAACTCAGAGAATGGAAAAAGCACTCACATTTTGGAAAAAATTACCTCAGATCTCTATGTGCCTCAGATATCTAACAATGATGTTTTATCAGACTACTGAATGAAAAAAAAAACTCAGCAGACATAACCACACCTTTCTTGCTCTTTTGGGGATGCACAAAATAAAAGCTAACCAATTAGCATTGTTTCATACTGACAAATGAAGGGAATGTAAAAAAACAATTCAGTGAAATTTACACCTTGTGTTTTGTTTAGGCTTATAAGGCAAACCTGTGTTTACCACAGCATCATTCTTCAATTATTTCCGATACCCCACCTTTACCACACACCACTTTTTCCTGCATTGCCAGTTAGTTTGAATGGTAACAGTACACAAAACATTGTGTTGCAACAGATCTTGTTATTCTCCACCAGTTGCTGAGCTTCAAGCTACAGTTTACTACAATTAGTAACAAGAGGGCCCCATGTATTTATTCAACCACCACAAGCCATTCACAGAAAAAAGTGCACGAAGATGATTAAAAAAATTAATATATACAAAAAATGTTAGATTCAAAACAGAAAATCTAGTATTTGTTAGAAAAGTTAGTGCTTAGTAGACAGATGAGATTCTACCTTTTAACAGTTAATCTTTTCAAATGTTGTGCAGATACATTTAATTTAAAAAGCAACAACAGGATGTCCTGTCATCCTTGACTTTTTCAATTTATTAACAGCAGTCATTTTGGTCACTGCTTTTGAAAAGGTATCATCTTTACCATCTATTTACAGATGCAGTAAGTATGCCTCAAATATAAGGCAGGTTATTGCTAACACTTATATAGGAAACTCAACAAAAAAGCAGACTTGAAAAGGAAATAAACTCAGTCTTTTTTTCATGTGCTTTTTTTGAATGTAACACAAAATAGAACAACATGAAAAGCGGTGCCTAAGTAATAAAGGGAGTGATAAAGGGAAAAAAAAGCAGCCTTGCCCCAAGACAAAGAGCAATGGAGCAAACCTCTAATAACAGTCTTAGGTAGTGCAATTAACTTCATTAATGCAATGCTTTATTTGTTCTACAGCTAAATATTTAATGAATTACTCTAGTAAACCAGCTCTAATCTTATCAATTGGATATAAGTGAACACACAAATTGTAACACAAATTTGTGCCATCTTTAAAACCTAGTCTAGAAGTTTGGAAAGTATTTCAGTCCCTTTTTTTACTAGTAATTCAATCTGTTAAAAAATTTTTTCAGTCCAGCCAAAAAGGGTGCATGTTTTGGCACTTTGCTAAAAGAAACTTTTACCAAACAAGATCAACAATTTAGAATGTAGGATAACTTGTAGATCACACTTTTGAAGTAGATGTCAGAGTTAATACATTTTTTTTTATGCTTAACAAGATGAAAGTGTCAGGCTGCCCTCCAAGGTGTCAGCACCACAGCAGTTTTATTTAGGCCAAAAACTTGGAGTTATTCTACGTTAACCAAATACCATCAATGAAATCTACACTCTGGTGTAGCAAATGGACGGCTGGGGGTCTACACCAGCATCAGCCAGGAACTTCTGAGGTACAATCTCTGTACTGAAGGTGCTGCTATAGGGTAACCCACATCTATCAGGTTCTAAGAATAATTTCATAAATCTTTAGGCATCATGGATGAAGTAGGTACTGATTATTACCAAAGTTTCTTTAAACATGTCATTCTGTCAGAAGCAAGAGAGAAGCATGGTGAAGGAGAAAACATTCTTGGGAATATTAAAATAATTTACACTGTCTCACTTCGTAGTGCTTAAATACAGTTGTTGCTGTTTAGAAACTGAATGTTTTCCATCATTTATACCTACACAATTCAAAACAGTATTTGTTAAATAGGAAAACACACAAAATCTATAGGAAAAAAATTCCAATTTCTGAGAACTGAGAGTAATACTGAAAAGAAATATAAAATTTATTTTGAATTTTACATAAAACAATGAACTGTGCTTTGTGATTCTCAGAAAGAAACAATTTTCTTCTCTAGCAGCACATAATTAAAACAGAGTGATTAAGAACGCACAACATTTAAAAGCACATCTATTCCCAATGCAGCTGATAAGAAAAAAAAAAATCTCATCAACTTCAATTGGAAAAAGTCAAGACATTGATCTTGTATGCTCAGAAGTTTGAGTGCAGAAACTTGGCTTTAATTTCTTTTTAGCTAAAAACTAGCTCAATCTTTCTAAGTCTTTTAAAGGAGTTGAGCAGCAGGTATACTGGCACCCCAGGCAGAATCCTTCTGTTATTTTCTTAGACTGAGCCACTTATACATCCATTGCAAGTAATCAAAATTAAATGCAGGGTTAATGAAGAGCTTTTTGCGTGCCAAGGAAACATTGGGAAGGTATAAAAGAAGCTGGTTGGTACCTGATGTGATCTGGCTTTTTCCTGTCATGTGAAAAAATGGGGTAGGATTAAAACATAAGGGAAAGGAGGAAAAGGAATGAAAAATGCAAAATGAGCAAAATAAGAAAAGAATTAGCATGATCATTCCATCAAGTGAAATAGGCAGTGGAAAATGGCAGCAACCCCTTCTGTGCCTACAGCATAGCAAGCAATTACAAATGTATTCAGAAATAAAAATAACAAAAATACTTCTTTATTTTTATTAAAACATAGCAAAAATGGGGGGCTAGATTCAGAAATTAAAAATTGTCTTCATTATGAAGGTCTTAAATGTATATTTTATGTATGATAACAGTAGTTTAATAACAAGTAGTAATTGGTTTGTGAATATGTGGAATACAAAATTTAAATGATTGATTCAATTTCAGAACTGTTTATAGATAGTATATCCAATCCTATTTTTTGCCTAAAAGCATCCAACTACTCTATCACAGTGAGATAAATTATCAAGAATCTAATATTAAAAAGGTTAAAGGTTTATTGAATGCTCCTGTGATAAACGGAAGAAAAATCTCTAAGTACATATCAATTATGTAATAAAAGTAGGCAGCTCTGACTCATTAATGAGCCATTTATCTTTGCTCTCTTAAATAAATTATTGCTTGGATATGCTTTTATTATGTATGTTCAAATCTGTAACTTTATCTGAAGGAATGTCATTGTGTACCTTGATTTAATTACAACTTCTCCTTATTTACTTAGCGTCCATTTAAATTACCAAAATACAGAAGTTAGTTTTAATTGAATCCTACTCTCTAACCACTTTAAGATGAGACACATGTACAGTATTACTAGGAATGAAGCCATGTGGAAGAAGACACTCCTGTCCTGCTCCCTCCTGTCACCTTCCTGCAGAGCAAGGCCTTCCTGCTATTCAAAAGAGGAACCCAGAGACAGGGTCAGAGTTTTGCCTTCAGTCAATCCTGCAAACCACCTTGGCAAAAAGGACCCTTTCAGCCCCTTGGGAATCCAATGAAGGACAGTCTCCTGCTCTCTTACTGCAAATTTTTCCTCAGTATGTTTACACTAACATTTTACTTCACACCAGGAATGTGCTTTTGATGCACATCTCCCAGTTTTCTCCCTTCGCCATCCTTTGATACTTCACAGATTTGTCTTGGAGAACTCTGAATTCTGCTTGCATGAAACTAACCCAGAAGGTACATTACAATTACAGATGAATAATCAGGCCAAAGAACCAGACCAGAAGCAGTCCAAAGCAAAATCCTTTGTACTAGTTGCCCATGACTTGCTAATATAGATACATTCTTACTGACAGCAGTGGCCCTTGCATCAGTCTACAGATTTAATTGAAGCAATCCCAATTTCTTACACGCTTGTGGTGTGCTGATATGCTCAGGGAAGTATAGAATAATTAAGATTGTAAGGGACCACACACTCAAATGCACATTCTTTGAAACACAGCAAATAGTTTAACAGAAGCACTGCTGAAAAAATAGCAGAGCATGGACAGCAAAGAGAGCTCTATATCTTAACAAATTGCATTTAAAATTCAAGACCTGTATCCAATTGTGCTGTAAATGCTCCAGCATATATATTTCCTTGAAAAAAGCACACACCCTTCAAAATGCAAAAGAATTCCTACTCAGGAATAAAAACATTTAAGTAGTAGAAAAATATACTGTTAAATATAGTAACATATACTGTTAAATATAGTAAACATAGTTTTCTACTGTAAATAGTAGAAAAATATATTGTTAAAGATACATGACTAACAATATATTTTGAATTCCCAAAAGGGCCATCAAAACTACTAAGGAAAAGTCACTTCACAGGACAGGAATTTTAAAGGATAACAATTACATTGCTTATCTTTCAGGAGAAATAACATGAGTCCTTGACTGTTTTTCTCTGCTTCCAATGGCTATACAACTTCCATTCTACTCTGTCTTCTAACACTTTCCTAGCACATGCTTTCACAAGAGAAAGGTTTGCGAACAACTAGGACAGAAAACAAGGAAAAATGGCTTTGAAGCGTCATCTCTGCGTTAACTAACAGTGACCCCAGTGTTCTGTCAAAACTATGGGGTCAGTGGGTTACAGAGATCATGAATGAGATCAGAATTCAGGTGAAAAAGCAGTATTTTTATAAGCAGAAAATAGAGGTTCTGAATAATTACCTGTTCCAAGTCTTGAAGGCATTGCTGGCTCGCTTGAATAAATAACCTTCCATAACGATGCCATTGGCTGCATCTACATTGTATTCTAGTTTAGTATCATCGCTGGAGTAATCCTAGTACAAAGGAACAAGACAAGAAAAACACACTGCAGCTAAAATGAAACTTCAAATATGAGCAGTACTATTGTCAAGGAGTAAATATCTAGGAATAATGCTTTGCTTGCAACACTTATAAGCCAAACCATGACTCTCAGCCCCGATGGCTTTTTTTAAAAAAGCAATTTCAGGCAATGAGAATGCTGAAGATTTTTACTTTACCTGCAACAAGGGGAATTTCTTGTTCAGGTATTGGTGACCTCTACAGCCAAGTAGAGGACAAAAATTGTTGACAGAGCATCTGATGCTTCAACTGTCTGCTCAAATGGTCTCCCATATATTCCCAAGAAGGGGGACAGAAAAGCAGAGGAAAAGAAATAATGAAAGTTACGAGTCAAAACTGAAAAACAGTTGCAGCCTGTTGCAGACACCTGTATAAAACCAGTCGTGCTTTAGCACTTTCTTCAGCTCTGTCATGTTGACAGCTGAGCTGCATAGGAACTTAGAAGACAAGTAATCAAATAAAGATGATGCTATCAGTTAACTCTAAAGTAAAGTAATCATGGTGCTGGCAACGACAACAAGATCTTAGCAGTATTTTTTTCTTTATGATCTTGGATAAGATTACAAAATTACAAGTAGGACAAAGGAATATACATTCCCATCAACCTAATAACAACTAAAACCAGCTAATAACAATTAATAGCAGCTTTCCAAGTTTTAGAAAGGCTGACTGCTTCACATCTTTAGCAAAGGTAGGTTAGATTAAGTAATAATACATGTGGTGATCATTGGCTTTCACATTTCATTGAGAACAGCATGGACTCTTCCCAGGGAGGTAGAGTTCAGATGTTCAGTGAGTGGGAGACTAACAACTACTAGGGGTGCATGAAAAAGCACACATGGAATGACATAATTTATCACAACTTTGTCCAGAGAAGAAAATAATATACATGCTGTAATTTCATTTCATTGTTATTAAAATAGATCCTTAAAGTAAACTAGCAACATATGGCTTCTTCCCTTTAACAAGGGTGTAAGAGACATGTTACTGAAAATTAAGTTTCAGAATAAAAAACCCAAACAAGTTAAATACTGAAAAGAGAGAACACTTTGTAATATCACTCTCCTGAATCTTCAGTAGTTACTTTATGTAAATTGCAAACAACAGCTTTGTGTGAAAAGTATACCTAAAAGTCTCTGTTTTGTAGTTTGTTCCTTAGAAATTTGTCTATACATAAAGGAAAAGAGGCAACAAATATTTATTACAAAAAGTAGCTTTAAAACCAACATAGTCATTAGCCCTATGTAACAGTCCAGGATGCACACAACTTTCGTGCTACACATGATGTTTACTCTTATACATGCAGATGGTTTGGTCCAATCCAAGGTTAATTACACATGATAGTGAAATGGTGACAAATATTAAAATAGGCCCTTTAAGCTCCCCAGTCAGCACAGCACAAATTCCGTAAAATTACTCACTGTTTTAAGCTGTTACTAATCTCAATAGATTAACTAATGTTGAAATGTTAAATCTAGATTTTTATTATTTAATTGACAGATGATCAATGTAAGAGTTCTGAAACAAAATGGAACTATCATCACTACCATATACCAATCTGAATAAACATACAAGTTACAAATGAAAGTTTCACCAAAAGAAAATCAAATTTTTGTATTTATTATTCAGCATTTAATAACTTTGATTTTCTGCCTGTTTCCTAGATCAGAACACGCTGAACATAAAAGGCTTCAATTAAGCTCTCAAAATAAAAAGAGAAAACCACTGTGCACAAACTTAGACATGCTGATGTCACATTCCCTACCTTCCCCAAAAATTGATAAATTACTCTAACTTACCAGCTCCCAAACATAATGAAACCTGCTAAAGATTTGCATCTTCCTGCCTCAGTGATGTCTGCAACTCCTTGTCTAGTTAAAGATAACATACATTCCCTCAGTCTTTTCTGTCCAAAATATGTAATCACATTTTCCTCTGGGTTTGGAGAACTGCTGCAGAAAATGCAGCTGTCTTTTTCCAGTGAGTCCAGAACTATGCTTTGAAGATGTATACAAGTATGACAGAAAACCTTTTGGATCATTTATCATGCCACACTCTCAGCCCAAATTGTCTAAAATACTGACCCTCCTCATGAAGTGCATTTAGCATCATTTTTAACTACTTTCCTGATTGAACTCCACTTTTACAGAGCAGAAAAAACCACCAGAGTATAGAGAAAAATGACTACCAGCTTGAGGGGGGAGGGAGTAAGGCTTCCATGTGCTTTACCCATAAAACTTCATTGATAAAGTTGCAGTCAAGAAAAAGATGGCCAAACAATCAGAAAAAAAATATGCTCCATTTCAATTACATAGATAAAAGTAGAAAAAGAAACTAAATAAGCTGTGTTCTGATCTTATAGTCTCTACTATTTTATAATTAAAAAATAGGAGCAAAGCAGTCACATTATAGTTTATTTTTATCTTAGTGCATGGAAAAGTTCAGTGAATCATGAAAAATAATCAGGGGTGGAGAGAAATCCACCCATATCTTTCCAGTGTCCTGCATAAGAGAATCACATGTTAATAAACTCAGTCACTGTATGTGATTCAGAATTTTGTATTCTGCCAGCAGGCACACAACTGGTAAAGATTTCATTTTAAACATAATTAAACTAATTAGGTGTCAGTTAGGACTAAAGTACATTTCACCTAACCAGAACTAAGAAAATTTAGCCAGTATTATGTAATTTTCACTGAAGCGCTACATCGCACATTTCATTTGTATTTGAAAGAAGAAACATCTATGGCTTCTATTCTGACACTCATTTTTCACGGTTGGCTGCTACTGGAAGAGAAACATGTAGAAATGGGTTATATAAGTGAAGCACACAGCATGCTTTCGTGCCTTTTTTTCCCCTTTTTCTTTAAATGTCCATGAGGTACAGCAAACCAGCTGGCAATGGAGAAACAACTTTCATCTCCAGAAATAATACTAATCTGGTGTGTCACAGAACACTTAATATTCTTGACAGTGTTTCAGTGAATGCATTTTCATATGAATGTATCAATTCATCACACATACTTGATTTATTTCAGAGCTTTCATGTTTTTTGTTTCTCTACGTATAATTTTCTTGTTACCAAAACAAAACCCCCCGTAATTTTCAGCAGCAGAGCTTTTGAATTACTTTCAAAATTGCTATCAGGCCATGAAAGCTATTCAAACCATTTTACCAGTAAATCTTAGGAACTGTATTTTAACAGTGAATGTGTAAGCCAAATGATTTTTTACTTTAGAGAAGTAGCATTTTTCAAGTTTTTTGTTTTAAAAGCAGCACACGGGAGAGCATAACTACTAAAGAAAGACTAACCTGAAAAGTTAGGCCAGCATACACTAAACCAGAGACACTAATTGTGCAAACCCCCCACTTAGAAAGTTGCTTCCATTCCCTTCCCATTGGCAAGAGATGTTCGACATGCTTAAGCTGAAAAGTCCCTTGAGGAAATGCTTAAAACACCAGACACCACAAGTGACAAGGTTTACAGTCCAGGACAGAGTGAGAGAATGCGAGAGTGTCATCGAGCAAACAAGTCACTTGAAATACAAGCATATCTTTAGTTTTGGAGATGGGAATTATTCTGCACAACTTCTCAATGGCAGCTCTGGTTTACACCTGCTTTGTAACTGTGGTAGCATCTGGTTTCCTATCACCTTGTTTACTCAAGATGTTAAAAATTTTCAAATAATTCTCACTCCAGCTTCAGAAGAAGATTTTACTGGAATGAAAAAGGGATTTGAATACAACAAAAACTATCTGAAGTTCAACGCAAATACTTTTCCTGTATCATCTCCCTCATTTTAGAACATAATATTAGCTCTGACACAAAACCAAAAAGCCATGAAGCTGCTCACAGGTGCAACTAATTTTTCAAGAATTTCTTAATTCACCATGTTGCTACAGCAGTGGGCTGCAAACAGCTCAGAAAACATGAGTCATGTCTGATGTATTGACACTGTGACACCACTCTTTTAATATGAATCTTTCCCTATAAAAATATATTGCAAAAATTTCCCAGAATGATCACGAAATTTCTAGATTAATTCATAGTATGTGTTGCTCCAGTTTAATACAGAAAAATTAATTTCTTACACTGAAAAAAAAAAACCCCAAAAACTTTCCTGCATATTTTCTGAGTAAATAGACTACAAAACTTAAAAGTAATTTAAAAAAGTAAATCAGATATCAACTCTGTTAAAAAAGAAATCACACTGTATTGGTGACCAAGCCCTTCCATGACACTTTTAATAGCCTCTCCATCAACAGCCTAATTAAGTAGGACAATGATTATACAGAAAAGTGAGATGGGTTATTTAATTAGTGCAACTATTCTGCATGCATATGCACATATATGCAAACACAGGTAGTGGGTGGGTAGGTGTGTGCACGTATGCACTTACCTATACATTTCAGAAAAGGAACTGTTCTTTATCCACACAATGAAGGAAAGGCATCATTCTGAAGCATTGGATTAGAACTTCAGTATATTAAATGCATATATACCTCATGGAATATTCAACACAGTAAGCTTCAGAAGCTTCAGTTGTTATAAAACATGGAAGGATTTGGCATTGGAAGATTTGGGAACATATGCCTAAGAGGCAACACAGTGGAAAGCAACATGACAAGACATGTGAAGAGAACAGGGAATAAAGCTGCCATCCGGGACAGGATGACCAGATGACAAGTAATGATAAAAAGAACAAGATCCAAAGTCTAAGGCAGTTCTGAAATCCTGATGAGCTGAAAGCTAACTTGGTGTGCAGGTTGGAAAAAGCAAGTAGGAGGAGACAAAAACAGACAACATGATTTGAATAAGAAACTAAGAAAATGATTGGACAAGCTGTAAGAGGAATCTCCAATAAAGCATAGTCTAGGCATTAACAGCACAAAAATGCGACAGTGACTTCACTGATAAGGACAGGAGACAACATTTACAACTCAAAACACAGAACTTAAGAGGACAACATACAGTACATTCTGACTGCCCTGACTATATTCTAGAGACAGCATTAAATTGTCAATTAAAGTAAGCAACAATAAAAGTAACATCATTGTGATCGTCACTGCTACTAGAAACCAAGAACATTTACATTACACACAGATATGGCTCATCAAGTTTCGTGAAGCTTAAAGTTTCAGTAATAATTGAAACTAGTAGAAGTAGTTTACCTGTAAAGCAGCCTTAAGCAGCATTTGAAGAAAAAACAAAGACTGTAAACACCATTGGCAACAGCAATAACCATAATTCATGGTAACAAGTTATTATTTCTATGGCCAGTTAAAAGATAATTGCTCATAACTTACATCCTTCACCAAGCACCACTGTTCTCTTAACAGTAAACCTCTCAACTACTGTCCATTCCTGAAACTAGGCCTTTAAACCCAAAAACCTTAAAATTTGACCTTCAACGTTAATTCTCAAGTTCCATCTTTCCCACTTCCCCACTTTCTTCCCCTTCCTTGCCTGTAGTTATCTCCTGACTCCAAGCACAGCACGTCAGCTCTGCCCTCATCATCACATCTGCTCAATTTCACAGCAAACCCAATGCTTCTCACCAACTCCTAAAGGGATGATAGGATGCACCAATAAAAATGTTTTCAGCAATGAAAAGTGTTATCTTTTCCCATTAGTATTAATATTGGCTCCTACTAAGGCTACCCAACTTAAAATCTCAGCATGTTTTTATTCTTGAATTTAGTTACCAGATTTCATTTACATTGGGTGGGTTTTTTTAATTTATGCCACCTGAACAGATACAAAATGTATTTGAATGAGAGTAAGAAGTGTAGCATTACCTTTAAACTGGTATCTAATCCCTTTCAAAAGTGCCTGCAGTATTAGCTCACTACCAGAGAGTTCATTGGAAATATTTTTAACTTCTAGCCTTATACCTGCAAAACCAATACTGATCTAGAGCTTCTGAAACATCCAAACAACAGAAGTCATTCCCCAACATGAATTGCCTAAATATTTCTCAAGTAAAAAGAATTATTGCACCAATCTTCCCAAAACAGCAACTAAATGTTCTCAATTTCATCTGTGCACAGTTGAACCAGTACATTAGACACTCTTTACAAAAGTTTACTTTTGTTCTTCATATGCAACAGCAGCTGCCACACAAGCTCCAAGTGTTGCACATGGATTTGGCACAGTCCAAATCCTATGGCTGTAGGGCTGTGCAGCACATACACCTCTTGTATAAAACACACAGCAGAGAAACACAGAAACCTGTACAATTTATTGAATCCAATATGTAATAGGAATTAAGAGTTCTACTGAAATGCTAGAATCCCAGCATTCAAATAAATTCTACTGTTCTATTTATGTTTCAGTAAAATCTAAGCATAATATTTTGTTCAGTAATACAAAATTAATATCTGCAATCCAACTCAACACCTAATGACGTGTCAGTCTGTCTCCCTGCACTAAAAATACCATCCCTTGTAGTTCTGATGCAGAGATGCTGGGCAGAGATGCTACAGATAAAAAAAATTTGTGTGCAGCCTGCCTTTCACATTCTGTCAAGTACCTTTTGTTGAATAGTGGAGTGCTTTAGCTCCATATCTCTCTTCTCCTTCGCAGCATCTACAGCCAACTGATCCAGCTGTAAAGAGAAAGAGAAAATTGGATCTTTAGATTATCATGAGAAATTTGGCTCAGTAGATTTCATAATGCTGACAAAAAAAAAAGGAACACATTATGTCTAGACATTGCAAGACTTTTATTTGCATAGTATAATTACTTCTTTGTCACAAATTGTTTACCTTGAATAACCACTGAAGCCTCGTTTAACGAACTGCTCTGCCACCCTGAATTAACCTCTACAAAGGTGTACATTTCTTGTAAGCATTAGAAGAACTGTTTCAAAGAACAGCATGGTGCCAAGCATATGCGACTCTGTACCGCATTGGTGCTCAGTCTCCCAAGAGGATGACTCATGCTTTAGCTGCTCTTGCTGGCCTATGCAGCAGCACTGGCAGGAGCAGCAAAAACTAGAAGGAGCAAATGGTACGGATTATTCCCCCCATAAAGTGGGAGAACTGTCTCAACCAGGATTTTGTGTTGATAGCTTTGATCAGCTGACCAGCAGTACTCGAGCAAGATTACTTGAAATCTTAGGGAGAGACATTCAAACCAATTTTGGAAATAAAAACATGGTTCTGAAAATAACAGAGGTTGTTACAGAGAATATTTAAGTTAACTTACTTACAGAGTCTGTGATAATAAAAAAGACACAACCCAAAAACTTGCTACAAACATGTCTCTAGCACTACCACATAAACTTCTTCTTCTTACAATCACAAAAAAAAAAAAAAAAAGAAGAAAAAAAAAGGAGGAGGAAGTTTCTATGGCTGGTTGGTTGCTTTGGGGTTTTGTTGTTGTTTTTGTTTTATAGTTTTGGTTCTTTAGGTTTTGTTTGTTTGTTTTATACAGGCCTTCATGTTTAAATAAGAAACGCAGAAGAGAAGCAGATGTTGCCTGAAATACCAGTTGGTTTGGTACTTATGTGCCAGGCCATGGAACCCGATGAACCCCTCCATTCTGCAGCCTGTAACACAAGCCTGCCATCAACCCAGCCCCAGCATCTCAGTGAGCAGCGATGCAGACGCAGCACCGAGCACAGGGCTCAGCCTGCAGCTCTCAGTCTGTGGGACAGAGCTATCTCTGCTCCAGGCCCACAACAAGAACACCACGAGCAGTGTGCAGCAGCACCAGCTCCCAGCTGGGTCACTCACTTGGCCGACAGCAGAGATGACTAACAGACCCTCTGATCCTCACACAAATAGGATCCCCTCCACCCACTCTCAGAACCACAAGTGACAGGCCCTGCCAACTCTGGCCATTTCCCCGATCTTTTACTTCCCCTGCTTGACATGATATAAATGAGAAAAAAGGGACAATAACAGGCTCTTACACCCTTGTGCTAGACAGTCTCCAACAATTATGGAGCCATCAGAAAGCTGAAACATCTGGATTCAATTCCATACTCTGTTACTTTTTTAAACTCTTCTCTTCCTGTCTTCCCCTCTGGCTCAAAAAACCATATCAGCACTTGCATACCTTTACAGGTATTTGTGAACATGAACATACTGAAGTGACCAGATGCCACATTTATGTAGCTATAGGACTTAAAAATGACACAAGAGCCTCTAAATGGGCTCAAAGACTTTTTTGCACCAAGAATCCTTGGGAAACCCTTTCTTTTGTGATAAGGACGAGAACTGGGTCAAGTGCTGTTCAAAGCTTCATAGGAATCAAGTTCCTTGCTAAAATTTCAGATTCAGGAAACTGCGCGTGGCCCCCAAGAAATTCTTCCTTCTACCCCATTAGATGAAACAGAAGGCAGTCACTCAGGGTAGGGCAATTACTTCTAATTTATCTTGAATACAAGTGTTTGAGGGTACATTTACCACAGCCAAAACAAAGTTCTTAACAGCAGCTCATTCCATCAGTTACTTTTTTTACTATGAAGACAGCATTGCACCATTCCTGTCTGCAAGCTCAAACCAGTTTCTTCCTTTTCACTCAGGTGAGCAGCACGTCAATTTCTTAAAAGAGACCAGCAGCATACAACTATCAACACATGTAGCAAATCACAACTAAACTATCAAAATCCCAGTCATTATAGCATTACTGGATAATTTTCAGAACATTAGGTTTTTCATACTACTGCATTCACTGGTAAATGTATTTTTATAAACATAATGCTCTAACTGAGGAGGATTCTATTCTGAGGAGAATTAAGTCAGACTAAAATATTTAGCTTTTTGAATAGTCATCTCAATGAAAATGTAAATGTTTTCTTTTTAAGCTAATAACATATTTCATATGAAAAGTACCAAATACCATAGTTTCCACGCAAAAGCTCGTATCATGTTTGCACACTAAAGATTCCCCTTCAATGATCTGATTCCCAAGGGATCCTACCCTGACCTGAAGTATACAGAAAGCAAAATTGCTTAATCCTATTCCATCACAGTAAAACAGTTATTTTGAAAATACAAATAAAAATAATTCAAAATTATAGCTATATTATTTAAGATCAATTTTTTTACTTCAGATGCTGTTAACCCTTGTAATTAAGATCATACATAAAATTTACCTAGGAATGAAAACTCACCAACAGAAGGAATCTAACAGCATTTTCACAAAAATCCAGCAAATCCTTGTTATGTCACAACATACTTTGCTAAAGGCAGAAGCTTCAACCAGTACAAGCTGCAAAGCCATCAACTGTTAAAACTTTCAACAATTATTTACAAATCTTCTTCGGTCATGAAAAATATCCATTACTTAAATGCCAAGGTCAGCTACAAAAGAACAATTCCGCAAGTTGTACAACTTTAGGGTCTTCATTCTATCCTTGCTCCATCTGCGATATATTTAAAACATTCTTAGCTATGGATTTTCTAAATTTAACTCCTTCAGTTGCTATGATACCAGCACCAAAATGAATGCTACACAGTGCTCCTCACCAGATCAAGCAAAAGCATGACCAGACATTCAAAAATAACCTTGTGTTTTCTTGCTTGACTCATGTCAATGAAATGGAAACATTGAAGCCTGGCTGACAGCATAACTATCAACTCCACTATCAACTCCATAGTTTTTGTCTCCTTTCCCTGTCCCCTCTTCCACAGAAGTACAGGACACACACATTATACTACCAGACACTACAGTTCAACAGTTACAACCCAGACCGGAAGGGTGTGAAAGAATAAAGGGCACTACTATGGAAGAGCAACATCCACCTGAACTGTTCAAGTGTCCCTATTACACCAAGACCTGACATGTTTCTACACGTAATTAAGACCCACAGTAACCCAACTGGGGCCTAGTCTAGCAGAAAAATAACTATTCAGCCATTGGATTGTTGGAGTTATTTTCTACAGCTCCCAACCTGATTCACTGCACAGATGCAGAAGGAGGTTGAGGGGCACAGATGACAACAGCGTGGCGGCAGGAATAACCAGCTCAGAACAATTTCATCTCTTAGACATTCAATGACATCTACTCAAGATGAATGTAGAAGTTTGCTGTCATTTATTTGCTTTTTTTACCTGGACAGACACTTAAAAATTTGGTTGGCTGCTTTGTGGATTCGTTTGGGAAGTGGCAATAGAGGGGTCTGTATCAGAGCACTTGTTGCAAGTCCTCAGATAGAGGCAAATAAGAAGTGCTCATATAACTTGCACTGAAGAACAAGTCAAGACATTGCTGAGTCTTCTTCCTGCACCACAGACAGATCTTCATTTGAATATTGTATGTTCTAATCTATTTCCATAACCATTTTCAGTGTCTCCTGTGTGCAGCTCGCAGTAGTCCATCTAAGTTTTTCATGAGTCCCTCACTGAAAACCCAGAAACGAAAATTGTGCGTTCTTAAACAACAAAACTGGGCAAGAAGGAGTCCATGTAGGAACTCAATTTTGCACTACTTATTAAAATCATACTTCTGTTTTATGGTCTAACTTGCTAACATCAAAGTTATATTTGCAAACACCAAAGTTTAATTATGCAGACTGCATAATTTATACAGTAAATAAAGCGTATGAGTAGATGGAAAACCAGCCTAATTTATTTTTTATTATTAGATATACTTATAAACTTGGGTCATATACAAAAATTTTGAAATCCACATAATCCTGTGTCCTGAATATTACAATGTACCTCACAGAGCAGTACACGGCTATGCTAAAGTATGTAAATCCTAAAGGTAGTATTAACTTTAGTAAACAGACAACTTTCAGTTTGCAACTATTTTCATCCCTCTCATTACAGTATATTCTTTATGCTTTGCCTTTATCATACACCAATTCCCTTTTTGTTGAATAAATCTATGAAGTACCTGATATGTAGGCATATATCAAGATTTCCTCCATTTCAGCGTATAGTTATGAATTTAAAAAAAAAAATTCTTACCTGTGCACCAAGATCTTTCATGTAGGGCTCAAGTTCACTAAACAGATCATAGCCTTGATGGAAAAAAGCCAGATGTGCATACATAAACGATAACATCTAGAAGGAACAAAGTAAATATTTATTCTCCTGAAAGTTATATCACATATCACGTAAATATGTCGCTTAATTCACATAAAGCACCTACAATTTCAGGTTTAATTTCTCCTCTCGTGTCCTGACAGTTTTACATCAATACATCATAGAGCTTCCAATGTTGTAAAATAAACATGCAAGGTAAAGGAAGCAAAGAACCAAGCCAAAAATCTCAGAAATCAGTTGATAGGATTAACCCCATGAGGAAAACAAAAGAAATCTACTTAATGGGCAGAAAACTACCTCTAATTAATGTCACCTGAAATTTTTGTTATCTCCTGTTTAACTGGGACATGTAAGCTAGAGAAGGCTACAGAATATTTTACTGATGATCCAAACCCATAACCTTTATAAACATAGCTGAGAAGACTGTCTAGCCTTAAAATAGAAAACAACTTCGGTGCAGAGCAGAATAGCAAGCAGTTATAAATCAGCCCAACTGAAGTTTCTACTTTTTAAAGAATTAAGAAAATTATGGGAGAGCAACTTCAGACATTTGAAAGCACTATTTAATTTGTCACTCTCTACCTCGATAAACTTTTAACAGAGATAATGTGAAGTAGAAAAGGGAATACAATGTGAAGAAAATTGGCACGCAAATATAGCTTTATATTAATTTAGCAGATATACTATTCATATTAAAATTTGCCCTCTTCTTAGAAATAGCAGAATTCATCTTAGAAGTAAGTAGCACTTACTGTTTACAAAGTAATAAACCAGAACTAAACAGCAGAATACTTGGCAGAGTTTGATTTTAACCATGAAACATATACCAAAGGATCAACAGTAGTGAAAACACCTAAGTGTTCAAATCTGAACCAAAAGGGTAGTCAAAAACAGTTAAATATGTATGTCCAGTTACAGTAAAGGCCAAACCGACAGTCACCAAATTGCCAAATGTACTGATAACATTTTGATTAATAAAAGAACTACATTTTTAACATACTGCTTTGTGGCCATATTTTTAATTTCAGATGGCTTAAAATACTTGATATATAGAGGATAAAGTATATCTTACCGATTTTAAGATTTCTGCTCTCCTTTTAGATTGAAGAACATTGATCTAAGAAAAAAGAACAAACAAGCAATTCCTTTTATTCTAAACTTCCTATTTTATTTGCAATTTTTCCCCCAGTAATCCCCAAATATACAAGCTAAAAACATTGGAAGAAGATAGCTCAATATCAGACTTCCCAAAGTACTTTTAAAAGAAGATGCATTCTAGTTCTGTCATGATATCAAAGTGATGCAATCGGACAACACTTGCAAAGCTTCAGCTTCATGGTGATAGTCACAATTTTCTCACATCAGAAAGGAAAATACAAGACACCTCATGCTAGCTAGAATGAATATAATACACCTTGCAAGCAAGGAAAATTGGTACCCGTTTTCAAGAGACTGAATTCAAGATGTTTCAAACCATGTGAGCTAAGCCAGCCCACCAACTCCTTACAGAAGCTGCACTCAGCAGCGCTGCTCTCTGCTGCCAGGGCAGAGGGAAGGATGGGGGCAGGGTTACTTTTCCCCTCAGACTCACAGTATTTAAGTGTCCCAAAAGTAGCTCCAGGCAAGCAAGAACACAATTAATTTCAGTAAGTAACTTTCCATGTGCACAGGTGAAGTCACTGACTAATGGTGTTGCCCTAGAACTTGAGGAATTTCACACTATATAGAAAAAACCCCTGATTTTTCACACTCACCTGGTTCCCCTATCTTTTTTGTTCCCTAATCTTTAAAGGTTGCCATCCAGAACTACAGATTTTACTTTAAAAGACCCACTTAGCAGAAACAGGCATGATTTTGTAATTTAACACCTCTATGTCAGTTCAGAATTTCAGCAAAAGAAATAAACTTGCTGAAGCTATAATCAAAACCAGATTGTACTTCTATACTTAAGTGATCATTATTTTGGAAAACCTTCTGCAGCAAAAATAATTAAGATTTGTTTTTATAGAATAAACCCTCAGCCTGTGAGGCAAAGAAAAATAAAAATAAAAGGAAAGCAAAGGTTTTGAGTTACAGTTTAAAGCCACTCTATCTACAAGGAGACCATAGTTGTGAAGCCATTTTCCCAAAAGAATCACGCAAGTAGAAAGAATTCCTAAAGCTGAATTCATTTTTGTCCATACAAATTCTAGGAGGCAAACAACCTGCAGTTCAGTGTGCACACAAGGAACTGACCTACTACAGTGGTGACTGCCAGCTTCCCCCACACCATTCAGTGTTACTACAAATAGTCCTGTGGGGCATAATTCACATGACTTTTTGAATGCAAAAATGACCTTAGTGTTCAAAAAGCAGGAGCTCAGAGTAGACCACTGACCACCATGCCTGTGAACATGCCCCGGCTGATAGGCTCCACTTCATTTTACAGCTCATAGTGCAATTTACAGAAAAGTCAGTTAAGTTTTAAATAACTGACCAAACTGTCACAAATCAAGATGATAATGTCTAATATAAAACCAGCTTAACTGTAAAGAGCTGTTCTGTGTTTGATCACAGGAGAAGCTCAGACCCATTTGGGAGCCCCCAACCTCTCATACCATCTGAGGTGCAATAATGCTGTTTTGCTGTAGTTGAGGGCAAGTATGAAGCAGATGAATTTTAACTATCAAGAGAACATTTATTACTGTATTACAGGATTCAAAGTAGTATGACAAAGAACACCTCTCAACACCCTGTGGGAGATCTTCACAAAAAAGGTAAAGGACAGTTAAGTTCTTGACTCCCCTTACAGCACAATGCCAAACTCCGAGGCATCTAGACAAGCGGGATACAACCCAAACCATGCAGCTGAAATTGCAGTAGTACCCAACACCCTAGATCAGAATTATTCAGGTAATTTGTATTTCCTAGGCTAGGTTACAGTTTTTACTTTAAATATATAAGAAATTGCAGCACATCCAACTCAAGAAACATTTAGGTAAGTATCAGGCAAATACTGGTTTTTCTTCAAAATTAATGTTCAACTTGAAAATTAAACTGTGTCATTGCAGCAAGGGCACTAAATACCAGAGCATTAAAGCAATAAGAATGCATCAATTAATTTTACTCAGTTTTTATTAAAGAAGAAATTACTTGCAGATAAAGTTGTTGATTTTTCCATGAATCTTCACAGCTTCCAATAAGCTTACAAAAAGAATTCCTACAGTTGTAAAGCACGTGTCTCTGACTACATGTAACAAAAGGTTGTGAAAAGTAACTTTTATTGCTGCCCTTACCTGAAGAACATAATCCAGAGCTATGTGTCGAAAACACTTCCGTGTTGCAGTCAAAATATTGGTTGCTTCCTCTACCTCGTGTTGCTTATTTCTTTGAACTTGGGCATTTTTCACCAGAGCATTTTCTTTCTCTTCACTCACTTTTTCAAACTGTTTCTTTGCATCTTTAAATTTCCTAATATCTCTATGGAAAAAGGAAATATGGATAACAAATGAATTCAGAGCATGAAAAAGTATTTAAAGCTACACCAGTCAGACCAAGCTCATGACTGCTATAGCTGGCTTCTTTTTCATATTTTATATTCTCCAATACATACTTGGGTCAAATGGAGATCCACAAATTATCACAGAAGCTTCTTGTCCTTCTTTTCCAACGAAAGGGCAAAATTGAAATGTAACTGAACACATGCTTACTGGGGAAAAGCTTTTGTCCCTCAAGCTTAAACAACTACAACATGTAATTGGATCAGTAACTTATCCTATTGCAACACTTCTGTAGCTGGATCTAAAACCTCCGTGATTTGGGGTGATTTTTGACAAAACCTTCCAAATTTTGACAAACACACTTCTCAATTTATGAGTGGCTATTTACAGGAAGGATATTTCACCAACCCATTCAAATCAGATGTTTTAAATTCCATTTTATGCATAATTTTCCCATTACAACTGCAAATTAACTTACTCTTTAACGAAAGTCTGAAGCTGTGTTTTAATTGATCTTTGGATTTGGTCAAACAGAATCTGAAAGAAAAGCATTATTATGTAGGTCAGTAACTTAGAGGTACTCACACCTTCTGATTTCAGAAATACAAATGGCAATTACACAGAATTAAGTAAGAATTATTATTAAACCACTGTGTCTCTAATATCAAAATATAAAACCCTTCACAGTAGTTCTGAAATAAATAAAAGATAAGGAAGAAAATAAGGAAAATAACACAAACCAAACATCTTTTGCTGTTCTTTTCCTAAAGACTGTGGTTATAAAGAGAGATAAGAGCTCCTGGCATCTTATTCTCTCATCCTGACGATATGAGACATGCCTAGTTTCATAGAAGAAATTTATTTATGTTAATTGTACAGTAATATTCCCAAAGAAACAACTTTGAATGTTAAGGAACATTTTTTTTTGGTTCTTAGACTTTCACAATTTATCAACAAGTAAAAGACAAATGAAACCATAGAAAGAACACGCTCTTAACTTCTGGCAAAAAACCCAAACCCGTGGATTGAAATTATGGCTGAAAATGTAACATACATGAGTATCTAGTACCAGCTCCTTTACATACTATGTTTGTAAAAAACGACCCAATGTTGGACTACTAAAAGGAATGGTTGATTCTTCAAGAATAAGTAATCTAAGCAATGCTTCCAAAATTTCTTATGATTTGGGGAGGCTGAGGGCTGGTGGGCACAAAATATAATCAACTCATTCGAATTGTAAAGTTTAAGATATCTGTTAATTCTTTAAGGCCAAATCACACCTGGATGTGAGACAATTTGTATTTTCTCTTATGACCCAAAAAATTCTAACTGGAAAATGAAAACACACATTCCTTCAGCTTCACATCTGCCCTCTGAGCTTTAGGATGGAACGGAACAGGTCAATGGCTACTGGACAAATCCTTTTGTCACTTCTCACTGTGCAGACAACAAATGTTGCCCCAATTCCCAACCCTTCTACACCTCCCATTCTGCATAACAAAAATACACAAGGCACCATCACAAAAATGAAGATGTGAAAGAACAAAAGAAAGTTGTAGCTGGCCCAGTTGAACAGAATCTCTCACAAAAAGTAAAGATTTTGAAGCATTAAATAATTTTATTGAAAAAGCAAGTCAAAAACTCAAAGTTTAAGGCCTAAAGTGTTTTCTTTAAATGTTCTCAGTCTTAGATTCTTTATTAAGATTTGGAAATGAGAAGCTATGTAATGCCATGTACCGACAGCTAAACCTTTACCAGTTCATCTCTCTTTTCTAGAGACACTGAAGGAAATCATGACTGAGTTTAAGTCACTCATTAACAGTGGTACTGCACCTTGCATCCAGTCTCCATGCTTGGAGGTCTTCAAGACCAAATAAGATAAACCCTAAGGAACCTGCTCCAACCTCAGATCTGACCCTGATTTAGGCAGGCAGTCAAACCACTCACAACTCCTGAGGCCCCTACCAACCAGAATTGTCCTGTATCTACCAGTAACACATAGAAGATCCTGTTTGAATTCCCACTTTGGGAAACCAGAAAAGCAGACAACTAGAATAAAGAACTTCTTGACAAACTGGAAGTCATGCTGGGACTACTCCCACTGCTGACATTTAAGCTTGCCAGCGCCTGGGGAATGCACCAGTCAAGATCAATACCAATAGATAAAACCAGATGGGAACTCAAATGATTAGAGGACTCCCAGAAATATGAGCCTTGCATTCTGCTTACAGTAACGAAGAGAAAAAAATGTGCTGGGCAGAAAAATACATACACATAATTTCCCCATAAAGAACAGAAAGAAGTGTCCAGACCCCGATCTGATCAGATTACAGCCTTGTCAACACATTACCTTTCATACACTCAAAGTCTAAGAAAGCTGCTCTTTGCCATAAGCTGTCACAGCTACTCCCCCACTGCTGAATCAGTGAAGATGCTGCATTAGTCTGGTCCCTGGCCTTATTTGTAGCAAAGCCTCACATGAAAAAACTGACAGTCATCCAGAACTCAATGGGAGCATCTCCTACCCCTTCCATCCTTTCTTTCCTCTTTCTTCCTCTAGCTCCTTCTCCCTCCTGATGGCTCTGTCAACTTGGTCAGCAACAGACCTTTCACTCTGAGCCAGGAAGCCCTGTTGAACTAAGCAGATTCACAAAAAGCAATGCAGGACCACAACAAGTCTGGCAAAGCAATTGTGCCTCACTACTGATGTTTGTGCCTCTTGTAAAAGCCACTTCGTTCTCACTCTGCCTGAGCACAGCAAGAGCATGGATGGGGAAAAAAAAGCAGGACAGAACTCAGATCCTACTTAGATATGAAAAGAAATCTTTTTTAATATGGTTTGTTCTTTGCTTTCTGCCTTCAAATTGCCCAAAAGGGAGAGTTGTGCTGTGCCAAATTTTACCAAAGCTGTGCAAGCCATGATCACATAAAGTAACAGCACCAACAATATAGGACCTATGTCAGAGGTGTCCAAAAGAGCAAACCATAGATAAAAGACATGATTAATAGGGTAACCAGCAGCAAGTTGTGTGATGAAGAGTGTCAAACAGGGACAGCCTGGGTTCATCTGCCCCATCTAATCTGCGGAAATTGCTGACATGAAAGTAATACTTGCTCCCACTCCTGCTGCTTTGAACCTTTGCACTCCCTTCTCTCTAAAACGCAATAGCCACAGTTCACTTACTCCCTTCTCTACAGCTTTCATTAGATCAGGTGCAGATATGTACACCTTGTATAATGGAAAGAAAATCAAACACAATGCTGTCAACCTGCTTTGCTTCCTTTCTAAAAGCATGCATTTAAAAAACCCAGCCTAACCAGACACTTTTAGAAAGCTAAGTTAATGCTAACAAACTTGTGTTGCATTCTCTGTACCTTGTCAAATTTAAAGCTCCTAGTGGATGAAAAACCCACATTTTAAGTGTCCTGCATATTTTCAGCACTTTGGAGACACTTCAGCCGGTTTCCAGAAATTTACTGGGAAATTAACGAAGAGCAGTTGGGCCAATGGAAGTGGAAGAAAACAGAAGAACAAACACATCCTTTTGGCTTTCAGAATACAAGACTAAACTCTTTAGAGGAAAAAAAACCAATTCGTTTTCAACACAGGGAAAACTGAAGTTTCTGATTAACTCTGACACACTAAAAATGACTATTAGTCTTAAATCCTAGCATTTTCTCCTTTCTCCACACTTGTCTAAATCTGCTATACTTCTAAAAAGAAAACTATATGCAAATCAGAGGTATTTCACTTTGTGTATTATAAAGGATAGGGGAAAAAAGTAGCAATTGTGGAAAAGGCAATCATTATTTCAGACCAGCAAAGGTATAAGCTCATAGTCTGTAACTGTTACCATCAGTTTGATTCAAAAAGATGGAACTATTCAGTATTTACCATCTTAGAGCACCAAAGCTTACAAATTCCAAATGAAAAATAAACCAAGATAGAAATCTATAGAAAAGGGGATATTCATAAATACTTTGTAAACAAAACATCCATAAAGTATTTATAAGAATAAAACCAGAGTTATTGAACACCATTTAAACCATTACTTTGCAAACACTATCAACAAGAAAAGCTTTACCATTAATCTACTATTAAATGTAACTGGAGGTGAGCTATCTATTTCAGCTAGAAATACTCACATTATGATAATTGATCATTTCCTGTAAGGTGTCAGAGAACTTCGTCAAACTGGTCTGTAAAGAGAAAATAAAAGTGGTTTAAGTTAAGCCCAACTAAACACACAGCACAAAAGCAACATTTCAGAGGTTTACAGCTTTTCAGTAAAGAACTTAGAAATTCATTTTCTTTATAGCATGATTATGAGACTAAAACCATAATGCTAGAAGGATAACATGGCTGTAATACCAAATAAATCTATTAAAGATACAAGCAACAAAAATGTTTTTACCTACTTGTATAAAAAGTACCAAACTGAGGGAAAGCAGGAAAAACTAAAAATTAACTAAAGATCTGGAAAGCTCACATAATCTAAAACATTAACTTACAATATTTAATATGACACTACTTAATATTTTTCATGTTTAATACTCGTACCCAAAAAACCTGGTTAACATTGTAATCACCAACACACACACTAATCTAATACATATTTTCTGAAATTTGGGAGAGCCCTGTCACTGCTGAAACTAAACAGCACAGACACCTGCAGTGAACCACAGCTGAAAAAACCTCACACTTAAAGAGATACCACAGAAAAAGGAGTTAAAAGGCAAATACTACTATAAACTTCAACTAATTCTCTTGCCAACCGTTACATTTTACCCTTTTTATGCTGTGTTTCTCTCCCTCCACTTTCACCTCAAAGAACTTACCTCAACCAATGTATCTTTACAGGAATATTGTGCAAGGTCTCGAATTCCGTTCATGAACTGCTTGTTGGCTGTACAAAATGCTTTTCCAGTATCAATCATTGCAATACAAAGCTTCACCAGCTAAAATGAGTATGAAAAAAGAGAGAAAGTGGAAGGCTTATTTTTGTTTGGTTTTTACACCATCATATAAACATGAATACACGGAGCTTAGTTAAGGCTATGAAATAAAGATTTCAAAAGTTAAATTCTCAGCCTCAGATTCTATGAAAAGCTTTCGACTGTAGAGTTACAGCTATAAAAATACTAATCTAGGTCAACTGATATGCCATTGGGAAAGTTACCACTCTATAAATTTTTAAATTATTTTTTACTTGATTCATTGTTAACTGAGATTTTGCACATACTTCAAGAGAGAGTTTTACAGGGGCAAAAAGTACAGCAACTAAAACATAACTGGTTAGAACCCAAGCAAATGATGAGGGTATTGTGGTTTCTGAGGAAAATCACCACAAAACAAACAAAAAAGAAACCCACACCATTTGCTTCATTCTAAGACACTCAGAATATAGGCACAGGAAAGCAAAAGGCTCTGTGCACAAAGCACAGCTGAAGAGCATGGTTACACCTCAGAAGGTGAAATCAATGTTTTCACTCACAGACTAATCTCTGATGGCTTTCCATCCCTACCACTCACTGCTTCAGTCAGCACCTTAGCTCTCATGGTACTGCAGAGTCTGATAGGAAGGTCCTCAGTATCTTCTGACTGATGTTTTCCCACTTCTTGAACCTTTTATGCACTGGGCCATTAATGAAAGAAAGAGTGATTACTGCAATGGTCAAGATGCTCTCTTGAGAAGGGCCGTATTATGATTGAGTTCTCTCACCCTAAGCCAAGCTAAGAATAAAATCAGAGATTGAACCTTCATCTCTGAAAGATTTTTCAAGGATGGTAAACAAATTTTTCATGAAAAACAACATAGAAGTACTTGATCCTATGTTGGGGCAAAGAAACCACCCAAGCATCCTTCCTGCCTTAGTTACCCAGTAATTTTTATGTTGACTCAGATCCTTAGGAAAAATGGAAAGCTAAGCATGATGTCCCAGATTCTGATGAATGTCCAAGTTGCTTGAACAATGAACAGAAAAACAAAAGTCACTATCAACATTAACCTTTTTCCGTCACCTTTGATTATAGTTCACAAGCCTGAACCCAGCTTGCTTTCTTCCAGAGAGGAAAAAACTGCAGACAACGTAGCCCAAAGTCAAAATTGTGGGACAATAAAACCAGTTTACTGTGAACAACTGAGCAGAAAAAGCTACCAACCAAGCCTAGACAAATTATCACCCTCAGGCCATAGTTGCTTCAGCTCACCCAAGAAGCTTGGCTTTCAACTGTAGTGTTGTACTACAAGGCCCTGAATAATGCCATTTAAGGAATTTGAAAATTCTTTTTTCCAAAAACAATCCTTTCAGACTGGTGGAAAAGCCAAACTTACAAGATACATTTTTCAGATCCTTTAAATACTTACTCTGTTTGATCTACCAAAAGATTCAACACCCCTACAGTAAAAGTGTGTGTTATACCCATTAGTTTCACCAAGATGCACACCAAATCAAAATTAAGGATCTTGAATTTATTTTGCACGAGCAAATTGTTAGATTATTAACTACAAAAACCTAGAAATATTATTACAAGTAGTAAACAATAAGTCTTCAGGCTGGACACCATCTTTATTTGTTTCTAGCTCTCTGCAGCCAGCTCACAGCTGCAGGAAAAAAAGGTTGCATTCAAAAAGCAGTTAAGGAGGTAAACAAATGACATCTGCCTGCCATGTGAAAACACAGATAAAAATAATTTAAAACATTTAGCATAAATGCAAAGGAAAGAAGACTTTATACAGATGAAAACCAAAAATAAGCCACTCTCAAAATACTAACAAAGAAATAACAAAAGCTTCCAAAAGTGAGGAAACCAATAAACAGATAGTAAGGAGTTGAAAAGATGTTACATATAATTTTTTACATACACGCACAAAGTATGACAAAAAGCAGGATGAATTTTACAGTAGTCAGGTCCTCCACACAACAGTGAAGGACATATATACCTGGCTGCTGTGCCTCAGATTACCAAAGACAGAAAGATTGGATTTTAAACCTCTAAAACAAAGAGTATCCAGGCGTTCCCACAGCATGCCGTTGCGGTAAAACAGGCTCTCGGTGCAGCGATGACCAAGGCCCGGCTTTTGTGCCCCGTGAAAGCTGAATGAGTTTGCACGCAGCTCCCCCGGGGCTGAGTCACAGGGGTGCAGTGAGAGGCCGGGTCAGGAGGGAATTGCACAAGCCGAAGCCTCAGCTGGGGGAAGGAGCGAGTTCACGCCGCGATTTCAGCTGCCCGGCGCTGCTTTGCTCCAGCTTGGCTTCCAAGCCCCAGCTGTGAGCTCGACCTGGATCCTTTTCCTCTGCAAGAGCAGAGTGTTTGGTCGGCCACTGACACTTCCCAGCTGTGAATTTTAAAACAAAACCGAAACGTATCTTATGATGTTTTTAAGAACAAACCTTGTTGAATTAAAAGCTTACCTTGTCAAGTTTCAGTTCCAGCTCTGTCACATCTCCTTCTACCTCTTCTAAAGCTGCCCTGCAAGCATAAAAGAGGTTTTCCTTTAAAATTTAACACAGAAATACTGTGAGTCTGGGGAGAAGGGGCAGACACTCATTCATTTAACTCATTTATTGCCATGACAGTTTTTCTTAAATTTCAGCTATAAAACAGCATAGATTTTAAAGAACCACAAGAATTGCAGGAAATTCAATGGTAAAAAGAAAAACGACATCACTGATAAAACATTGTTTATTGATAAAGATTTGAGATCAAATTTTATCAATCCTAATATTTGTCACACCAAAATAGGTTTCTTCTCGTATAGACAATAGTCTATACGTTTGAAGCTAACAACAAAGGAAAGAAACTAAAAGTCTGAGGGAAACTTCTTAACTCTTTTGGTGACCTCCTGGCTCAAACCTGCAAATGTTGCAGCTATTTAATGAATAACCTTGCAATGAGATTAGGAAAAAATACAGCACTTGCCATGTGTCAATTAACCTGCAGGAAGTTCAGATGGCACAGCTGATTGGATCATTTACCTCTAGTCTAGACTGGTCGAATCTTCCAGGCCAGTCAAATTTAACTTGCCAGTAAAAGCTGCTTTCATGGAGCATTGCTAAAACACTGCTTTTTTTTTTTTTTTTGCTTGAAAGCTCTTGTTTCTTGGGACACCTCCTTCCTTATTGCTACCTGAAAAAACAGAAGACTGAGGATGGATGACACTTATTCAGAGTCCATGAACATTGCTGCTTCATCAGACTATTGCCTTGAGAGTTGAATGGACTCATTTCTGACAAGGAGTGCCCTTGCTCCCATCACAGGGTGCCCATTCTTTCAATCATTCCAGTATAACTGGAATGTTCATGAAGCCACACTGTTTACCAGTAGTAGCCTGCCTAAGGGAAAAAAAAAAGTAATAGGAAGTTTTCTGTAATGCTTTTTGGAAAATTGGATCAGACATTTCATATTTCAGTCCTACAAAAAAAACTCAACTCTTCCTGGAAAAAGTTATACAGGCAGGGAAGAAATATATGGAGCAGGAATTTCTTAAGCCAACTTTATACCACTGAGGAAAGACTACACACAACCACAGCTTTACTGTCTCTTGCTAATTCCATTCTAGTTCACATGAGTACAAGCCAAGAACACACACACGCACAAAAAAAAAAAAGAGTGGATCAGGCCCCAAGCTCAGGAAAAGCAGTTTTTTTACAAGAACAGTTCTGAAAAACGCTGCCAATTGCTTGCAGATCTCAAACACTGAGCATGACATTCCCAGCTTTTGCAGATTTCACTACACATAGTTGCATTCCAGTTCTTGTACCTCAATGCATTCCCACAGTTATGTCCTAGGTTTTATATCTAAGCAATCCCTGCAGCTACACTTTGGCTTCTCCCTCTTCTCTAGCTTCAGACCATGAAGGATTTCAGGCAACATCAACTTTTCTTTTACTTTCTTTATTTTCTTCCATAAAGGATTCATTTCTATTTAAGTCTCCAGCTAATCTTGTTTCAGAAAGCATTAAGGAGAATTAAAAAAAACCCAAAACCCAAAGGAAGGAAAAGCATCTCAATATTTAGACTGCAATTTTGTATTTGTTTGTTTATAATCACAGTGAAACAAATTTTTATTTGTTTCTTTGGCATTAACATAAAAGCATGATTAAGTAGCTTGTTTACAGAACTGCAGCAAGATCTGATAAGAATATTTTTTTTAGTGTCTTTAACTAGCAAAGAGTTTTAGCTCATTAAGTCCTGTGGAGATAGAAGTCTAAGATTCAAAATGAAGAACAGAGATAAAGGGAGTTAGAGCAGGCAGAAAAGAAGACAACACATCTGTTAAGTAATTAAACCTCTATTCCAAGAGGAAAATTGTAAGACAATAAGCTCAACTGGAAGAAGCAACAACAGAACATCAAAAAACTGAAAAGGTAGGTCAAGCAAAAAGAAGCAGATAGAGGTATCATGGGAGAAAGAAGAGATACACCTCATTGTCACCCAATTCATTGCAGATCTTTGAAATGCCACAGGCCCCTGAGGCACCAAGCTGGTGCTCTGGGCTATTTCCCACCACTGCCATGTGATGGAGGGATGGCATATCTGGGCCCTACAGCTGGATATGGATCAAACAGCTGTTGGGTTCCAGCCAAAGCCCACTTTAATTCTATGGTTCTTTGCATAGAAATGACTACTTTCACTGTTTCTATCACATAAAAACCAGTAGAAGTTATAATCACGCAAACATATTCACAAGTATTACTCCAATACTGGATTACAAGCACAAAAACAATGGAGAAGATACCCTCAGACTCTCAGAACATAGATCCAACTATGTACCACCTAGTCACAAAAATTTTCTTCATGTTTTCATCCTGGGCTAGCAATACATTAAAAACAGCTGATCTGAGCTGTGCTATGTTAATGCTACCCTTGTTTTCCTTAATTTAATACTTTTTGAAGCCACAGAATACAAAGGTGCATTTCTCTCTGAAACATCCATGTCAGGCATAAAGTTCACAGAAAACTGTCATAATTCTGAGTAAATGTCACGTCCACAGCCAAGACCCACTGTCTAGCTATAAACACAGGAAGCAGTGGTGAAACAGCTGAGGACCAAGTGCCAGACCTGACGTAACAAAACTGTTGCTCCTTAGTGAAGTGGGAGCTGGGAGCAAGTTTTGCGTAAGAATGATCTCAACCAGAAGGCTCCAGCGTTAGGAATAAGGATCAAATCAGGTCCAGTGTATGAGTCAAACATCTGTGGCTTCCCAAGATGTTCAAATACTGCATGGCAGTGCACAAAACCAGAACAGCTGCTTAAGGGTGGAGGACAGCTTTTATAAATGAGCCGTCTCCCATACTCTTCATGCTCTGTAATGAGGACTCTCAGGAATGTACTTCTTTCCTCTGCTGTGCTCCTCCACCACCCCCCTAAAACACAGTTCAGTTTGCTAGATACAGCTTCCTGCACAGCTGCAGTGCAGGAGGAATATAGGAGATGATGGAAGAAAACTCAAGACCTGCCTTGCAGCTCTTTTCAATGAGGATAATGTCACCAGTCACCCAGCCTGGCATACGCGAAGCACAGCTGAACTCTGACGTCCATCATGGCACTCCCTTTAAGTGACCAGTAAAAGACTTTCTTCCACATTAAGGTACTTCAAGAATCCCAGGAACAAAACAGAATGATGATGGATAAACTCTCCTCTAAAAAAGGAATGGGTCACTCTTAGACCAGAAGATGCAGACACAAGCTAAGGAAACAATTTATCCTGGAGTAATCCACTACACACTGCTGACCATAACACCACACACACTGTGGCCACGGACAGGGGTCTGCAGGGCCTGTTTGCTCTCACAGAAGAGTGGCGATCGCCGGTGCTTTTAAAGTCATCTCCTCTTCAAACAAAATCTAACTGCTATTGAAGCCACATCCTATCTTTAGTCTTTTGCTCATTCATTCATCATATTCTAGCTTGCATTTTTAGATTGTGTTCCTGAAAGTGAGGAGGCTGGAATCAGTAGTCACTACAAATCAGATGCTGATGAACAACAAATTGGAGAGGTCAAAGGTGCTATGGGCAACTAACTAATAATTATTAATTCTAGTATTAATACATCACTATAAAAAACATTCAGAATAATAAAAGCCAATAGTAAAGTATTTTCCAATAGTGTATGTTTGGTTGTTTTTTTTTCTTTTAATTAAGAAAAGTTTTGATTCATTTCTTGAATATACTTGCAGAAGAACAGGAACAAGTCAGAAAACCAATTGCTATTCATTCTGGGGCTTTTGAATATATTCATATATATGAACTCATGAAATGGAAATAATGGCTTTTTACCACTGCAATTTCAATGGCATTATTGCTGAAGTCTTGTCCTCAAATCTTAGAAAGACACAGATCTCTTACTTGCACATATTCTGTGCAGAACAGCTCCTTAATGCACAATTTAGACTTCACTAGAGCTGACGTCCTTTCAGCCAACATCTACTACACCTTAAAGACAGCTTGAAAAAAAAGGTACTATTGAATGTGAAAACCTGGAAATGAGATATGTAAGTGCAAGATAAGAATATGGACCTGACGATTTACAGGAATGTCCCCTCCTCTGTCAGAGCCTATAAGGTGACAGATAGCAAAATAGACAGCAGACATTAATCAGAGGATAGACTATGACCTGTAAGTGTCATGTAAAGGCAAATTAAAATGCAGGTGTACCACCGAAGATATTACACTTGGTCACCTATTTGGTCTGCTTTGTCTCTTCCTCTGCCTCTACTTCCCTTTCCTCCCATAGCAGTTGCACCTTGGGATCACCATTCAGGTGCAAAGTAATTACTCACAGATGAGTTTAGAAACAGCCAGACTGGCTGCTGAGGGCAGCCTCAGGCCAGGGGAACACACACACCACTGTGACTGATGCCACTGGACACTTCCACTTTTCACTGCTGACCAAGGGCCATTTGCTGGTCACCAGCTTGCAAAGGTCCCTGTCCAGCAGCACAGCTGTACAGGGTTGTTACTTTTCAGACAAAGTCCTCCCATTTTTGCTTTCCCCTACCTTGCTGAGGTCCTGCTGGATGGCAGACCTCCCTCTGGCTTCTCAGGGTTCCCTCCAATCACTGTATACTTAATTTGATTTCCTTCATGTATAGTGAGATATACAAAGGTGTCTAGAGGCATGTTAACCAGCATGCCAAGAAGGAATACAGTTGGTACACGAGTAATGGCATCAGAAAACCAGAGACTAAAAGAGAAGCATGACATACTGAGGGACAAAGGACGCATACATGGAACAGTAAGGCCTAATAACTTTGGATAACAGCATAGACATATATAAGAAGAGTTTTACAACTTATGAGATGTGTCACAACCATCAATATGATCTGAAGAAAGAACACTGTTGCAGCCTGTCATAGAGCCCATTGAAGTCCTGGTTTGGGACTGCAGAGTTTTTTCCCTGCTGGCCCAGAGCCCCTCCAGACGGAGGAACAGATGATGAACTCTCCCTGACACACTAAGATGAAATTCCTCATTCATGCTAGTACTCCTTACATTATTAATTCTTCGGTCATTGCCACAAAACGTTTCATCAATAGATTGGAAAAAATTCTACGTGCCCTACATGAAGAGTAGGGCTTTTAATCAGAATGTTGACCCCCCCACCCTGAAATCCTAGAAATTTTGTATGAGTTTGGGGGATTGAAATATGGAAACATTTCCTGAACAGGAGATTATCATGTTGATGAATAAGCCCAGTTTTCAGGTCCATAACATGCACTATCTGCATTTCAAATTTCCCTGGAGAAACAGGAATCAAGTCTTCAATGTTAAAAAGAACATTCCTCTACTCCTCCCAAGTCAGACATCTCCTCGCAGAAAATATTCAAGTGAAATAAAGCGCGGGTATTTACTGAATTCGTAAAATTATTAAAGCAAAGGTTTGCTTGTAGGTATCACTTTTTAAGGTTGTCTGCACCTACAAGGTTTCGTTTCCCCTCAATAATTCATATGGTCTGATATAACAAAGTAATAGGACAAATCCTTTTAAGATGTACACTTCACTTAATTTGTTCTTTACTGCTAGACTACACATAGCTCAAAGATAACGAACATTAAATACAAATCAGTCTTCAAAAAGGAACAAGTTCTATGGCCCTTAACAGACGTGTCTGGAAACTCATTACCACTAAGCTTGCACTAGCATTTAACAGTCTGTATCACACAGACTATAAGGACTACTGTGCTACCTGCTGGATCGAAATCTTTAATTTTTTTCTTTCACTACTCTTTAGCAGTAAATTGCCAGAAATGCCTAACAGTGCTATTTTCCCAGTAGTTTTGCCTAATATTTTTCTCCTAAACTTTTTTTATCCCAGGAGAGCCTGACAGTAAGCCTAAGCAGGAAATCAGCAACCCATTTCCTCCACAAAGAGTCTGAGAAGCAGGATTTTCTTCATCTTTCAACTTTAGTGTTTTGTTCATCAGAAGACTGCTGTTAACAAGATAGGGACACAATGGTGACCATGAAAGCTTCACAGAAAAGAAGTGGATTACACTGCAAGTTGATAAGAATGCAACACATCACAATACATGTCCTGCACAACTCTGACTAGTGATTCCAACATCTGAGATTGGGTCAAAAGCTTTTTAGGAGGACTTACTATCAGATAAGGAAGTAGAACTACAGTATCAAGATCTTGCAACAAAAAAAGGACAGCAGAAAGGAGCTCAAGGAACTGATAGTGGTGTGCAAAAACCTTGTTGCTGAAAATTTGCCAACATCACAGAGCTGCTTTAATCTTTTAAATCTCAGCAACTACTCAGGATCTTGAACACAGAAGCAGCAGATGGAATGAGGGATTTCAACATTTGAACACTCAAGTATGTAGTCAGGTCAGGAAGTGGAAGCATAAATATAACCATCAAGTGACCAACTGCAAAAGATACAAGATAGGACATCTAAAGAATACACCCTGTTAGCCTCAAGATCTGGAGTTACCAGTCAGATGCTAAGAAGTCTTGTCAACTTTGCTTTTAAAAGCTGTAAGTAATAACAGTCTCAAGAAGAATGAAGGTATTAATCCCTGATTTGGAAAGATACCCCTTACGTACCTCAACCGCAGCCAATGCAGAAAGAATAAATATCACTACACAGCCCCAGCACAGGATTCTAAGGATCAATATGCTCAGAACTGATACAGCAAGACTTCACCACCTACACAGGAAACCTCATGTAAAGTAGAGGCAACTAAAGGTCTGAGTACCATGTAATTAAACAAGATACATATAATCTTAATATGAATCTTGTGTTTGCTTTGATTTCAGAAAAATAAGGTAATATCTGTCCCTTTCTTTTTGTAACTCCCTTAGTTGCTAATTTAAACCTTACACCATAGTTAGAGGAGCACTGCTGTGTACAAACCACCATAAGCTGGCAAAGCCTTTGTAACAAGAGCTCACCACATTTCAGAGGAGCTGAGAACCATTAGCTGTCTACAATTCCAGTTTTATCAGGTGGATCTTCTTTACTGAAACCTGAGGGAAGTTTCAGATTTGCTATGAACACTGAGTCCTCAGCAAGTATGCACCCTTTTTGTCCACTTCAGAGGTTGAATATTTTGGTAATACACTTTCACAAAACCAGAATGCTCTATTTGACAGTCAGAGGAGGCTGCAGCTTTGTTGTAACAAACCTGAACACGAATTTTATTATTTAGGTGAACATACATATGAGTGTGAGGTATATCTCACACTCAGTTACCTAAAGTGCACTTTACATGCAAATTAACAGTTTTATTGTGCAGTTTTATCATTCCCTCATACTGCAAAAAGACGTTTGTTTGCCCTTTATGCCTTTGCACTAAAGCAGCCAGTCAAATGAATCTAATATCAAACCAAGAGCGTGCACAAACATTAGAGTAGGACAATACAGAAATACGGAGTATTCGTGTTTTCCTCAAATTTACTATTTTCAAATTTGGAAAGGCCAGCCATCTTTCCTCCTCATTCCTTTCAAATGATAATGATAAACTATTAAAAAAATAAGCATTTGGAACTTTATAGCATAAAAACTACAAAATGCATGCGGTACACCCACAGCTCTGGAACTTCTTTGGGTACATTTAGTATCTTTTCTCCCACTACTTTTAGTCATCAAGAGATTTTAAAGACCTCGGGATGTCATTCATCTATTAAAGCTAACTGCAGGTAAGCTGTTTTTCAACCAAACAGAAGCTTACATATCCTTTACTTATTACATGCTAAAGGTTTTTCATCTCAAATCAACTGAAAATTTTCAAACAAAATCTTCCAAGATTGATATTTACAATATAGTGGATATTTTGCAATAGTAGGCATATTTAATGCTTCCCCTTGTCATTTTCATCATTCTTTTGGGGATATATCAAGTAGGATAAACAGGCAGATACATTCTTCAAAATCAGACATTTGACAAAAGAAATGAAGTAAATGAATACTTTTCAAAATCTTTCTCTGCAAATTGGAGATTCTTCTGAAGAATAATCCTGTAGATTCTTTTAAAGAATAATCCTGTAGAGAAGGTGTGTAAATGTGTGTAGTCTTTTTAAACAGAGTCCAATTTAGCAACACACAAATTCAGCCAGAAGCTGCATCCTCAATGAAACATCAGATTCCTCAGTCATCCTGAACAGTTTTTATCCTCAATAACAGCCCTGTCTGGCAAAGCCAATGCAATTGTTCTATTGTCGCAATGTGCCTTATCTGATCACATACTGGTATCGATGCACAGATACCCGAGTTAGTCAGCTAAAGCACCTTTGGAAATGATAGAGCAGAAGCATGTGATTTCCAGGGTGCAGTTCACCTTATCCTGACACATATGGCTAAAACAAATCAAGAGGCACTTGGGATCCAATCTTAATGAAGATTAATAGTTGTAAGGAGCCTAAGCCTAAGATCTGGCTTAAGAAGAGGGATGGTACACAGCAGATGAGATGAATTCTCCCTTTCCTGTTTAAGGAAGTTAAGAAAGAAGGGGCCTAGGTCATTATTTACTAAACACTTTCTAGAGACAGGAACTCCGAATGGTACAAGTCTAGGAAAGACAAGATATAAGCTGCATTTCCAGTTGAGCCATGAGTCTTTACAACACCTTTTGCTAGTGCCAGTTAAAAATCACAAGGTCCAACACCGCTGCACGTACATTATTTTTCTTCTTCATCCACCTAGTTCTTATTTGGGTTGTCTTAAACCAAAAGTATAATAACAACAGCATGTTATATAAAACCAATAGCATTGTTAAAATACCACATGTTCTTTACATTGAAGTTCATCACAAGAATCCAGCAAACACTGAGTCTGATTACTTATATAAAGTACTTGAAACAAAACCTGCCAAACCCAACACAAGCTACATCTTTCTATGTAAAAAATTACCAACATCCATTGGTAATTACCAGCACCCATTAGTGCCCACTCACCAGCAGCTTGAGCACCAAGGGAGTCATTGGAGAGCTGGAATCTAGGAAGGCATCAGAAGGTGGGACAGGACTTCCAGCACAGACTCACACCAGCCACCACCTCTGTGCCAAGTGGAGAGGGATCCCAGCTCAGACCACAGGGACAGAAGAGGCTCTGTGCCTCCATAGGTAGAGTCCACAGAGCAGAAACCCAAACCCCATCTCCCAGATCATACTCCACACCTCTTTTTTACAGGCTGAAGGGATAACATTCATGGCCAGAACTCTGAATACAACACACTTTTCCTTTGTTCCAAAGGATTGAATTCAAATTTCCATCTACAACATGTCACTCTAAATATCAGTGCTCTAAAATCTGATACCTGATCTCCAGCATTACATAAGTTATACATATTTTTAACAATAACTACAAGATCACGAAGAATTGAAGACTGGGATATTTCAAACGCCCAGAAATGTGTGTTTGATATCCATGTGTTCCTACTTAAATTAACATCTGGCACACAGGAAGATGGAAATCTGCAATTGTCTTGCATAGAATATGTTTTTTTAAATTTTATCAGACTAAATACATTTTACTACATACGGCTTCTCCAATTTCCTTGCATTATATCCAACTTAGAAACTTCAAAATCACATCATGTAAATTCTCACTAGCTCTGTTCATCCAGACAAAACTGTAAGCAGAGGCCTTCCTTTAACAACTTGCTGAAGGTAGATCAAAAACTCATGAAATGAAAGTTTGTGCGTGTGCACCTACTGTCAGATTCTTGTCCAAAACCACAATACAACTACTACAATGCCCATTACTATTGAAATACGAACTACAAAAATTATCCAAGGGCATTGTGCCTGAATAATGCAGAGTCTTAAAATATCAAATAGAAAATTTAGAACATCAAAAAGGAAGCCTGATTCACAGAAAGACTCACACCACACTAGTAAGTTTACCAGCCATCTGACAGGCATCTTCTCATTCAAAATCTCCTCTCATTCATAAAAGGAACTTGAATGAACTATTTTGCAACAAATTATTTCCTTAGTCTATCACTGGGTCTTGTCATTTGAAAATGTATACATAACATCACTCCATAAATTAGATTTTTCCTCCACACAGACATGAGTTCTTTGCAGTGCATCACATAACACAACTGATTTACTCTAGGTCTGAGGCCTGGCTACTTCTAATATTCATAAACATTCACCATAACATCATTACTCTGCCACATACACAAGGAATCCTCTTGAAAAGGTTATCAGGAAGGCAAAACAATGTTTGAGTCTACTGGACTGCTTAAAATTATCCAGTTTATGATCACAATAATACCTACTATTTCTCATGTTCTTGATCTGATCTTTTTGTCATGTGAAAGAGTGGCAACAAAATCAGGATTTACATTGCCCCACTTCCATACAGAGGAGTATGGAAAACTCCTGCATGTATTAAAATAACATTACAGTCTACACACTAATCTGCATGTCATCCTCATGGTCTTCCACTGCAGACACTTTAGCTGTTACTTTTGTTACAAATCTGCCACTAGCAAATAGCAGAGCACTTAAATCACTACCTAAACTCACAGGAATATCTAAATCTCAAAACAGCACAGTATCTGCTCACAGATGCATTTACACAGTTTAAACTTCTACACATGTTCTTGAACTGAATTCTGCATATACAAGTGAGAGGGGAAAAAAAGTAATTAAATTACTCAGAATTTATTCTTCTATTTCCTGCCTATGTAAACATGACACTTCTGCATTTGCATCACCTTGAGATACTAAACTGATTCAGGCAGCAAGGCCTGAATCCAGACTAAGGCAAAGGGCTCTTGGCTCTGTAAACAGTAATTTCTGTACCAATGTAAATTAGATATTTTCCTTTCCTTTTTTTTCCCCAAAACAGGTTATAAGAACAGAGTTTGCTTTGGAAAATTTTAGAATTATTTACTCTAGTAAAAAGTTAGCAATAATTTAAGCCATATTGTTCACTGCACGAAGTAAGAACAGGAAAAATGCTGACTAAAGAATGTGGTTCTGAGTACAAGATTGTCAAGAAGCTAAGGCTGAAAAAAGATCACAGGATGCTGCAAACATTGCTGAATTCAGCACATTTGCTATTCAGAGGCCAACAACTTCACAGATATGTACAGTGAAAAAATAAAGCCACCAAAAAGTCCACCTAGCCCAAGACACGTTTCTATTTTGTAGTTGCCACCTTCCCAATGAATATTCTATTTACTGACACTGTTTTCCAGAGATTTTAACATTGCTATTCCTCCCCTCCCAAAAAATATAGAACTACTATCTCCATAACTTCATACTTCCATAATGTAATTATGTGAGATGTGCTTAGCCAACATAAATGAGACACTCCAGGCTAAAGAACCAAACCTCTTCAAATCTATATTTAAAACCTGAATGACTGTAAGGACTTGTATAATTACAGTTCCATTGCACACACACATAAATAAGCTGTCCTTCTAATTCTGCAAGTACTCATTAAAGATCAGTTGTACAGACTTAATTAACATCAGTTCTTCAGCAACCATCCTGCAGCCATGCTATAGAAATGTTATGATAACTTGCAGATTTTATCACTACTTCCACTACAAGCTCCCTTCTCACTGTGGATTTTTTTTAAACACTTCCAGATAAAAATGTAAAAAGACTAAAACTGAGGAAATTAGCATTTTAAATTCCTATTAGCAATTTAAGATATAGCTAAGAATTTTAAGTTTGCTCCTGTTAATGTAAATCATAATCAAACAACAAAGAAACAGAATCACCATTATAACCCTATCCTTTGTTATTCATAACTGTGCTAGCCAACATTTTTTTTACTATTATTTTAAAAATTTAGGTGCACTAACCTAAAGAAGATGTCCTGATTTCAGGACACATTTCTCTAATCTCCATTAGGAAGGATTGTTAACAATTTAGTACTAAGTTTTTTCAGATTTAAAATATTTCAGAGTGAGAGATTTTTCAGAGATGTATTTGAGAGGGAGCTTCAATGAACCTTCTTTATTCTTGAATGATTTCCCTCAAAAAAATGCTCTAACATTGCATGCTATGTTCAAATACATCCTCCTTTCTTTAGGTCCATCGTTTTCTTAATGTACATTTGAAAGGCATAGTTACAGATTTAAAGATAAACCAATCATTGACTAGAGCCTGAGTAGACCAGGACAGTCACTGCAATCTCCACAAAAGCATAGAATTAGAAATCTAGAATCAGTTTAACTAAGTTTAACTCCACTAGACTCCCAGCAGTGTGGACAAGGATGTTGTACACGTGTAACTTACTGACAGCCCACCAAGACTGTCCTCCACATCACTTCAGCTACAAAAGGTGCACTTCTAGAGTCTCATACAGGAAATCATAAACGTTAACAACCACATAAGTATGAAAAATGCTAAATGCAAACTCACAAGCAAATGCTTGGCAGCTTTTTCTTTTGACTTATTGTATCTTTTTTCCTATTCTTCTGCAATACTTTCCACCCTCCCCTGCCAAGTACGTTGCAAGTTTGCTTTTCAGTCCCAAACACCAAGGGCAGAAAGCCCAGACCAAATATTTCTTTGGAAATTTGTTCTAAAGCAGCTAGGTAAGTCTGAGCAAAACTAACAGAGTTTATATGCAGAGGTCTTGGTCACATCCCTCTTCACACTTGAAATGAGGCTGAGTTCAGCCCCAGGAGCAGCCTCGGAGATTTCAGTGGAGCCACATCCACACATATGGGCTGAGCTATAAACCCAGGCTGAACACAAGGGGTTTGTTGCCACTCACAGAGGGTTGGGAAGCAGCTGCCCCACAGCACCCTTCCCACTGGAACTCAGCACTGAAGGGACAACTCTATTGAGGCTCCTATTTCTACCTTTTCTCCAGAAGGTAATAAGTAGATCAAAGTGTACAGGTTAGGTACTTTAGATAATTTCTCTGACTACTAAACACAACATATTCCAAATAGGTTAAAAAAGTCACTTTCTTATATTCCTCTTAGTTTAAGTGAAAAAGGTTTACTATTATTTGGGAAACAGATGCTTAGTAACAAACCTTTGGTTATACAGTACAAAAGAAGAAAGAAAAAAATACATCATAAATCCAGAAAGTGGCACAAGTAACCTCTTCAACCTGCATCCCCTTGATAAGCATGAGGTGCACCTCAGCTGGCCCCATGTAGACAGAGCAGGGCCAAAGCCACAGAAGAAGAAAGCCAGCACATAGCAGGGAACTCCAGCGACAGGCTAGGCTGATACCAGGCCGGCCCAACAGAGCAATGCTTTAGCTCAGCCTAAATGGGGGACTCCTCAGATGAGTCCCTTTGAAGGGAATACACTGTAACCACCAGTTCTACCCAGAAACAATTTTATTAAGAATGGTAATGGACAAGTTTCGTTTATGTTTTGATCTACCTCATTCACCCATCATCTGATCTGCAGCTGGGGTCTCAGGAAAGGAATAGAAATTTAAATGCAAAAAAAATTTAAACTTCGGCAACAGTGACAGATAAGAACAAAGAAATTATCTCAAAAACACAGAGCTTTTTACTAAAGCATTTTTAAAGACTGGATCAGCCTGAAAGTTTTTGAAGAGAGCTCTACAATTGCACATGTTGCGAGCAATTGAATTTTGCTTTTTCTATTATTTTTGTTTATCAAAATTGTTAACCGCTACTTAGAGCAGCTGTATTTCCACATCAGTTAAAATTGGTTCTCCTTTCTAGTAATTTAGCTCCAGTGATTCGTGTGGTTGCTACAGTGATACCTCATTGAGAAAAAAACATTCTAAAGGCGGAAGAAGAAAAAACGACAATGAAACAGCAATGTAAAAGCCTGTTCCATTAAACTCTGAAAATTAAACTCTCATTGTTTAAAGGAGAAAGAATTATTTCACAATGCTACTTGCATATAAAAAAAACGACTGTAGGAATGCCTGATTATATACACAGAACTTGCCAGCACAGCTCAGTTCTTATTGTTCAAGGACTGCTCCAAGGCCCCTCCTCAGGCAACTTCTTCATTTGATGGGAAGCCATTGACACATTGTGGAAGAGCTGCACATGCATTTCCTTGCTAGATCTTTGGTCTGTCCATGTTTTAGGAGAGGGGATTGTGACAGAAAAGCATGTGATTTCAGCAAGATGATTTTCAAAGCAGATTTAGGAAAAAAAAACATGACTACACATTTGCAAAAGTTTGCCTGAACTCACAGCATTTCCCACCATCTTAAAAATCAGTCAAGTCTCCAACTCCAAACTTTGGCATGTTGTAAGTTTACAAATCTAGTGATGCAATAAGCCATTATTGCTTCAAGTTTTATAATTCAAAGATTTCTTTATCATCTACTGGAGGGAGGAAAAAAAAAAAAAGTATGTCTTGCTATGAAATAATCACACTTCTGATCACATCACATCACACTTCTGATGTGAACCTTTAGAGCCATTATTATCTAATCATATATCAGCACTTCAACAGCTACAATCCATGGTCCCTTCACGAGCACTTTAAGCAAGGAAAGAGGCCTTAGGTTCTGTGTTTTGGGTCCCAATTAAATCTCAAAGCCAAGAAATATCAACATGAACTTCACAAGAAATAGACAAGCAAGGAAGCCATGTGGTTGAAGCCGCCTGTAGTAGCACATTTTGAAAGATTTAAATAATTCCCCTTGAAAACAGGGATTCAGTGGCTCAGGAACTCTGATTCACCCATGTACTCCCAGTTCACTCCACGACCATAAGAAAGTAACCTGTGACATTTCTATTCACTACATACCTCCCAACAGGTTTATTTAACAGCTCTGACAAGTATACTGATGAGAAGGACAGAGGCTACACCCTCCTGCTCAGCAAGGTCAGGAGAAAGCTGCAGCTCGGCTTTGCTACAAGGAACACAGAGCAAGGAAGTGCTTTGTGTCCACACTACTCCCTGCAAGAATATAGGACTTTGTCAAGACCTTGCTCTACATTAGTGTCACTATCATCCCTCAATAAAACCACTGCAGTAACCTTCATTCATAAGGTTCCTAGTGTTTGGGTTGGGTAATTCATACAAACACTAAGAATAACCAAAATTATAACAGCAAATATTAATGACTAACTTTTTTCAGAAATACTACAGGAATTTTGCCTCGCGATTTTAACCATTTCCTATCAGTTAAAGGTTGGAAGGATGTTTTGCTGACATCAAGTGATTACACCATAAGGTTTTCTGCAACTTCCTCGAAGGTAGCAGTATCAGACTGGGAAAAAGACCATGAGGTACTAGAAGACCCTAACAAAGGATTTTCTCCGGTTCTTTTCCATGAAGGAAAGGAACCAAGAGGGGCATAAGGAGAATGGTACAAAGTGAACTCAAATGAACTAGTATGCCTTACCTTGAAGGAAACAGCAACATACTTCTGCTCACAAATTTTAGTCACAACTTCTTGTTTTCTTGAGTGTATTTAATACTTCAGCAGGTATCAGTGATTAAAAAAATGCAAGTACTGATATAGTTCTGTGGTTAAATTACGCCAGTCTACAACTGCATTGTCACCAAATGGGATGGACCAACACTAAATACAGTTGTCTCAGAAAGTGCACACACTAGCAAGCATGTCCAGCTCAGGACAAAGTTTTGTGAAACAGCTAACCCAATGTAAAAGTTCCCTGATGCTCTAAGGGAGGTCTCACTTTCCACTACCTTCCTCTAGCTTTGCTTCTGGCAGTGAAGTTTCCTCTCTCTACTCCCCATAAGCTTTAGTAGGTTTCACACCGACTGAGATGCTGACACAACGCACTAACCTGGCAGAAAGCCATCCAGTCTCTTCTGCCAGGGCACCCAGCTCATTGAAGGATCCAACAACACACGTCACAGCCACCAAAAAACCCGTGGGAGAAGCAGCCAGCAACAAACTGGCAGCAGAGACAGGAGCAAAGGAGGGAAGAACAGGAACTCCAACTTCTGCCAAGGGTAAGCCATTCAACCAACCAACCTTCCTTCTCCAACTTCCTCTACATCCCAGAAACCACAGGATTGCTAAAGCTGACACAAAGAGGAGGTGTGAACATACGGCCAGAGAGCAGAGAAAGAGCAGTACTATTTCCGCCTACAGCCAGAGCTTACCACAGAGCCACAGACACTCGAGAGATAGGCTCGGCATGGGACAGGAGGGGCACAGCAGTGACACATCACGTCATGGAGCTGTTTGCGTCTCCACCAACTAGCAGCGTAATACCAGGCACAGAAGAAAGCGTGTGTACGTAGGCACAGACCAGCCACACATCCCACAGAGAGGCACAATTATGTTGAGTAGATACAATGGTGTAATATGTGTATATATATATATATACAGAATGGGTGAAAACGTAAGGAAAGACTAAGGGAAAGTTGCCTGACATAAGCAGAAGTAACCCCACAGCAATGATAGACAACTGATCACTCGAGTGGGGAAAAACAAAAGAGTGCATGCCTTGCTCTGACAACAGGAAGTAAGATGATACTGAGCTTGTTTGCTACTGGCACCCCAACAGAGGCCACACCGAATACGGACCATGCAGCAGACGCAGGCAGGAGACACTGGGAACTGAAGTGTGAGCACAACTGTGAAGAACGGAAGATAGTCCACCAAAGAGCACACCCTCCTGAGCCTCAGCTGACATTGCTTCGGCTGACGAGCATTCCCTGCACCAGCCGCCCGCCACCATTCACCCCCATCTCCTCAAAGGCGGGCGACTCCAGTAGTGCTCATTTCACTCTGCGCTACCTCCACACGAGCCCCGGACACTGCACACTGCCCACCCAGTCCCACCTACCACACATGCTGCCCCTTTTCCTTGCACTTCCCGTATCCCCACTCCCCTTCCACCTTAGGACCTCCACACCCCAGCAGGACCCACAACAGCCCCTGCCTGCTCCTCAACGCAAAGCCGGCTGGCCACAGCTCACCAACACCTGTCACCCCTAGGGCCCCCACAGCCCGGCCCGCCCCGCACACACACGGCCCTGCTTCCTGTCTCCCGGCACGACCCCGGCCCGGCCCCTTCTCCGCGGCACCTGAAGCGCGGCGAGTCCTTCAGACACTCCTCGAAGTCCACGGTCACCTTCATGGTGGCGGGGCACGCCGCTGCCTCCGCTGCTGCGGCTGCTGGCGGCGTTGGCGCGGTGAACCCGGGGCGAGGCGAGGCCGGGCCAGGGCCGGCGGGCGGGGCGGGGCGGGGGCGGTGCTCGGGGCGGGGGCGGTGCTCGGGCCGGGAACCGTGGCGGGAGCTCCCTGTGCCCGCCCCGCTCGGGCGCGATTGACGGCCCGGGCAGCCAGCAGCGACCGCCCGCGAGCCCGAGGGGCGCACTGGCCAATCACAACGCGAGAAGGGAGGGCCCAGTGGGGAGAGCAGCCAATAAGCGTGGCCGCTCGGGAGGGGCAGCCAACCGCCGGCACCGCAGCGACTGCTCCCGCCCCGGCGTGCTCAGAGTGACAGCCGCGCCTCCCGCCAATCGGCAGCTCCATCGCCGCTGCTTCCGCAGCAGGCGCCAGAGCCCGGCCCGCCCGGCGCTCGCCGCCGTGACGCTGCCGGGGGCGGGACGGGCCGTGTGGCACCGGGTCCTGCTCAGCCGGTTGTTGGTATTTTGATTTTTTTAAATTAAAGCTCTTCATTAAACCGGGGAACCTCTCCCTCGGGGTTGAGACACGCACGGGAAGGCCCGGCCGGGCCCCTGAGCAGCTGTCCCCAGTCAAGAGCGGTCCCTCAGCCGGGCCCCGCCCCCAGCCTTGGCCCCGCCCCTTGTCCCACCGGGCGCGGTGCAGCGGACGGTGGGGCGGGCGCTGCGGTAGGAGAGCACCTCGGGCTCGGAGACACACAGGGGCTGACATGGGCTCACACCGGCTCACAGGGACACACACTTGGTCACGCGGGCACACGCGCTCCCGTGGGCAGCCAGTGTCCCTGCTGAGGGTGCCGCCAGCGGGAAGAAAGCTCCAGCTCCGGGTGCCTTTCAGTGTGATTCACTTCTAAATCGAGGAAGTAACTCCTGGGGGAGACTCAAAAGGAGTTTTTGACGGAGAAATGCAAACCGCAGATTTTCCTGTCAAGGACTATCAAGTGTGCATGTTTGGGTTTCTTACCGAACCTTTGTCCGAGAATACTTTCTGAACTAGGATGCATCATATTTTGAAGTAGAGTGAATCAGAGTGAACAGGACCATGTTCGTTCTCTCCAGTTTGCAGTGAAGGACAGCAGAACATTGTAGATTTCTGATCGTTCATAAGAATACAGAAAAAGATCTTTAACCAGTTAGGCGCTGCTTATTGTTCCCAGATGTAAAACTGACAGACAAAGAAGCACCAGCCATCCCCACTCCTCCTCAAAAGCAGCGACAGAGAAGTAAAAGTTGCTATCCAAGTTAAACTTGTCAAAGATGAAGCAGTCACAACCTCACAGGCTCCATCCTGCAGTCACAAGGACGCCGTGCTGGGAAGCTGACACAAGAAGATGATGTTCACTCTTGGCTTCTCCAGGAGCTTGAGGAGCTGCCATACCTGCTTCCAGCAAGCCCACGTATCCCCTGCAGCTTTCACACCTCACCCCAGCATATGCACTAAGTTTCACTTCTTTTTTTCTCTCTTTCCTTTTTCCATATTCTTCCCATTCTCTCTCCTCCACTTCCTTTCAGTATTACTAGAAGAAACAGTCAATACAGAAGGATGGAGGGGAACATAAGACTTCATTCCAAGAAGCTGAATGCCTGTTGTACCTTTACTGTCCCTCCCTCAGTTAAGGTGTCCTTTCACAGAAGCAGAGGGACACACTTTTTGGTTCAGTCAGTTGTGGTTTAGGGTGTCAGGTTTTTTTCTTTTTCTAAGACTGGTGAAATGTCAGAACCAAACTACAAGTTACACAGATGTAACAACTGTATATTTTTGTGAGCTGTCCCTCACCAAAACTAGCCAAACTACTACTATTTTCATTAGGGATTCAAGTCACACCTACTCAGGACAAGCAGCATGTTAAGAAATATTTGTAACACTAACACTGCAATTATGTTGTGAAATCCCTTTTCAGCTAAAGTATGCAATTGAAAAGAGCCCAGCTCTGTTTTGAAGAACAGTTTTACTTCCTAAGGAGTAGTCGGTGTTAGTCATTTTCCATTACTCCATGCTAGCAAGTGATGACTCAGTGTTGACCATGAAGAGACAGACCAGCTGTGCTTAAATCCTACAACACACAAAGAAAAATACCTTGAAAAATGCAACTTTTTCTGTGGTGCTGCTATCTTAAGTTCATGACTCAGGTTACCAGATCTACCCTCAGGTCTAGGCAAGCCAGCAAATCTGACTGTGTGAACAAACCAATTTACATCAAAGTTACACTAAATAGGAGTCATGAGGAAATTGCAATACTGGTTTAAGAATTTATCTATGAACACACCTGCAAATTTTAGCTGTCAGTTTCTTCTGAAGAACTCCAAGAAGCCAAACATTACATTAGTATTAGTGCCATAAGGTAGTAAAGAAAACAATGGTTTTATTTATGTTGTGACACTTAATACTGGTTTCAAACAGAATAATTACATTTGTGAGATGGCATCATAATACCACAAAAAAGCATGTTACAGAAACAAAGAGTTCTGGTAAGATGTCCATGTTTCACATGAGAGAGTGAGCTGTGGAAAAAGTATCTGCAGTTTCTATGAATTATGTACAAGCTGGTGGGAAAGAAACTGGACAGAAAAAAAAAATCTATACACATGAGTTAAGGCTCTTATTTGCAAGTGATCTTCCTATTGGAAGCATACTGAAAATGCTTTCTCTAAACAGGATGCAGCTTGAGGACTTAAACCTGTGCAAGAAGCTTCACAATTAATGGTGCTGTGGAGCTCACTGTCCACATAAGTAAGAGCTGTGTTTGTTTCCTCTTTATACCACTCTGTATTGTACAAATGAGTCTTTACTATATGCACCTAAAGATAAGGATGTGCATGCAAGCTAAGTCCCCATCAAACGTAAAAAGAGAAAAAGCATTTGTTCTTGTTTCCATTCAGCAGGGAATTCTAACTGATATTTCTCAAGCAGAGGGAAATCAGACATCCCTTTGTAAAAAAAGCTATATGGAGTTTCTGGAGCCACTGCAAAGTAAAACTTGCCAGATGTAGCTTTTAAAATGCATCAAGGTATAAGCAGAGAAAAGCAAGTAAACCAGCCTTTCAATTAGAAGCAGTGTCAGGGACACTGGGTTCCACTCCTGCTGAGGAAGATGAAGAAGCACCGTGAACAGAATTTTTGCGAGCACTGAGAAGAATGAAGAGAACAAAGCGTTTAATAAAACCCCAAACTAAATCAAGTTTCAAAATGGCATCAAACTTGGAACTTAGGTGCTTGGTGGCAAAGAAAAAGAGACATCTCCCAGACAGCTCAAAATCACCTGAGTGATGAAGGGACCTGCTATACATTATGCTGTTCATTCAAAACCATCTTCATGCATTTGTGTACTGTACCTCCCTCAAAGCTACATACTCATTTCATTTAGGATTTTGGAAGCCATTACAGGAAAGGTCTTTATTGGAAGTTAGCAAAGTTTGTTGGTTAGACCTTGTAAGGTACAAAGAAACCCTGCTGAGCACCAAAATGGCCTTGGACACAAGAAAGTAGGGGGTCAAGGAGGGCAGGACATTAGCTCAGGTAAGAGCTGCTGCTGCTGGATTCTACCTTAACTGCAGCTATGAAGTACCCATGTGTACTTAGCACAAAGTACAAGTGATAAGTTCCACAGCCTCACAGAACACATCGGTGCTACCTGCACACATTGGTCACACATCCATGCTCAGTCTGAAAGTGACATGGCTGTGCTGAGCGCTGCTGTGCTCTTGGCAGGACTTCAGTGCCCAGCTGCGGCAGGCCAGGCCAGCAGCTGCTTACTCTGAAATACAGATCAGTGCACACAGGCCAACACTCTGAACACTGCAAGCTGGTATATAAAGGGTACAAACCTGAAGTTTTGAAATCCTATTCTTGGGAGCCAAATTGAAAGCTTCAGTAAATGACTTGAGGAGTCAGAAGTATCTAAATGCTTACTCTTTGCCCTTGTTTACTCTATAGAAGTGACCACTTCTGATAGAAGAAGAAATAGCATTCTCCATTGTTGAAAAATTAGCATCACCACACTGGCCAGAATCAAGAGTTCAGGTCTTGTGAAAAGATGCTATTAATCTTGATTCAGGACCTTAGAAGATTAACTAACCCACAATTGACTACCCTGTTACCTACTAAGGAGAGGAGATAGTTGGGAATGGCGCACTACAAAACCCAGTTAGCACAACTCACAGGTAGCTTTGGCAATGCATCCAGTCTAATGAATCACTCCTGTAAAAATCTTTCAAAGGACAGCATCCTATCGCCTTATTCACTCTCAATTTTTCTGGGACTCCAGGAAAGCTCACACTTGAGAATGCATATAACTGTAAAATAACTTTCATTCCTTTATTCAAACTTCACATATACAGTGGAGAAAAAGACATTTTAAAATAGATCCATATAATTATATGGATTTTTGCAACATATCAAATTCAGATCAAAATTAAGATATACACTGTATTTCATAACCAAGCTAAAGCTTAAGTGTATTCTTCATTTGTATAATAAAACCCAGGAACTACTCTGAATACTGGAACATTCACCAGTCAAATTCCACCCACTGAGAAGTTTTTACAGCAATTTGGAGGTGAAAAATCCCTCTTTACGGCTATATAACCACACTGTAAACAAGTATTTGAATTAGGCAGTTTCCCTTCTAGCTTCCAAAAAGCCTTCATTTTACAAATGCAGTTGCTGTGAGTTGCAATGGACACAGGAAGATTCAGACCAGTGGTTTTCAGTATGGAAGTTGTCAACCCCAAACGAGTAGATCAACAGCAGTTATCTTTAATAAAGAACAGCCAGATCCTAAGCTCAGCACATCTTCACAGTCCTGATGTGTATTTCCTCGTGGCTGGGTGTTTTTCCTCAGGTGCTAACAGCACAAACACTGTTCATGCAACTGGAAAGAACCAAACATTTGAAACAAGAGCCAGAAGAGTAACAGTGGATGTGATTTTTAAGAGAAAAGCTGGAGGAAACTTGCATGTTCTCACAATAAACCAGGGTGAGCTCCACAAAACAACCAGTCCCGATGGAAGAGGTTATGATAGTTAAATGCAAAGTTCAAGTTAGCCGTTTCCAGTGTAAAAACATTCCCTCCACCAAATGTTAGTACTGCTTTAGTCAGAAACTAACAACCAATTCCAAACACTGCTCTTAAGAAATAACACAGCTCTTGTTCTAAAGACTGGGAAAGTGCAGGTAAAAACATACTGAAATCTAGATTAACAGGTCAACACTTTACAAAAAAAAGTTGTAGGACTTGAATAATCCCTTTTTAAACTGCTTAACATATCTGATAAATAGCTTGCATGTCAATCTGATATATGCTGTACCATCTGGCTCTTGAATCCCAAAACTTTCCATATGAGACACCACATCTAGAACACACTCAAATAAATAGTGAAAAACCAAAAGATAGTGTTTCAAAGCAAGAGTAACAGTACATCACGCAAGATAATCAGCGCTATACATACAGGGAATGCCATTTTGGTTGAACAGATTATGAAGCAGTATTCTCCATGAAATACTAGGCACAAGAATAAATCAATTAGACAGCTTTTTCTGCCTAATGGACAAGTCTAAAATTAACATTCTTGGCAATACAACATTGCAACTGATATGCTTCTTAAGAGCCTTAATTGCAAAAATCATGAAGCGATGTTTATATTTGTGTCTTTGACAAGCAGTTACAGTTCTGGACAGATTTCTTCTATGCTGTGTGCTCTACTTTCCAGCTGGTCACGAGTAACATGTGCTGCGTAAGAAAGATTACAAAAAATAGATAATTCTTCACACCCATTGAATATTTTCACAACACACACAAATATCCTCCTGAAATCATCTTTGCTTCTCCAAAGATAATGTTTGCCAACCCATCTTAGCAATGTATAAGCTTCTAGTTGGAGAGTGCAGAAACTTCTAAAATAGTTATTTCATCTTCATGCTCTAAACAGATGGCCAACACCACTGTTCAGCACACCCAGCACTGAGTGCTCACCACCCCTGGAACTGGGAGGATTTAACTCAGGCATTTAGAACTAACACATGAGGTTCCTGAAACACCAGCAAACATAGTATTTCCCAGGTCAAATTTCAGTTCCGTATGAGACACTTGAAATAAAAACCCCCAAGTTTATATGTGAAGGAGTACAGTCAGTTGTGTCTTCAGGAAGTTGTTAACTCATTGCTTTGAGCAAAAGCACAGCAATAAATCAGAGGAAACTTGTCTTTAGTGCTGATCAAAGAATACCTCATCAAAATGATGATATTCTTTTTAGAAGGCCAGTTAGGCTTGGGCATGAGTTAGATTTGGTAACATGCAGTTTAACAAGCAAACAGCACAGTTAACCAGCAGAACTGATTGCTGTGCGCTCCCAGCCTTCTCTCTTAATTCATCTTTAGGGTGATGGTTGCCCTGGTTAAGAAAACACAACATATTCTGTATCTACCGAAGGCCAAAGGGCACACCCAGTCAGTGACAGCTCAGCTGCTGGGTGCCATCTGAGCAGGGTTAGCAGAGCAATGCAGCTAAATGAACCAGAAAGAGAGAACAGAAGTCTTACTGCTTGTCAACTGAACTGCTACAGACAACACCCTCTGGCTGATACTTTCGTGTAGCAGAAGATAGGTCTGAACTGAAATCATCATGCTTAAATTTACCTACATCAGGAATATTTCCTTCAGTGATTTAAAAGAGAATTTCTAAAGAGAAGGTTTTTATGGAGAGAAACAAAGGTCACTTCTGCTGGCAAAGTCTATTTATGTTATTCATGAAGTCATAAATAGCAAGTAGCCAGAGAAGCTGAAATGCTGAAGCAAGCAAATATAGAATTACAGAATGGTTTGAGCTGGAAGGCACCTTACAGGACATCCAGCTCCAACCCCCCTGCCATATGCAGTCTGTTACAACTTCTACTTTCTTTTCTACAAAAGAGCTTGGCTGCCGGAATCCATATGCATGGGTAAGGTATGGCTACTTGAGGCAAGAAAGGAATGATCCATCCATTTAAAACACTTCGTAGCCACAATGAAGGCAGGAGCAAAAATATACAAAGAGTTCTCACCATCACTGACTGGACTGGCCATCTTCATTTCAATCAGCAGGAAATCTCAGTCTGTAACCAAGAAGTGCAACTTGTGTTAGTGGACCTAGTGGTATCAGACAGGAGCCTCCTTAAGCCTGCCCTGAGTCTTTAGCCCCTTCTTTGAAAGCAGAGTGTAGAGATTAGAAGGGTACTGTTAGTTTTACTCAAATACAAACGAGACAGAATTAGAGGGTAGAAAGGAACATCAGATAAGAGAAGCACAGAATCTTTAAGGGATCTTCACGGATAAAAAAATTCCAAGTGAGAAGAGATTCTCAAATTGCCTGAAAAACAACTCAGGAGCCAGTAGAACCCCAGAGTCACAACAGACCACTAGGAAATGCCTCTTATGTCACATCTTTACCTGCAACAATTGTCAGTACTGCAGTCATGTTATTCCATTGGAATAAAAAGACATTGCATAGCAGCTCTCACTCACATAGAGTGACTGGTGTAATAGCTGAGTGGCAGCCACATCACCTCATGATCTCCACAACTTCCCAAGAACTCAAGTCATGGAAGAATATAGAAAAATACAGCTACAATACAACATGCAGAAAACCCAGGAGATTTTCTTTGCAGTTAAAAGCATCAGGACTGTTAGTCAGTTTAACAGAGTGAAGGCAAAACAAGCCATTGCAAAAATCAACTGCATCACCCAGTACAAGAGTAAGGAAACCCTCCCTTTTCTGCTCTAGACAAAAGCACTTTAAAATACAATTTCAAGTCAAAGAGCTCTTTGAAAGCTATCCAGGTGAATAATCTTTCCATACACTGTTCTCAGGAACATGAATATTAATAGTATTTGATTACCTTGCACAAAGGAAACAGCCTAATTTTTAAATGCTCAAGTGCTTAATGTAACCAAAAGCACAGCATGACCAAAAAGTACAATGACAAAAAAACCCAAGCAACAAGTGTTAAAGCCATCTATTTGAGAAATGTTCTGTAGCTCTAATTAACACTTATGAATAAGAAGATTCTTCTGTACCCTCAGAATACAGATGAGAGAGCAATAAATAATATAATTTCAAAAAAGTTATTTCAGTAAAACTTTGACATTAACACAGCTATGTGCTGAACATTTCTCATCTCAGTGTAGGAATTTCTTAAAATGTGGGCAGTGGCAGAAGACTGGTTTATTAAGAGTTTTGTCCATGTCCCATCATCCTTTGCCCAACCCTGTCACATAATCTGTCTGAGGACATTCAATTCACCAGCTGCTACAAAAGTGAGACCAGTACTTAACCTCAGAAGAACTGATCAAGGACAGGGATTAAAGGCTGTGATAGCTGATATAGAGATTAGGAGATAGCAAAACATGAAGGTTTAAGCAGAATGATAGAAAAGTGAAGAATTGAGAACTACATCAGGTTAAAGGAAAGTATTTCTACATGCTATGGTGTGGAGGTGAACCAGTTAGTTAACGGGTTGCTACACTGGCAGACAGTTACATTTATGGAATCTATTAGCCATGAGCAGTCTAAAATTGATAATTACCAGTTGTGGCTCTGAAGCTGGTTATGAGGAAGGTGGAATGGACTTCAACAATAGAGATGGAAAAATGCTGCAAAGGTCTGCCTTCTTTCCACTGGCGAATGCAGCTGGGGAGCGGAGTTGCCTCTGTTTTACAGCAGAGTGCAGAGAGATGGCAGCTTCAGGCCATGCAGAAGGGTCATACGGTTGGCTACTGGAGCCCTCCTTTCCCCTGGAGAGTGAAGTTCTAGTAAATAGCCATTATAAGGCCTGTGTTAAGCTACTGGATAAAGTCAGTCCAGTAATGGGTCTCAGACACATACCAAATGACCCTTTCAGAATAATTGTGAAGGAATAAGTCCTCCTGTAATAAATAACAGGACGCAAAGGTGCAATCCACAGAACTTAAACACGCAACTTTGCAAATCACCGTTTTATTGCGTGGGATTTAAATGAATTTTAGAAGAGTTCCTAGCTCACATGGCTGTGAAAAGCAGATGTGAACCAAGTTAAACCCATGCAGCATCTTCCCAAGTCTGCAGACCATGCTAATATCTCATAGCCTTGCCAATCACAGATGAACAAGGCTTATAGACTTCACTGCCACCAGTCTCATGAACAACAGATGTGTGGTTTTTTAATGCCAAAAACTTACTCGAAGTGCTGTTACATAAAGAGGTGGGGAGTGAACTGTAATTATTCACCAGAATACCACCACAAAAGTCTAAGACTTTTCACCCAGAGAGGAGTTTAAAGATGAAGGAGAAGGTGTCAGCCTCTATAGTTTTAGGAGTTTCCTATGAAGGGACAGCCCTGAAACAGGTTCCAGCAACAGCTCCCACCTAAACATCCCAGACTTCCAGTAGCTGCACTAAAAGCAAAGTTGAGAGTCTTATCCCATACTATAGAAATGAACATTTCTGCTCAAGGACAAGTCTATATTGAAGGCCTAACAGCAGTTTTACATTACAGTGTTCTTCCTCAGGAAGATAGATATAGTCCTCTCAACGGGGAGGAAACACTGATGGTAATTTCCCATTGCTGGCTACATGATGGATTTGGAACAGAATGGGAAATGACCCACAACAAAAAGCCAGGCTCTCCCATGTGGCTGCTGAAGTGTTCAGTACAAGACTGCTCCTCCTTTAAAAACGGTGCTGGCAACTTCACTAGCCAAAGTCAGTTATGTTGGGAAAATGGTAAGAAGCAGGAGGTGTTTGTTTTTCTGTTATGTCACAACAAACAAAAGCCTACATGCTATTTATCAACACTGATAGGTTTTTTTCCATGCTACAAATCTACCTATCAAGACAGTGTGCAACATTGTTCGTTGAGTGTTACATACATACTGTACTCCTTCTAGTCATTCTCACACTTGAGTATATTCATTTCCCAACAGCTCAAAGGGCCACCAGTACTTACAGGTGCTGTTTAATTAATCAGTAGCTCACCATGTTCGGTAGCTTCTGTACTCATTGTTTCTACCTCTGCGGCATCACGCATCTCTTCATCCTCATCGTCTTCCTCTTCTTCACCATGCAGTTCTTTTGCAATGAGCTGCCTTGCCAGTTTGATGTTTCTTCCTTCATTGTAGTGCATTTTTCTCTTCATTTCGAACTGTTTCTTTTTCTCTGTGGACAAATAAATGGAAGTACTTATTTCTTCCCTTAAAAAAAAAACAACTCATATCTTTTTCATGGAGGAACTCACTGAATTAAAATTATTGTCTTCAAGCAGTGGAGTGTTCTTTTAAGATGAGTCTGACTTACAAAAAGGATAGTAATTGATGGACTGGAACCTCTGAAGCACTTTTAAAAGGACCTGTTTGAAACTAAGAGCAAGTCTGAACCACGAGAAGCATCTGGTAAAAGTACACAAAACTCCAAGGCTTCACAAGCCTTGTTTCTAACTAAACTCAAGGACAAATTGAGACATACTGCTGGGATAGAAGATGAACTTTTGCAGATGTGTGGCTTGACTCCTGGCTAGCCACCAAAGGTCAGTTATGAGAAATATATTTACCACATGTGTAGAAGAAAATATTTTCCACTTTCCCCACGGCCTGAAGCCAACTCTGCTCCATATATTAAACATTAGCATTTCCACCAGTAATGCATTATAATTAAAATAAACTTTGCTTACTGGCAGCCCAAACACTTCATTTTTTCCTTCCTTTAGTATAGAAAGGTTACACACCCAAAGTTGAGGCCAGGAAATTTGAGAAGCACCAGCTAGATAATACAGCCCTGAAACCTTAGAAGTACCGTTTGACTGTTCCCTCAAAACATTCAAGTCTGAGTTAACATGAAACAACATCTATGTTAAAGATGCTATTTGCTTTGGAATAACTGTAGACTTCCTACTGCATACATCTACCAATTGCTTTGAGAACAACAGAAATATCATCTGTACATTTGCAAGCAATTAACAGCATTTTATTTGCAATGATACTCATTGAATTAAGTCTACCTGAAATATGTTCAGATTAAGAACTACTCCTTCATCCCCAAACCAGAACTTCTTATTTGAGGTGTCTTAGCAGGAATTCCCACACCTTAAGCTTGTATACAGGGAGGCAGCCAACAGCAGCAAATTCCTGTTTATATGTATATCCCAAACCAAACATTCCTGATTAGAAACAAGAAGCATATTTGTTCAAACACTATCTATCCCTATTTTAAAATCACAACATTTCTCTGATAGTACTTCCTCTTCCCAAATATTTCTTACTGAAAATCTGAAACTATTTGTAGGAAAAGAGCCTAAACAAAAGAAAGAAAACAACTTATGCCTACCCTGTTCTTCAGGTGTTAATTCTTCATCATCTTCCTCCTCCTCACTGCTTTCTTCTTGCCTTGCTATAATCTTGGGTCCTCTACCTTCAGCTGCAGCTGCCAGTCTACATAAATCATGCAATACAAAATGCTGAAACAGCAAGTTTTTCACTATTTAAAATACATATTTCAGAACACTCATACAAATAGCTTTGTTCATTATTTTTGCCGTATTTATATGCAGTAACAACCTGCAAGAGGTTTAAATTACCAGTAGCACTATCAAACCCTGAAATCGACTTAATTTGACAATACCAAAAATGCAGCTTCTAGAGAAACCAGCAACAACTTTCCATAAAGAAAGTCTACCCCAGGAAAGAGCAGATTACCTTAACATTTAGACAATTTTTTTATTACAATACTTACTTTTTACTCAACACATCTGCTCTTAAGGGCTCATATTCTGAATCACTCACTGCATCCTCATCATCTTCTCCTATCATGCTGGGAGGGCAAACAAAAAGCTTTTTTTAGTAATTTGCTCAAGTTTGTAGTTTGCTCAAGAAAACAGTCAAAACCTTACAACATTCAATTAATTACAACACTCAATTAAAAGACTCCTTTAATGCTTTAAAAGCTTTCCAAATCTACTTTAAATATGGATATAACAGCATTATATTCTAGTACTGAAAAAAATAAAATCAATACAAGTCAGACTTATTTATTCCATTCAAAGTCTGCTAGAACAAACCTGCTAAACTTTGTCCTTTACACTTTGTCCTTTTAGACTGTTCTCCTTATTTAGAAGCTTTGTAGATCTGAGTATGTTGCATACACCCAGTAATACTACACCACCCACAAAGTAAGTCTTGCTCTAAATCCACAATTCCACCTGGCAGAATGCAGGACAACACTTTAGCACGCATACCTGTGGTAAGGAGTACTTGGCTCATCAATTTTCATCAAGCCATAATCTTTGCCTGCAGGGTGGTACGTAGCTATGATGTTCATTTCATCCCACTTCTGGGATTTTTTACTGAAATAAGAGAAGAAAGTTAAATTTTCTTATATCCTAAAACAATTAGTTCTGCTTTACCAGAGAAGGATTTTTTAAAACATCATCTGATCTCTACTACATACTAAGCACAAAAAATATTCTTATGACACACAGACATGTTCAAAGTATGACTACTAAATACTGTTCTATACATACTTAAGTCATGACAAATTATCAGTGCAACTTAATTTCCCTAACAAGTCACAATAGCTAAATAAAACTCAGTGATCTATAAACATATTCTTATTCATATAATTCAGAGACTCCTGTTCTTGTTCAATGACTATCTTGTAAATGGTTTGATTTTATAGCAGCTTGTAAAAAGAGAATTCTTGCCCTTACTACAACCCACAAGACTTCAACAGAACCCCATGCCTTTCAGTTCACCTCTGCTGAGGGAACTGGAATGATTATTAGCAAAACTGTTACATAAACAATAGCAACCAACAAATCCCCTCCTGCAGTGAAATAAGTAGCACAGAACAAGCTGGCTATTAATACTGCTTTTGTCATCCTAAATTGGAATCATAAGCTAACTGATTCACTGCTATAATTAAGCTGAGGTAGTTTCACATTTTATTCAGACAGGCACCAGTGATGCTACATTATTTAAAATTTTCTCAGTCAACCAGAAAATGTACCATTTTATGTAAATTTGAAGAAACTTAAGCTCACCCACACTGATTGCTCACTGACAAAATATATAAGCCACAAGGAAAGCAACTGTCTTGTGGCCAGAGGAAGAGCCATGTCTCCACTGGTCTAAAAGCCACAAAAAAATGTTTAATCAACACATACCACCATGTTACAGATTTTCTCTATAAAGGTTATTGCAACCTTCATAAAAGGTAGTCTTTCCCTTAGATTAAGCCAATAAATTTAATTTTGGAATAATACAGTAATTCCACAATTTAGTATTACTTTACAAATTAATATATTCTTGTTGCAAAATATTAGTTAAGGAAGCAAACATTACAGGACTTCGTGGGTTTTGTGGGGGTTTTTGTCTGGTTTGGGGTGGTTGTTGTTTGGGTTTTTTCAGGGAGGGCGGGGCAGTTGGCTGGAAGACTTCCACTTAACTGCTTTTGTTTAAACACAGACCACTCCAGTAACAGTTCTGAAAGACACTCAATAACACAAGTGCTCTTGAGCAGAATATTATCTGTAAAACAAACTTGATAAAGCAAAATTCCAAGCACAAACTACATTCTACGTTTACAGGATCACTACATAATACAATGTGGGGGGAAAAAAAACAAAGAAAAAAAAAGTGGGGGTTGATGCTGAGTCCTACATGCCACAGGCTTACACTCCAGAAATTAATACAAATTGAGTGATCTTAATCCCCTCAGCATACAGTAGCCAGTGCCAAGGTCTCATGTTCGAGGCTTCAGGTCCATTTAATCATTTTGTGCAAACACAAGGATTGCAGCATAAGCGGACAACACGTGAGTCAAATCGTGGCTCTGGCAGGGCGGGGAGTCATGAGCTTCGTGATGACAAAGCAAGAACTCCAGTCTAGGAACGCCACTCATTCAAAGCTGTCTGGTTAGGAGTCGAAAAATTCCCGGTTAAACACAGCCTAAAGTTCATCCATGATCAACACAAGATGCTCACGCGGTCGCACAGTGAGGATTTTACCAGCCAGAGCATTCGGACAATGGTACATAGATAGGGTACACGGCCCCTGTAAAGAGACAGAGCTCAGCTGACGAGGAAATACGACAGATGGGAGAAATTCCCATCACATGCTTTGTGTTCACTTGCCCAGAGCACATAAAGGTTTATAGCCCAGGCTCACAACTCCACCTAATAATAATACTGCCGGTCTTGGAACAATCCCTTTGGCATGCACTGTGCTGGAAATGAGACAGCCCACAGTAAGCAAGTCAGTGAGTCATAAATAAAAGACTGAACAGGTTTTTAGTGTCTTAGTTTTTCACATCCATTTTTTTAAACTCAGATTCCAACACTAAAAGCGTTGGCTGTGGAGCACCTCCCAAAGCATAACTTAAAGTCCACCTGAGGAAAAAAAGTCATTAGTGGCAAAGAGACAAACATGTTATTTTACCCCTGCTTGGAAAAAGCCATCACAGGAGAATGACTAAGTGCTCTGAAAACTCACACCTCCCTCGCTTGTCTCCTGTTTTGCATGCTTAGGCATGTCTGCACAGCACAGCACTAATGACATACCTTAGGATCGTCACAGGGAAATGCATCCTGACACCCCTTCAAACACAGAAACAGGAAATCTAATAATCTTCCTTAGGAAAATGAGATTTTAAAAATCTCAGAAATTATCATGTGTATTTTCTCACATTTCTAAAAATACACAGTAACTTCATTAGACACCACCCCTGTGTGGGCAGGCAAGAAATTTTAGCAACAGTAATAGCCAAGGAACACCTCTCACACCTCACTTGCTCCTAGCATAGCAGACTCACCTCTTCCACCACAGCTGCTTGTGCACACGCACACACTTCCATAATTCCTTTGTAAAATATCACATCCAGTCGCTCACAGGCTCTTACAGGGGTCTGAAGGCAAAAAATAGTGTACCCCAGGAATGCCAAGAACGCATCTGCCATTAAACCACCATCTCAGCTCTTAGGATGCAGTTCCAGTGGCGTCCAAATTTCTCAAGCTTCCCTCTTGCATCATATTTTCATTAAGGAAGTTTTCCAAACAATGTTACCACCACTAACAGCAGCACAGGGTCAGTAATGATGCAAGTATATGAGAGCTCTACTGAACATGGTGCTTTAAAAGAAGACAGCTGACACAGTAAGCTCTTTCATCTACAGGTATTTTTAAAGATATTCAGACCTGAATTTCAATATTAGAAAAAAGAAGAAGAATTACAAAAACAGATACCTTAATTTATTAACTAGTCTTTAATCTCAAAGGAAAATCACAACTGTACTACTTCCCATTCTTCAAAAAACAAAATTGTTTTGCTGAAATCAAAAATAACACTGTTATATTGATACACTGCCAACCAAAAATAATACCTGCACAGAAACCAGCTTTAAATACCCTGTACTGATCTTTCCAAGTAATCTTCTAATGCAGCCTGCCAGGTTTAGCCAATATCTTCTAACTTGCAAGGCAATTTCAGTATTAATCTAACTGACTTTATTGGCTGACATTAGTAAACAGGAAACAGAAGCTGGACTCTAGCCCACTAACTGCTTCCCAGGAAATTACTGCATGCAATAACCAATATACCATACACTCATCAGTTCATACTCCAATTTCTACTCAGTTTTAAAGATGGTACAAAAGAAACTGCAGAAAATGAAACACAGGCAACCAACAGCCAGTTGCAAATTATGTCTGGTGTGGTACTAAACACATCAAGCTACACAGTATTAAAACTAAAGAAAAAGAAAAGAAAAAATCACATTTGTGTAACATATTGCTACTTACAGTCACCTGCTTCAAAAACATAATCTCATTCATTCAGTTGAAAGTTTTCTCTCAAAAAAGGAGCAGCTAATACAAGCAACACTGCAACCCAAAACCTCTTCTTTCTTACCTTGCTGACTTTAGACTATATACATGACTTAACTAGGCAACAATGAAAGGAATATTACCATAATAACAAAAAAAAACCCCAACAGCATGACCATTTTATTTTATCATTATTTCTCTCCTTGCATTATTGAGTGAGGTGTCAAAAAAAGAAAACTGTCCAAAGCAAATTTGTGAACACACAGTTCAGGTCAGACCTTGTTCATCATACCTTGATGAAGAATCAGAGCAACGGCAGGCAGCACATGCTGGGTGCATCAAGAAAAGTGTAGGACTCTTACCCATCAAGGACAGGCGCTGGCCAGCTAAAGACCACTCTTGCATATCTGGACTAACTCGGCATGTTACAATTAAACCCAGATTTTCACGTCATTCACATCACAAACCATACATTCTCCTGTTTCTGCCTGGGCACATTCTCAAGTGTGGGATCTTTACGGATGGATCCTGCCCAGCGGAGAATATATCTTGATGATGTTTCAGCCCAGGAGCGGTCCCCTCTCCAGGGACACGCTTCTGATTACAAGAAACGAGCTGCCTATGAGAAGGCTGAGAATAAATCAAGCGCATTTCCCACACTGTGAGCTATCCCCGTAGCATCTATAAAACCCTTTGTGAGCTGCCACACTTGGCAGGTGACAGCCACTCCTCGGCAGGAGCCACGGCAACAGCTCCCGCCGGCCTCGTGCGGGCAGCGCTCCCCGCCTCCGCCCAGGTGCACAGCCGGCATCCCTCTGCTCCCAGCGGTGCTCCAGCCTCGGCAGGAGCTCCCACTGCCTGACCCCCATGGCCGAGCGCAGCCGAGCTCCGGGCCCGCCGCCGCACGGGGGGCACGGCACGGACCCCCCGCCCCGCCCGCGCAGCATCCCCCCGGGCACGGGGCACCGCAGCAGCCCCGGCTGGAGACGCCGCCCGGCTGATCCCGCTCCGCGGGCCCCTCGGAGGAGCGGGACGGCCGGAGGGAGGCCCCGCGGGGACCACCACCACCGCCCACCACCGCCGGGGCCTCACCCGTGCTCGTCCTCGTCGCAGGCCTGGTTGGTCCGCCGCGCCCCAACGGGAGCCCCCGACGATGCCTTGCTGCCGCTCTTCTTCAAGATGCCCTTGATGGGCCCCCGCCCCGTCGCCGAGGCGTCCGGTACCGAGGGCGCCTCCATGGCCGCGCCGCCCGCCCGGTTCCGCCGCCGCCACCGCCCCGGCCGGGCCCGCCCCGCGCCGGCGCCGCCGCCTCAGCCCCGCGCGCCCGCGCCCCCTGGCGGCCGGCGGACCCACAGCGCCCCCCGCCGTGCTCCCGCGCGACCGCCAGGGGGCGCTCTGCACGCGCGGGGAGTGCGGGCCCGGACAGATGGACACCCGGACAGATGGACACCCGGACAGACGGACACACGGACACGGATACATGGACACGCGGACAGATGGACACCCGGACAGATGGACACCCGGACAGATGGACACACGGACACGGATACATGGACACCCGGACAGATGGACACCCGGACAGACGGACACACGGACACGGATACATGGACACGCGGACAGATGGACACCCGGACAGATGGACACACGGACACGGATACATGGACACGCGGACAGATGGACACCCGGACAGATGGACACCCGGACAGATGGACACACGGACACGGATACATGGACACCCGGACAGATGGACACCCGGACAGACGGACACCCGGACAGATGGACACACGGACACGGATACATGGACACCCGGACAGATGGACACGCGGACAGATGGACACCCGGACAGATGGACACACGGACACGGATACATGGACACCCGGACAGATGGACACCCGGACAGATGGACACGCGGACAGATGGACACACGGACACGGATACATGGACACGCGGACAGATGGACACCCGGACAGATGGACACCCGGACAGATGGACACACGGACACGGATACATGGACACGCGGACAGATGGACACCCGGACAGACGGACACCCGGACAGATGGACATACGGACACGGATACATGGACACCCGGACAGATGGACACCCGGACAGATGGACACCCGGACAGATGGACACACGGACACGGATACATGGACACCCGGACAGATGGACACCCGGACAGACGGACACCCGGACAGATGGACACACGGACACGGATACATGGACACCCGGACAGATGGACACACGGACACGGATACATGGACACGCGGACAGATGGACACCCGGACAGACGGACACCCGGACAGATGGACACACGGACACGGATACATGGACACCCGGACAGATGGACACCCGGACAGATGGACACCCGGACAGACGGACACACGGACACGGATACATGGACACGCGGACAGATGGACACCCGGACAGATGGACACACGGACACGGATACATGGACACCCGGACAGATGGACACCCGGACAGATGGACACACGGACAGATGGACACACGGACACGGATACATGGACACGGATACATGGACACGCGGACAGATGGACACCCGGACAGATGGACACACGGACACGGATACATGGACACCCGGACAGATGGACACGCGGACAGATGGACACGCGGACAGATGGACACACGGACACGGATACATGGACACGCGGACAGATGGACACCCGGACAGATGGACACACGGACAGATGGACACACGGACACGGATACATGGACACCCGGACAGATGGACACCCGGACAGACGGACACCCGGACAGATGGACACACGGACACGGATACATGGACACCCGGACAGATGGACACGCGGACAGATGGACACCCGGACAGATGGACACACGGACACGGATACATGGACACCCGGACAGATGGACACCCGGACAGATGGACACGCGGACAGATGGACACACGGACACGGATACATGGACACGCGGACAGATGGACACCCGGACAGATGGACACCCGGACAGATGGACACACGGACACGGATACATGGACACGCGGACAGATGGACACCCGGACAGACGGACACCCGGACAGATGGACATACGGACACGGATACATGGACACCCGGACAGATGGACACCCGGACAGATGGACACCCGGACAGATGGACACACGGACACGGATACATGGACACCCGGACAGATGGACACCCGGACAGACGGACACACGGACAGATGGACACACGGACACGGATACATGGACACCCGGACAGATGGACACACGGACACGGATACATGGACACGCGGACAGATGGACACCCGGACAGACGGACACCCGGACAGATGGACACACGGACACGGATACATGGACACCCGGACAGATGGACACCCGGACAGATGGACACCCGGACAGACGGACACACGGACACGGATACATGGACACGCGGACAGATGGACACCCGGACAGATGGACACACGGACACGGATACATGGACACCCGGACAGATGGACACCCGGACAGATGGACACACGGACAGATGGACACACGGACACGGATACATGGACACCCGGACAGATGGACACACGGACAGATGGACACACGGACACGGATACATGGACACGGATACATGGACACGCGGACAGATGGACACCCGGACAGATGGACACACGGACACGGATACATGGACACCCGGACAGATGGACACGCGGACAGATGGACACGCGGACAGATGGACACACGGACACGGATACATGGACACGCGGACAGATGGACACCCGGACAGATGGACACACGGACACGGATACATGGACACCCGGACAGATGGACACCCGGACAGACGGACACCCGGACAGATGGACACACGGACACGGATACATGGACACCCGGACAGATGGACACCCGGACAGATGGACACACGGACACGGATACATGGACACCCGGACAGATGGACACCCGGACAGATGGACACGCGGACAGATGGACACGCGGACACGGATACATGGACACGCGGACAGATGGACACCCGGACAGATGGACACACGGACACGGATACATGGACACCCGGACAGATGGACACCCGGACAGATGGACACACGGACACGGATACATGGACACGCGGACAGATGGACACGCGGACAGATGGACACCCGGACAGATGGACACACGGACACGGATACATGGACACACAGACAGATGGACACACGGACATGAATACATGGACATACAGACACAGTGACACAGGGACACACAGGCACAGAGATACACGGACACACAGACACACAGGGACACGGGAACATGGACACAATCACTGAATCGGACAGGTTGGAAGGGGTCACGCTGCACAGGATTGTGTCCAGATTGTGCTTGAATATGTCCAGTGAGGGAGATTTCACACCCTCTCTGGGTAATCTGTTCCAGCGCTCCGTAACCCGCACAGTAAAGGAGTTCTTCCTCATATTCAGGTGGAACTTCCTGTGCATCAGTTTCTGCTTATTGCCTCTCATCCTAGTGGCTGGCACTGCTGAGAAGAGCCCGGCTCCATCTTCTTGGCATCTCCCCCTCAGATACGTACATACTTTGATGAGGACACATGGACACGGAGGTCTGGCGTGTGCAGAGGGCCGGTGCCCACACATGGAGCCTGCACACCGGGAGCTGTGTGCTGCCCTGGGGGTGTCTGCACATCTGTGGAGCTCTTGGGACTGTGTGGGGTTTGAGCCAGTGTGGCACTCCCACATGCACTCGAGAGTTTCGCATGTGCAGGGTGTCCCATGTGTGTGCTGTTGTGCTGGGGACATCCTCTGCACGTGGCAGGACAGGCTGCAGCTGTGCTGTGGTGTCCCCGAGCTCTCTGTGCGCCATGCAGAGATGCCCCTGGCACAATGTGTTTGCCAGAGCAGCTCAGGTTTGTCACAGTCTCTGTGGCCCAACAAA